>NC_088419.1:18374008-18704841 GCF_034236695.1 Oncorhynchus nerka | reverse complement strand
AGAGCCCTATGGAAGAAGTGCGTTATATAGGTAATAGGGTGCCATTTGGGACGAACACACACATTCCTGCCTAACCCCAGTGATAGTAATAGGTTACTATCACTGAAAGAGAATACGTTACATTGTTGCTTTAACTTTAATGGCACCAGCTAGGCAGCCTTTGGTGTTCAGGGGCTTTATGTGTCTAGCGTCTCAGAGTAGGAGTGCTCATCTAGGATCAGGTCCCTCCGTGTCTATTTAATCTTATTAATTGTGATCTAAAAGACTAAACTGATCAGCATTCTAAGACACTTCATACATATGGCTCCAAAGCTGTGGTTTAATGGCTCTGCTTTCTCTATGGAAGTTGACTGTGGTACTTTAGGCCAACTTGGTTGCCGATACTTTCACACATGCAGTGACACATCCTGAATGTGAAATGTGTCACAAGCGTTGCTGTCAAACTTTTGCTGGGAATATTTTAGCAAGCAGAGGACCTCAGGCATATTGCATTAGCTGAGTGTGCGTGTGCATGTGTGCGAATGCGTGTGCGTGAGAGAGAATCCTTTGTGCCAAGACATAAATGGTGGTCTTCCCAATCAAGAGTTTTGGCCTGAGTTTGCTGCCCAATACCCTGGGGGCTCAACGAGGAGGAATGCCCAGGGAGTAGAGTAAGGTTATCTGGCAGTGCCTACATCCCAAATGGGACCCTATTCCCGATATAGTGCACTACTTTTCACCAAAACCCTATTCCATATATATGGGCCCTGGTCCAAAGTGGTGCACTAAATAGGGAATAGAGTGTCATTTGGAACACAACCAGTGTGTGCTGTTAACTATGGAGATGTAACCAACTGAATGAAAAACATGGAGTTAATAATGTTGACATTCTATTAACTCCATTCAATCCAGATTCCCCTCCCATTAAAACATTCAAAATGTGTTGTAGGCCTATGAGTTTGGTGAGTGAATACCAGAGTCAGCTAATTTGTTCCTTCCATTGAGGGTTTGGCTGAGGTTAGTTTACATGGGACCATGGGACTGGGTGTTCCTCTCTCTGCAGGGTTGGGAGCAGATGGATCTGGTTGTGTCACAAATGGCACCCTATTCCCTATTTAGTGCAACAAATTAGGCCTGTAGGTCCCTACGTAGGGAATAGGGTGCCGTTGGGGATGGAGCTTATATAGGAGTGTATAGGACACTAGGGCCTCACAGGGTATCTCTTTAGTGGAGCTGTCTCAATGACTACAGGGACCATGATCCTCTGGGTTTATTATGGCTGATGGCTGGCTGACGGTATAGAAGCGGGATGACTGAGAGGCTTCACGAACACACCTGGTGTCCAACGAAATAAACAACACTTTGTTTTACAAGTTTTAACTAGCGCCATGCTCCTGTTTTTGCCAGCTAGCCAGCATAAACTATCTATGTGAGAAGGGCTCATCGGGATGACTAACTGAACTGAATCCATTTGTCTCCACTCGACTCAGTTGCGTGACATACACTACCAGTCAAAAGTTTGGACACATACTCATTTCAGGGGTTTTCTTTATTTTTTTTACTATTTTCTACATTGTAGAATAATATTGAATACATCAAAACTATGAAATAACACACACGGAGTCATGTAGTAACCAAAAAAGTGTTAAACAAATCAAAATATTTTATATTTGAGATTCTTCAAAGTAGCCACCCTTTGCCACTCTTGGCATTCTCTCAACCAGCTTCATGAGGTAGTAACCTGGAATGCATTTGAATTAACAGGTGTGCCTTGTTAAAAGTTAATTTGTGGAATTTCTTTCCTTAATGCTTTTGAGCCATTCAGTTGTGTTGTGACAAGGTAGGGGTGGTATACAGAAGATAGCCCTATTTGGTAAAAGACTAAGTCCATATTATAGCTAGAACAGCTCAAATAAGTAAAGAGAAATGACAGTCCATCATTACTTTAAGTCATGAAGGTCAGTCAATCCGGAAAATTTCATAAACTTTGAAAGTTACTTCAAGTGCAGTCGCAAAAACCATCAAGCTCTATGATGAAACTGGCTCTCATGAGTCCCGCTGCAGGAAAGGAAGGCCCAGAGTTACCTCTGCTGCAGATGATAAGTTCATTAGTTACCAGCCTCAACAATTGCAACCCAAATAAATGCTTCACAGAGTTCAAGTAACAGACACATCTCAACCTACCTGACACCCTAGACCCACTCCAATTTGTTTACCGCCCAAATAGGTCCACAGACGATGCAATCTCAACCACACTGCACACTGCCCTAACCCATCTGGACAAGAGGAATACCTATGTGAGAATGCTGTTCATCGACGACAGCTCAGCATTTAACACCATAGTACCCTCCAAATTCGTCATCAAGCTCCAGACCCTGGGTCTCGACCCCGCCCTGTGCAACTGGGTACTGGACTTCCTGACGGGCCGCCCCCAGGTGGTGAGGGTAGGTAACAACATCTCCACCCTGCTGATCCTCAACACTGGGGCCCCACAAGGGTGCGTTCTGAGCCCTCCCCTGTACTTCCTGTTCACCCACAACTGCATGGCCATGCACACCTCCAACTCAATCATCAAGTTTGCGGACGACACTACAGTGGTAGGCTTGATTACCAACAACGACGAGACGGCCTACAGGGAGGAGGTGAGGTCCCTCGGAGTGTGGTGTCAGGAAAATAACCACACACTCAACGTCAACAAAACAAAGGAGATGATTGTGGACTTCAGGAAACAGCAGAGGGAGCACCCCCCTATCCACATCGATGGGACAGTAGTGGAGAGGGTAGTAAGTTTTAAGTTCCTCGGCGTACACATCACGGACAAACTGAATTGGTCCATCCACACAGACAGCATCGTGAAGAAGGCGCAGCAGCGACTCTTCAACCTCCAGGAGGCTGAAGAAATTCGGCTTGTCACCAAAAGCACTCACAAACTTCTACAGATGCACAATCGAGAGCATCCTGTCAGGCTGTATCACCGCCTGGAACGGCAACCGCTCCGCCCACAACCGTAAGGCTCTCCAGAGGGTAGTGAGGTCTGCACAACGCATCTCCAGAACACCTACACCACCCGATGTCACAGGAAGGCCATAAAGATCATCAAGGACAACAACCACCCGAGCCACTGCCTGTTCACCCCGCTATCATCCAGAAGGCGAGGTCAGTAAAGGTGCATCAAAGCAGGGGCCGAGAGACTGAAAAACAGCTTCTATCTCAAGGCCATCAGACTGTTAAACAGCCACCACTAACATTGAGTGGCTGCTGCCAACACATTGACTCAACTCCAGCCACTTTAATAATGGGAATTGATGGAAATTCATGTAAAATATATCACTAGCCACTTTAAACAATGCTACTTAATATAATGTTTACATACCCTACATTACTCATCTCATATGTACATGTATATACTGTACTCTATATCATCTACTGCATCTTTATGTAATACATGTATCACTAGCTACTTTAAACTATGCCACTTTGTTTACATACCCTACATTACTCATCTCATATGTATATACTGTACTCGATACCATTTACTGCATCTTGCCTATGCCGTTCTGTACCATCACTCATTCATATATCTTTATGTACATATTATTTATCCCTTTACACTTGTGTGTACAAGGTAGTAGTTTTGGAATTGTTAGGTTAGATTACTCGTTGGTTATTACTGCATTGTCGGAACTAGAAGCACAAGCATTTCGCTACACTCGCATTAACATCTGCTAACCATGTGTATGTGACAAATACATTTTATTTTATTTTTGATTTGACATCAACTGTTCAGAGGAGACTGTGTGAATCAGGGTTTCATGGTTGAATTGCTGCAAAGAAACCACTACTAAAGGACACCAATAAGAAGAATAGACTTGATTTCGGCCAAGAAACATGAGCAATAAACATTAGACCGGTGGAAATCTGCCCTTTGGTCTGATGGGTCCAAATTTTGAGATTTTTGCTTCCAACCGTTGTCTTTGTGAGAGACAGAGTAGGTGAATGGATGATCTCCGCATGTGTGGTTCCCACCGTGAAGCATGGAGGAGGAGGGGTGATGGTGTGGGGGTGCTTTGCTGGTGACACTCTGTGATTTATTTTGAATTGAAGGCACACTTACCCAGCATAGCTACAGCAACAGCATTCTGCAGAGATACGCCATCCCATCTGGTTTGTGCTTAGTGGGACTATCATTTGTTTTTCGACAGGGCAATGAACCAACACACCTCCAGGCTGTATAATGGCTGATGGAGTGTTTCATCAGATGACCTGGTTGAGAGAATACCAAGAGTGTGCAAAGCTGTCATCAAGGCAAAGTGTGGCTACTTTGAAGAATCTAAAATCTAAAATTATCATTTTTTTTTGGTTACTACATGATTCCATATGTATTATTTCATAGTTTTGATGTATTCACTATTATTCTACAATGAAGAAAATAGTGAAAATAATAAACTCTGTGTCCAAACTTTTGATTGGTACTGTACGTCATATATTTGTGCACCAGGTGTGTCCGTATTGCCTCTCCTGCAGGTTCAGCACTGGTCCATAAAAGGTGTAAGTGTGTATTCCTGGCTCCACAGGTCTTTGTGTTTTTAGGGCACCTTTTATGAGATTGATGAACTCATTTATTGTAAAACATCATTCAGTTTGTGATTCAGCTTTAGCCTATGCTATTTAATGCACAGACAGTATGTTTTCTTTGGACATATAGGCCCTAGCTACATTAAGCTGAAATGGGAATCTCCCGTTTACTCTGGAATGTTCTTCTTCCATTTTTTGAAAAATGAAACTAAAAATGAAACCGTGAGGTTGTATAGAACAGCATGCTTCTGCTTTGAGAAGAAGTACTTTATGTGGAGGAGCTAATTAATTTAACAAACCTCTTGGGGTTGACAATCTCTTTGATGTAGAAAGAGGTTTAGAGACAGCCATTAACCCTATATTATTACTCAGCATTTCCACTCACAAAGAGAGAGAGGAAAGTAGATATTGTAGATGTTACAGGAAGTCTATCCAATTCCAGACAGTCTACCCCTGTGGTTAAGAGGTTGTTTTTTGTGCCTACCAGAACCTATATAGAGAGTGACTATAAATACTTAGGATTTATTACATGGCACTGGATAATTTTTCTAAAGGTAGTTCAAAACCTGCCACATTGCTTATGGATTGATGGGGCACTATGGTAACCCTCAATTTGAATAATCAACATAATCTGAGTACTAGTTTTTATAAATCAGCTTCAGTTTGATAACGTTCATGATTTTTCTTTGCCTACTGTGTTCTGTGTGTTATATACAGTGTGTTATATACAGTGTGTTCTGTGTGTTATATACAGTGTGTTCTGTGTGTTATATACAGTGTGTTCTGTGTGTTATATACAGTGTGTTCTGTCCAGTGGTGGGAAAAGTACCCAGTTGTCATACTTGAGTAAAAGTAAAGATACCATAATAGAAAATGAAAGTCACCCTGTAAAATACTACTGGAGTCTAAAAGTATTTGTGTTTTAAATATACTTAAGTATCACAAGGTAATGTAATTGCTCAAATATACTTACATTTGAAAAGTAAAACTATGGTGATGATATTCAAATTCCTTATATTAGGCAAACCAGATTTTCATGTACACAATTTTCATGTATTTTTTAAATGTATGGATAGCCAGGGGCAGGCCCCAACAGACATAATTTACAAACGAAGCATTTGTGTTTAGTGAGTCCGCCAGATCATAGGCAGTAGGGATGACCAGGGATGTTCTCTTGATAAGTGTGTGAATTCAACCAGTTTCCTGTCCTGCTAAGCATTCAAAATGTACTTTTGGATGTCAAGGAAAATGTATGGAGTAAAAAGTACATTGTTTTCTTCAGGAAGGTAGTGAAGTAAAAGTTTTAAAAAATATACCCACAAAAACTATTTAAGTAGTGCTTTAAAGTATTTTTACTTAAACACTGTACATTTCACCACTGGTTCTGTCTGTGTGGCAGGCCTACATGGGCATTTAGTCTGCTCACTGATTCTACTTTGCTGGTAGCTTGCTCAGCTGCTGTGCTCTTCTAACTACAAAACCACTTCCTTCCCCCTGTGTCAGATCTTGAATCATAAATGGCACCCTATTCCCTATATAATGCACTAGTTTTGACCATAGCCATGTTCAAAAGTAGTGCACTATATAGAAAATAGGGTGCCATTTGGGACACAAACTCGAGATGTCTTCCTGGAAGAGGGCCAGAGAGGATACTGCAACAAGACTGGAATTTCCCCAGTTTCTGTAGTTCCTGAACTCCATCCATTCAGTATCACTAACCAGGTTTCCATCCAACCTTTTTATGCGAGTAAAGTGCGTGTCGGATAAATGTCATGACAGGCCTGATGGAAACAGAACATTTATTTCCAAATGTCGACAAAACAAAACGCTAGACAAGGTGGGATCTTTTTGTGTCTGTAAGATTAAGGCGCAATAGCGCCTCTTCAACATCAGGTGACTGAAGTAATTTGGCATGGGCCCTCAGATCCTCAAGAAGTTATATAGCTGGCAACTGCCCCAACTTCAACTGCAGGGGGCAAGCTCCCTGTCCTCCAGGACATTTATGTTGGGTCTGAAGAATCCCTGGAAAATCGTCAAGAACGTCAGTCAACTGAGTCACGGACTATTCACTTTGTTACCATCTGGCAAAAGGTTTCGGAGCATCGGGTCTGCGACCATCAGGCGCCGAGACAGCTTCTACCACCAGGCCATCAGACAGCTGAACAGCTTACCCTAGCTTTTTAGCTGCTCAGACCTGCACCTCCGAGACGATCTGCACCTTCGATTTTTTGCACACATCCAACCCTTACACACAAATATACAACCACACACACACACACACATACAGTGGGGCAAAAAAAGTATTTAGTCAGCCACCAATTGTGCAAGTTCTCCCACTTAAAAAGAGGAGAGAGGCCTGTCATTTTCATCATAGGTACACTTCAACTATGACAGACAAAATGAGGGAAAAAAATCCAGAAAATCACATTGTAGGATTTTAAATGAATCTATTTGCAAATGATGGTGGAAAATAAGTATTTGGTCAATAACAAAAGTTTATGTTAATACTTTGTTATATACCCTTTGTTGGCCATGACAGAGGTCAAACGTTTTCTGTAAGTCTTCACAAGGTTTTCACACACTTGTTGCTGGTATTTTGGCCCATTCCTCCATGCAGATCTCCTCTAGAGCAGTGATGTTTTGGGGCTGTTGCTGGGAAACAGACTTTCAACTCACTCCAAAGATTTTCTATGTGGTTGAGATCTGGAGACTGGCTAGGCCACTTCAGGACCTTGAAATACTTCTTACGAAGCCACTCCTTCGTTGCCCAGGCGGTGTGTTTGGGATCATTGTCATGCTGAAAGACCCAGCCACGTTCCATCTTCAATGCCCTTGCTGATGGAAGGAGGTTTTCACTCAAAATCTCACGATACATGGCCCCATTCATTCTTTCCTTTACACGGGTCAGTCGTCCTGGTCCCTTTGCAGAAAAACATCCCCAAAGCATGATGTTTCCACCCCCATGCTTCAGTAGGTATGGTGTTCTTTGGATGCAACTCAGCATTCTTTGTCCTCCAAACACGACGAGTTGAGTTTTTACCAAAAAGTTCTATTTTGGTTTGATCTGACCATATGACATTCTCACAATCTTCTTCTGGATCATCCAAATGCTCTCTAGCAAACTTCAGACGGGCCTGGACATGTACTGGCTTAAGCAGGTGGACACGTCTGGCACTGCAGGATTTGTGTCCCTGGCGGCGTAGTGTGTTACTGATGGTAGGCTTTGTTACTTTAGTCCCAGCTCTCTGCTGGTCATTCACTAGGTCCCCCCGTGTGGTTCTGGGATTTTTGCTCACCGTTCTTGTGATCATTTTGACCCCACGGGGTGAGATCTTGCGTGGAGCCCCCGATCGAGGGAGATTATCAGTGGTCTTGTATGTCTTCCATTTCCTAATAATTGCTCCCACAGTTGATTTCTTCAAACCAAGCTGCTTACCTATTGCAGATTCAGTCTTCCCAGCCTGGTGCAGGTCTATAATTTTGTTTCTGGTGTCCTTTGACAGCTCTTTGGTCTTGGTCATAGTGGAGTTTGGAGTGTGACTGTTTGATGTTGTGGTCAGGTGTATTTTATACTGATAACAAGTTCAAACAGATGACATTAATACAGGTAACGAGTGGAGGACAGAGGAGCCTCTTAAAGAAGAAGTTACAGGTCTGTGAGAGCCAGAAATCTTGCTGTTTGTAGGTGACCAAATACTTATTTTCCACCATAATTTGCAAATTCATTAAAAATCCTACAATGTGATTTTCTGGAATTTTTTTCTCATTTTGTCTGTCATAGTTGAAGTGTACATATGATGAAAATTACAGGCCTCATCTTTTTAAGTGGGAGAACTTGCACAATTGGTGGCTTACTAAATACTTTTTTGCCCCACTGTATGCCCTGCATCCTATTGTTTACATAGTAGTTTTAATACTACTACCTCCTCCTTCTAATGACTTATTTGACCTTTGACCTTTTATTATTGATATGGATATTGTACTGCAATGTTGAGGGAGCTAGCACCTTTTACCTACTGTCAACTGTGTATGTGACAAATATTTTTTATTTATTTGGCTCTTACCAAAAGTAGTGCACTGCATGGGGAATAGTGTGTCAATTGGGCCACAGCCGGGGGTGAGAGACTACCCTAGTATAACCATCAGGATTGTTAAAGAGAGTAACAAGGACTGACTGTAGCTCATGGCAGTAGTGGTATTACTACCCTCCTCTGCCTGGGTGGGTAGCTTTATGAGGAGGACACCGTCGTTCAAGAGTGACTCGTTCTCTGTGGCTATGTCTCAAATGGCACTATACGGAGTAGAGGGCCATTTGGGTCACACACATAGAATAGGTATAGTAGAGCTCTATGTGAAGTAGTTCTACAGATGCATTGGTATTATTATTCACGTCCACTCTCCCCGGTGTAGTAGGCCACTGTATTATTGCATCATTTCCCCTTTTCTCTGAATGTAGGCTATAACTTATCTACTGGAGCTCATTAAAACCATTAGAAACAAGGCTCTGTGTTTGCCATCTGCTGCCATTTTGCCCTTGAGCAAGGCACTTGACTCCTAAACAGCTCCAGTGGCTGACCCTGTCTTCCAGACCCTTGTGTGTGTGTGTGTGTGTGTGTGTGTGTGTGTGTGTGTGTGTGTGTGTGTGTGTGTGTGTGCGCGTGCCTATGTTTCTCAGGTGGTTGTGTAGGTGTAATATGAAAATAAAATGGACAATAAATTCTTCTTCTTCTATAGATGACAGGCCTCATCTCTGGAAACGGCAGTAGTCATTGTGATTTCTCGACAGATCCCTATTACTTTCCGTAAGTGTATGCCTGTTTTTAGCTATGGAAGAAGGGTTTATGATGAGTGTATATGTACCTTGAGCAGTGAATAGTGGTCTCCTACGCTTGAGATAAATAATTGAGTGTCTAAGACTAATGTATGGCACTAAGAGTGCACTTAGTGTTCATGGGAGATTGAATCATCTGAGTGCAACTGTTGGCTGCTGGGTAATAGAGATGTTGATGGCACACTGAGGGAAGATGTTGTGCTGCACTGAGCCAATGGGGATTAATGGGTTAAGAACACTGGCTTGGGCAATGTTCCAAATGGCACCCATATAACCTAATAGAGTGCACTACTTTTAACCAGGTAGTGCACTATGTAGGGAATAGGGTTTAGTTTATTAGGATCCCCTTTTAGCTACTGCACATGCAGCAGCTACTCTTCCTGGGGTCCACATAAAACATACAAATACATGACAAATTACAGAGCAGTAATCGACAAGAACAACAAAAATACTTTTTACTCACTTCATATATACATATTTATGTTCTTATATACAGTTAAATTAGATCTTTATAATAGGGTGCCATTTGGGACACAGACTTGGACTAGACTGACTAGCCACATTTTTGTTATTTATTCCTAGCAGATGCCTAGCAGATCTCCAATGCTTTTAGATTTGTGGGAGTAGCAAACAAGTGCACAGGAGACATTATTGGGAGTGAGACGCACCCTCTCATGTGGATTGGGGTTTCTGTGACTGCAGCCTGTAGGGTGTAGGGGCAGGCTGGATCTGATAAGTCTTTGGCCAGGGGCAGGGTCTCTGGAACGAAACCTGGGAAATAGAGTACGTGAAAACAGGGAAAGGGAAGAACGGTGAAAAGTGCAATCTGCCACTGAAGTAAAAGGTGACACTTTGTGAGTGGCAGAGACTACAGAGGTGAGTGTGTTTGGTGTGTGAGCATGTGTGTCTTAGGGCTGACCCCATTTAGTTGACTGGTCGATAGGCTCTTGGTCAACCAAGATATTTTTTAGTCGAGCAGCATCTGTCTGGTTTGTGCCTGTCTCAGTGGACTAATCCATTGAGGAGGCAACGAGGTGCCACGGTCCAAGAATAAGGGGAGTGTGGCTCAGATGCACAAGGCACGTCTCTCTCCAGAATGCGCTCTTTCCCGCCATTTTGTGTTTATTCATTGTTTCATAACTTCATTGTGTGCATGATTTGCTGTGTCTATCAATTCCCCATTACATATATCACCAGTAGTAGCCTACATTTACTGTTAATTCCCATAATTTCTCATCTGAAATGTTTGTTTGGTGAGGGTCAATTCTGTTAATGCATTCAATATAAAATGATTTATTATTTTTTACAGTGGTTTTACCGCTCTCATGGTCAGAGTGGACACGTTGCTAACAGAACTCACAACCTATGCTACACTTTGGAGAAACAAGTTTCTGTTTATTTCATCCCATTTTACGAGTTTTGTCAATTTATTCATTGTCTTTTGTCTAAAATGCTCCTTTTGATGTTGAGTAAGGACGTGCACCTGATTACGCATGTAGGATTAGTCTACCTGGCCTGATCGCAAATGTATACCTATAAATGTGCCCATTTCAGGATGTCTGATTTAGTATTTCTGATTGTCTTAACTCACCACCACTAATGAGCTGTGGAGCTTCTCAAATCTGTCTTGCTTCACCTCAAATAGCAAGTAAACTAAATCTGGTCTTTGAATCAATTGAGAATGACAGTTCCTCAAAGTATTTGAACAATATTTTCAGCTCTCTCCCTTTCAATAACCACTCGGCATGAAAGGAGAAATTGTAATGCTCTGATCCGGTAGAAACGTCATAAAATAGCTGATTACTTCTTATCCATTGCCTAAATAGCCTACAGCTATGTCTGTCCAGGGCTCACTGGCTCAGGAAACTCTGAGGGCCCAGAATATTTTATACAATGTTGCAAGTTTGCTAGCAAGAGTTTCTGCCGACCCAGTTGATAGTTGATACAATGTTTCAAGTTTGTTGCAGATAGGCTATGCGTAGCCTATGTGTTGATAAGATTTTTTTTTTTTCAGGATATTTTCTACCTGCAGGCTGTGTTGTTTTTATTTGTTGGCTTTATGTAGGCTATTTTTACATAGTTGGCAATAAGTTACTTTTAGATTTGTATAGTTTTCATTTAGATAGAATATAGATTCGTCACAGACAAGTATTTTGAGATACACATATTTGTGGGACAGTTCTTTGTAATATGAAAATCATAACTGGCACGCAGATTGGTAGAAATGGTAAGATAAATTGGCACTCCAAATGGAAAAGGTTGACGACCGCTGGTGTAGCCTATTACCGGCAACTTCAGAAGGGTAATGGCAGAATCTGTGAAGGCGAACAGCACCAGGAGGATGGTCGGGAACAGGTTATCTTGAACTCAGGTTCCCTCTTGAGTCATTTGTGTCTTAAATTATTTCATCAAACAGTGTGCTTAAAGCATCAGACAAGTTCAGTATAGTTAGTTGATTTTATTAAAACACATAGGGTGTGTCAATACAGTGCATTCGGAATGTATTCAGACTTTTTATACATTTTGTTACTTTACAGCCTTATTCTAAAATGGATTTAAAAACAACATCCTCCTCAATCTACACGCAATACCCCATAATCATAAAGCAAAAACAGAAATATATAATTTGCACAAGTATTCAGACCCTTGCTATGAGACTCAAATAAGCTCCGGTGCATCCTGTTTCTATTGATCATCCTTGAAATGTTTCTACAACTTGATTGGAGTTCACCTGTGGTAAATTGAATTGATTGGAAATTATTTGGAAAGGCACACACCTGTCAGTAAAAGGTAGCCCGCTTGGAGTTTGCCAAAAGGCACCTAAAGGACTCTCAGACCATGAGAACAAGATTCTCGGGTCTGAATGCCAAATGTCAGGTTTCCTGCCAGACAATCCCTACGGTTGAAGCTTGGTGGTAGCAGCTGTGGGGATGTTTTTCAGCGGCAGGGAGACTAGTCAGGATCAAGGGAAAGATGAATGGAGCAAAGTACAGAGAGATCCTTGATGAAAACCTACTCGACTGCTCAGGACTTCAGACTGGGTTAAAGGTTCCCCTTCCAACAGGACAACGAACCTAAGCACACAGCCAAGACAACGCAGGAGAGGCTTCGGGATCCCGGACTTGACCGCGATCGAACATCTCTGGAGAGACCTGAAAATAGCTGTGCAGCGATGCTGTGCAGCGATGCTGTCCATCCAACCTGACAGAGCTTGAGAGGTTCTGCAGAGAAGAATGGGAGAAACTCTCCAAAAACAGGTGTGCCAAGCTTGTAGCATCATATCCAAGAAGACTCAAGGCTGTAATTGCTGCCAAAGATGCTTCAACAAAGTACTGAGTAAAGGGTCTGAATAGTTAGGTGCAAGAAAAAGTATGTGAACCCTTTGGAATGACCTGGATTTCTGCATAAATTGGTCATACAATTTGTTCTGGTCTTCATGTAAATCACAACAATAGACAAACACAGTCTGCTTAAACTAATAACACACAACAATTATATGTTTTCATGTCATTTATTAAACACACCGTGTAAACATTCACAGTGCAGGGTGGAAAAAGTATTTGAACCCTTTAATAACTGGTTGACCCTCCTTTGGCGGCAATAACCTCAACCAAACGTTTTCTATAGTTACGTATCAGACCTGCACAATGGTCAAGAAGAATTTTGGACCATTCCTCTTTACAAAACTGTTTCAGTTCAGCAATGCTCTCGGGATGTCTGGGGTGAACCGCTCTCGAGGTCATGCCACAGCATCTCAATTGGGTTGAGGTCAGGACTCTGACTGGGCCACTCCAGAATGCATATTTTCTTCTTGAAATACATTCTGAAGCCGTTGATTTACTTCTGTGTTTTGGGTCGTTGTCCTGTTGCGTCACCCAACTTCTGTTGAGCATCAATTGGTGGAGAGAGCCTTACATTCTCCTGCAAAATGTCTGATAAACATGGGAATTAATTTTTCCATCGATGATAGCAAGCTGTCCAGGCCCTGAGGCAGCAAAGCAGCCCCAAACCACGATGCTCCCTCCACCATATTTTACAGTTGAGATGAGGTTTTGATGTTGGTGTGCTGTGCCTTTTTTTTTCTCCACACATAGTTTTGTGTGTTCCTTCCAAACAACTCAACCCGAATTTCATCTGTCCACAGAATATTTTGCCAGCAGTGATGTGAAACATCCAGGTGCTCTTTTGCGAACTTCAGACCTGCATCAATGTTTTTTTTGGACAGTAGTAGCTTTTTCCTTGATGTCCATTCTTGTTTAGTGTTTTCCGTATCGTAGACTCGTCAACAGAGATGTTAGCATGTTCCAGAGATTTCTGTAAGTCTTTAGCTGATACTCTGAGATTCTTCTTAACCTCACTGAGCATTCTGCGCTGTGCTCTTGCAGTCATCTTTGCAAGACGGCCACTCCTAGAGAGAGTAGCAACAGTGCTGAACTTTCTCTATTTATAGACAATTTGTCTTACCGTGGACTGATGAACATCAAGGCTTTTAGAGATACTTTTGTAACCCTTTCCAGCTTTATGCATGTCAATTCTTAAGTCTTCTGAGATATCTTTGTTCAAGGCATGGTTCATATCAGGCAATTCTTCATGTGAATAGCAAACTCACATTTTGTGAGTTTTTTTTATATTGCAGGGCAGCTCTAACCAACATCTCCAATCTCGTCTCATTGATTAGACTCCAGGTTAGCTAAATCCTGACTTCAATTAGCTTTTGAAAAAGTCATTAGTCTAGGGGTTCACATACTTTTCCAACCTACACTGTGAATGTTTAAATTAAGTATTCAATATATATATAATATAATATATATATAAAAATACAATAACTTGTGTGTTATTAGTCTAAGCACACTGTGTTTGCCTATTGTTGTGACTTGGAGTAAGTTCAGATCACATTATTTTACAAATGTATGTAGAAATCCAGGTAATTCCAAAGGGTTCACACTTTTTCTTGCAACTGTATGTAAATGTGTTATTTCAGTTTTGTAATTTTTATACATTTGCAAAGAATTCTACAAAAGTGTTTTTGCTTTGTAATTATGGGTTATTGTGTGTAGATTGATGAGGAGGGTAAAAAAAAACATTTAATTCAGAAAGTTTAGAATAAAGCTGTAATGTAACAATGTGTGGGGGAAAATAATTGAAAACAAGTAAAGGGGTCTAAATCATTTGCGAATGCACTGTGTATGGAAAAATACACTTCATCTGTTTTTACCTAATAATTGGGTCAAAAGGAAAGGCGACTCTCGGTCGACCAATACTTGTTGTTGTTGTAGGGGACAGTTTGTCTGTCAGTGGGGAGGTTGCATTCCTCCAGTGTTTTTTCTTGTCTGAGCAAAGTCAGTCTAAAGCCTGTGTCTTTAAACAGGGCTCTATGATAAGGTACTTTTGCTAATGACAAAGTAGAGACCGAAGTGAGATGTTGTCAATAAAAGTGTTTCCATTTTTTTTAATCAACAACTATCAATAATCCTCTTTTGGATTTAATGTGGGCCTTTGAGCCTGATGTTGTTGCCTTCAGAGTTGTGATGGTTTTGCCCTCTGGCAATGAGAAATTGAGAGTAGAGACAGAGGTTCTCTTGCTTCAGAGAGGCCATCCTTGAAGGCCGTAATTGTTAAGATGAAAAGCCACTGTGGATGTGGCTGACTGCATGGTGGCCGAGCAGACACTTTTTATAGGCTATGTAATCAGTCAGTGATAGCATGTTGCAGCCAATTCAATGAGGCCGATGATTGTAAAAACATGGCCTCCGCTCAGCAGCACATCAACCTCTTTGCTATGGCAAGGCATGCAGGCTGTATCCTAGCAACAGGCTTCTTCAGGAAGGATCCCTTCCATCACGGGCTTCAATGAGCCTTAACCAGTTCCTCATTCAGCAGAATGTCTCCTCCTTTGTCTTGCCATTGGATGGACGTTGCGATTCGGGATAGAGACCCATTCAATCCTCAATACTGTTTGCAAATGAAAGACGAGTAATAGTGAAAGTGATGCCCTTTGTTTTGTGGAAGGTAGTCATTTTCTATCTAAATGTCAAAGATGGACAGCAAGGCAGTATCATCTAGTGAAACTTGACTTTCTCCCCTCAGTTTTCTGTTCTAGTATACGTCCCAAATGGCACCTTATTCCCTATATAGTGCACTACTTTTGACCAGAGCTCTATGGCCCTGGTCAAAAGCAGTGCTCTATATATAGGGAATAGGGTGCCTTTTGGGATGTAGACGTAATCCTGTAAGGGAAAGGAGAGTTCCAGAGAAGAGGAGGGTGGTGGTGTAGTGATGTATGGGTCTCCCCATTCTGTCATCCTCTCCGGACGCTGCCTCATCCTGACCTTAGGCAGTAGCTTTCCACACAATGTCTGAAATATTATGTACTCAACCTTCTTTTTGGCCATCTATTGTTCACAAAAGCTTTTTTTTAAACTCCTTACTTGGTGGAAATTGTATTTTACATCCTCCTGACTGAGGTGATGTTCTGTTACCACTGTGAAAACATGATTGTGATGTTACCTCACCTGCACATATAATATGCCAAAAATATTTAGCACAGGTTGGGTTACATCAGCCAATTGTAGTAGGAAACTGAAACTTTCTGAAACTTCTTGAAAATGTCTATCTACACAGTAACATTCCCTTGTAATTTGTCCTGTCCAGTGCACCCCAAAATGTCCTGAAAGGTTCTTTAACATCTATCAGAGATTACTGCAGTTAAATACCTTATTGTTTTCCAAATGGTACCCAATTCCCTATCCAGTGCAGTACTTCTGACAAGATCCCTATGGGCCCTGGTCAAAAGGAGTGCACTATATAGGGAATATGGTGCAATTTTGAATGCAGCCCCTCTCTCTCCCGAGAAAAGGCAGTTAGTTCCTGGTCTATCAAGCAGAGCATCCAATTTATTTTTTCTCCATCACCGTCCATCAGTCCTGCTGGCTAGCTGGCACATTCTCCTTCACATCCAGTACATATCCTCCCCAGCTTTACCTCAACCCACTGCTGTATATGAACCCAGCCCAGAGTTCATAGCCGTATGTGCTGATTTAGGATCAGTTTAGCCTTTTAGATCTTAATGAATCTGATTTTATTATGGACAGGGATGAGCTGATCCTAGATCAGGCTGCAGAGAGCAATAGGAAGTAATACCTTATAGCCTAGACACCGAGACAGTAATGGGAAACATCAGGGAGCATGAATTAAAGAAGAAGATGGCCTGGGTGTCTGGATGGAGCACAGAGGAGAGGAGAGTGCTGCCTGCACGGTAGTAGGGCCACCATGAGATATTAATGAGAGGTAGATAAATTCAGGGCAGGATTTTTAAAGTAGGTCTAACTCATCCCTCATAACATTCTTTCTGACTCTATCCCTTCATTTCTCATTTCTCATCTTAAAAGTCATCAATTTGAAAGGGTTTTGCATCTTAAAAAGTCCTCAAATTTAGATGCACTGTCTGGTGCTGTGACATTCTGTACCGTTCCTGTCTTTTATATAGTTTAAAACTGCAGCAGTTTTTTAGGGTTAGTCCACTTTTAGATCAACAGAAAGTATCCTGTGTTAGAAAGAGTTTGATATCCTTCTACTTTAGCCAGGCTGTCATCCCTGTTCTGTTCCATTGGACATGTGACCTGGACACAAACATAGTAGTGTTTGAGTAGCTATTTCCTCAACATGTTTTGAAACCTCCCTCCATCTATAAAGATGCAAACCGCCTCCTCCCAGCACCGTTGATGAATGTTCTGTTGTGAATTTTCTCCTAGGTACAGATCTAAGATCAGCTTCACCTCCACAATCCTAACCTTAATTGGAAATGCAAAACTGATCCATAATGAGCACCTAGGGGCAATTTCACCCTAGACTCTATGAACAAAGTCTGGAAGACAATTAGCTCTGGTCAAACAATACTGCTGTCAGCTGCCCTAAGAACATCCCTGGCTGGGTCCCGGGCTCAATATTTTTAGAGATGCTTCCCAAATGGGACCCTATTCCCTTTATAGGTGCTGGTAAAAATGTGTGCACTTTTAAAGGAATAGGGTTTCATTTGGGATGCAGGCCTCAGACCTGAGAGACTTCCAACGGCTTCCAGGGATCGACCCAAGCTGTCATCCAGCCAGGACAGTTTAGACTGCAGCTCTGTGGAGAGAGACTGGGCCAAGACTGTACCGCCCCCGGACTGTCTCAAAGGGCCTAGGAGCTTACAGCAGAGAGGCCCCACTGGGTAGGTTCAACGATAGGCGAGGGAGTCGAGCGAGAGTTGATGACTTTAGTAAAAAAAAACATCTGAAAACTAAGATGATTCACCAGAAAATAGCCACAAAACCAACTGTGGATTCCCATGCAGATAGTTTATTCAGCTGAGTGGCTCCCCATGAACCTTTGCACAGCTTTTGAAGAGGTTGTCTTTTGGCTTTTTATTTGCTTGTGTAGTGGACTTCCCTGATTTATCATCAAGGAGGTCATCTTTTCTCCAGTCTCTGCATTCATTTCTCCACTTCAGCAGGGTGACCAGAGTTGAACCTCCAGTAGGAATGGATTAGAGGAATGGGCTCCACCACACAGCCAGAATAGCTTTGGATTTTCATCTGACATGGTGTTAATGTCAGAGTCCCAAACGGCAACCTATTATTTCCTATATAGGGACCTACCTTTGACCAGAGCCCAATGGTCCCTAGTCAAAAGTAGTGCACTATGTAGGGAGTAGTTTGCCACTTGGCTCAGTTAGTTTTTAATACCCGGCACTTTTAATGAAGCTCTTTCCCTGTTTTATCCTTTTTGTCTTTCATGTTGAGAGGTAGAGGGAGGTGTGTGTGTGTGTTGTGGTGTGTGGTGTGTGTGTGGCCAAACCAGTATAGTAAAGCATTGAAGTGTTCATATAACATTTGTACATGGATACAATCACAAGCTCTTTAATGTGGAAACATACTGTACACACTACACTCTCTCCACACTATTGTCCCTCGCCATCTAGCTCTTGCATTGTCATTGTGTATGCCTGAGCCATGCTGAACACAAGCTGTCTAAACAGAACGAAGGAGATAAGGGCTTTGATGGCTCCCCCCTTCCTGCTGTCAAGAGACCAAAGCAGACCAGGCCATCTGTGTCCAAAATGACACCCTATTCTTTATATAGTGCACTACTTTATACCGGAGCGATATGGTTCCTGGTCGAAAGTAGTCACTATATAGGGAATAAGGCACCATTTGGGGCGTAACCCAGGGCTCCACAACAGAACACAGTAGCTATTTGATGTGTCCCAGACAGCAACAGGCAAGCTGGATGAAGTATGATCGGGAATGTTCATTATTATTTCTTATTCACTCCCCTCCCTCCCTGTCTTGCCAAACGATCGCTGAATTCACTTATTGTGGATCGGCCCCTTTTTCCCCCCCAATTTTCACCTAAAATGACATGCCCAAATCTAACTGCTTGTAGATCAGACCCTGAAGCAATATATGTATTTTCTAAGTACCATTTGAAAGGAAACACTTTGAAGTTGTGGAAATGTGAAAGGAATGTAGTAGAATATAACACATTAGATCTGGTAAATAATAATACAAATATTTTTTTGTGTGTTTTTTTTGCACCATCTTTGAAGTGTAAGAGAAAGGCCATAATGTATTATTCCAGCCCAGGTGGAATTTAGATTTTGGCCACTAGATGGCAGCAGTGTATGTGCAAAGTTTTAGACTGATCCAATGAACCATTGTATTTCTGTTCACAATGTTGTATCAAGACTGCCCAAATGTGTCTCATTTGTTTATTAACCTCTCTAGGGTATGTGGAATGCTAGCGTCCCACCTGGCCATCATCCAGTGAGATTGCAGAGTGCCAAATTCAAATACAGAAATACTCATTATAAAAATTCAGAAAAGATACAACTATTTCATATTGATTTAAAGATGAACTTCTTGTGAATCCAACCACGGTGCCAGATTTAAAAAATGCTTCACGGCGAAAGCATACCTTACAATTATTTGAGAACATAGCCCAGCAGACAAATCATTACAAACAGTAAACAGCCAAGTAGAAGAGTTACACAAGTCAGAAATCGATAGAAGTAATCACTTACCTTTGATGATCTTTATATGTTTGCACTCGGAAGGCATTCATTTATTCAATAAATGTTCCTTTTGTTCGATAAAGTCTCTCTTTATATCCAAAAACCTCAGTTTTGTTCGCGCCTTCAGTAATCCACAGGTTCAAAAGCAGTCACAACAGGCAGACAAAAAAATCCAAATTGTATCCATAAAGTTCATAGAAACATGTCAAATGAAGTTTATATTCAATCCTCAGGTTGTTTTTAGCCTCAATAATCTATAATATTTCAACCGGACAATAACGTCGTCAATATAAAAGGTAAAAAAGAAAGGCACTCTCTCTGGTCGCGCACATGAAAAAGCTCTGTGACTCATTCAGACTGGTCTTACTCCCTAATTTTTCAGAATACAAGCCTGAAACAATTTCTGAAGACTGTTGACATCTAGTGGATATTCTAATATTCTACCCATATGGACACATTTATTTTAGGTCAGAACTGAACCAATTTCTGTAGTATATGTATGTGTGTGTAAGAGAAATTATGAATTTGGATTATATATATTGAACACAAATATAAATACAACATGTAAAGTGTTGGTTTCATGAGCTGAAATTGAAGATCCCAGAAATGTTACATATGCACAAAAAGCTTATTTCTCTCAATGATGTGCAAAAATTTGTTTAAATCCCTGTTAGTGAGCATTTCTTTTTTGCCAAGACAATCCCCCCCACCTGACAGGTGTGACATATCAAGAAGCTGATTAAACAGTGTGATCATTACACAGGTGCAGTTTTGTCACACAATGCCACAGATGTCTCAAGTTTTGAGGGAGTATGCAATTGGCATGCTGACTGCAGGAATGTCTATCAGAGCTGTTGCCAGAGAAATTAATGTTCAATGTCGTTTTAGAGGATTTGTCAGTTCGTCCCACCAGCCTCACAACCGCAGACCACGTGTAAATAACCACACCAGCCCAGGACCTCCACATCTGGCTTCTTCACGTGCGGGATCGTCTGGGTAGGGTGAGGGTGTGCTAAGGAGTATTTCTAAAGCCCTTTTGTGGGGAAAAACTCATTATGATTGGCTGGGCTTGGCTCCCTAGTGGGGAAGCCTGGCTGCCAAGTGGGTGGGCATATGCCCTCCCAAGCCCACCCATAGTTGTGACCCTGCCCAGTCATGTGAAATCCATAGATTAGGGCCTAATTTATTAATTTAAATTGACTAATTTCTTTTTATGAACAGTAACTCAGTAAAATCTTTGAAATTGTTCCATGATGCGCTTATTTTGTTCAGTATATTAAAAGAATGGATGACCTGACCAGAGAGGTCCAGGACCTGATGAACTGTTTGAGAACTGTTTGCAGTTCTCCTAGGGTCAGCTCAATTTGGCCTCCAGAGTGGCACAGCGGTCGAAGGCACTGCATTTCAACGGTAGAGGCGTCACTACAGACCTGGTTCAATCCCGAGCTGTATCACAACCGGCCGTGATCGGGAGTCCCATAGGGCGGTGCACAATTGGCCCAGCATCGTCTGGGTTAGGGGAGGGTTTGGCCGTCATTGTAAATAAGAATTTGTTCTTAACTGACTTGCCGAGTTAAATAAATGAGTTTAACAGGAAAATGGCAAGATGATAGAAATCTCTGTCATCAGTTCTGTATCTGAGTCCATGATGTCAATGACTGAGAATTCAGATTATCTCGAGGGACAAATAAGGCAGAACAACATGGTTGTGGACAGAATTGCAGAATCTCCACATCAGACCAGGATAGAGTCTGAGGACAACTGATTAATGGACTGCTGAATGGGTTTTTTTTCTCACTTTGTTTGTTCTTTTCCATATTATGTCCATGTCTTTCCTATGTCCACCCTGGAAAGGGCTGAAAATAGCCCATATTAATATTTTTATTTTTTATTTTACCTTTATTTTACTAGGCAAGTCAGTTAAGAACAAATTCTTATTTTCAATGACGGCCTAGGAACAGTGGGTTAACTGCCTGTTCAGGGGCAGAATGACAGATTTTGTACCTTGTCAGCTCGGGGATTTGAACTTGCAACCTTTCGGTTACTAGTCCAATACTCTAACCACTAGGCTACCCTGCCGCCCCAATATACACTATATATACAAAAGTATGTGGACACCCATTCAAATTAGTGGATAAAATCGAGCACAGAGCAAGCTCAGTGACTTTCAATGTGTCATTGTCAAGTGCTGTTATTGTATAGTGAAAATGTCTAGGAGCAACAATGGCTCAGCCAAGAAGTGTTAGGCCACACAACCTCACAGAACGGGACTGCCGAGTGTTGAAGCGTGTAGCATGTAAAAATCGTCTGTTCTTGGTTGGAACTTCCTCTGGAAGCAACGTCAGCACAATAACTCTTCGTTGGGGGCTTCATGAAATGGGTTTCCATGGCCGAGCAGCTGCACACAAGCCTAAGATCACCATGTGCAATGCCAAGTGCCCGCTGGAGTGGTGTAAAGCTTGCCGCCATTGGACTCTGGAGCAGTAGAAACGCTTTCTCTGGAGTGCTGAATCACGCTTCACCATCTGGCAGTCCAACTGAGGAATTTGGGTTTGCGGATGCCAGGAGAACGCTGCATCCTTGAGTCGCCTCTTCACTGCTGACGTTGAAACTGGTGTTTTGCGTCTACTATTTAATGAAGCTACCAGTTGAGGACTTGTGAGGCGTCTGTTTCCCAAACTAGACACACTAATGTACTTGTCCTCTTGCTCAGTTGTGCACTGGGGCCTCCCAATCTTTCTATTCTGGTTAGAGACAGTTTGTGCTGTTCTGTGAAGGGAGTAGACACAGCGATGTCTTGGCAATTTATCACCTGGAATAGCCTTCATTTCTCAGAACAAGAATAGACTGACAAGTTTCAGAAGAAAGTTATTTGTTTCTGGCTATTTTGAGCCTGTAATCGAACCCACAAATGCTGATGCTCCAGTTACTCAACTAGTCTAAAGAAGGACAGTTTTATTGCTTCTTTAATCAGAACAGCAGTTTTCAGCTGTGCTAACAAAATTGAAAAAATGTTTTCTGATGATCAATTAGCCTTTTAAAATTATAAACTTGGATTAGCTAACGCAATGTGCCATTGGAACACATGAGTGATGGTTGCTGATAATGGGCCTCTGTACACCTATGTAGATATTCCATAAAAAATCTGACATTTCCAGCTACAATACTCATTTACAACATTAACAATGTCTACACTGTATTTCTGATCATTTTAATGTTATTTTAACGGACAAAAAATGTGCTTTTCTTTCAAAAACAAGGACATTTCTAAGTGACTCTAAGTGACTTTTGAACGGTAGTGTACATGTAGGTAGAGTTATTAAAGTGACTATGCATAGATGATCACAACAGAGCATAGAAGCGGTGTAAAAGAGGGGGGGGATGCAAATAGTCTGGGTAGCCATTTGATTAGATGTTCAGGAGTCTTATGGCTTGGGGGAAGAAGCTTTGTTCTAAAGCTGTATCTGCACCCATTGGATGCAGTGATCACAATATAGTGGCTATATCCAGGAAAGCCAAAGTTGCAGAAGCTAAAATGGTATATAACAGATCATACTAAATATTTTGCTGTGACTCTTATGTGGATGGTGTTAAAAATATTTGTTGGTCTGATGTGATTAATAAGAAGCATCCAGACGCTGCACTTGATGAATTTATGAAATCGCTCCATTCCAATGATTGATCATTGAAACCGACTGTCTCAATGGATTTATGAGAAATTGAAAAACTGAATGGTTGAAAGAGATGGGGCAAAGGAGTGGTTAATAAGTCTGTCTACACATCTGTCTGGCTAACTTACTGCAAATTAAGAAATTTATGTGACTGAACCTAAAAATAAGAAGAAACTATTATGAAGCCAAGATCAATGATATAAAGAATGATGGAAAAAGACTTTGGAGGACAAATTCAACTCCATTTTTCATCAAATCAGATGGCTTATTCATCACAACCATTTGATGTTGCCAATTATTTTAATGATTACTTCATTGGCAAAGTAGGCAAATTTAGGCATGAAATGCCCACAGCGAACAGTGAGCAATTGTATTCATGCATAAAAAATAATAATAATAAAAGAAAGGCATTGCAAGTTTGAATTTTGTAAAGTTAGTGTGGGAGAGGTGGAAAATGTATTGTTATTGATCAATAATAACAAACTTCCTGTCATTGACAACATAGGATTGGCTATAGAGTCAGCTACCATCCTCAATAGCTTTCCATCTATCTGTCATGTCTTTAATCTGAGCCTAGAAGAAAGTATTTGTCCTCAGGCCTGGAGGGAAGCCAAAGTCATTCCGCTACCCAAGAGTGGAAAAGCAATCTTTACTGGTTCAAACAGCAGACCTATCAGCTTGCTGCCAGTTCTTAGCAAACTGTTGGAAATGCTTATAGAGAAGGGAACTCGACATGTACTGCACTGAAATTGATAATAAGATTCCAGTGGAGCCTTTAATATTATTGACCATAACATTTTGTTGATGTTGTTGAGAAAACGTATGTGATATGGCTTTCAAACCTCTGCCAAATCGTGGATTCTAATAGAACTCAGAAGGTTTTCTTTAATGGAAGCTTCTCGAACGTCAAACATGTAAAATGTGGTGTACCGCAGGGCAGATCTCTAGGCCCCCTACTCTTTTCTATTTTTACCAATGATCTGCCACTGGCAATAAACAAAGCATGTGTGTCCATGTATGCTGATGATTCAACCATATACACATCAGCAACCAAAGAACTAAAGAAGTCACTGAAGATCTTAACAAAGAGTTGCAGTCTGTTTTGTAATGGGTGGCCAGTAATAAACTGGTCCTGAACATCTCTAAAACTAAGAGTATTGTATTAGGTACAATCATTCCCTAAATTCTAGACTCAGCTGAATCTAGTAATGAATGGTGTGGCTTTTGATCAAGCTGAGGAGACCAACTGACTTACATTTACATTTAAGTCATTTAGCAGACGCTCTTATCCAGAGCGACTTACAAATTGGTGCATTCACCTTATGACATCCAGTGGAACAGTAGTGCATCTAAATCTTTTAAGGGGGGGGTGAGAGGGATTACTTTATCCTATCCTAGGTATTCCTTAAAGAGGTGGGGTTTCAGGTGTCTCCGGAAGGTGGTGATTGACTCCGCTGTCCTGGCGTCGTGAGGGAGTTTGTTCCACCATTGGGGGGCCAGAGCAGCGAACAGTTTTGACTGGGCTGAGCGGGAACTGTACTTCCTCAGTGGTAGGGAGGCGAGCAGGCCAGAGGTGGATGAACGCAGTGCCCTTGTTTGGGTGTAGGGCCTGATCAGAGCCTGGAGGTACTGAGGTGCCGTTCCCCTCACAGCTCCGTAGGCAAGCACCATGGTCTTGTAGCGGATGCGAGCTTCAACTGGAAGCCAGTGGAGAGCGGAGGAGCGGGGTGACGTGAGAGAACTTGGGAAGGTTGAACACCAGACGGGCTGCGGCGTTCTGGATGAGTTGTAGGGGTTTAATGGCACAGGCAGGGAGCCCAGCCAACAGCGAGTTGCAGTAATCCAGACGGGAGATGACAAGTGCCTGGATTAGGACCTGCGCCGCTTCCTGTGTGAGGCAGGGTCGTACTCTGCGGATGTTGTAGAGCATGAACCTACAGGAACGGGCCACCGCCTTGATGTTAGTTGAGAACGACAGGGTGTTGTCCAGGATCACGCCAAGGTTCTTAGCGCTCTGGGAGGAGGACACAATGGAGTTGTCAACCGTGATGGCGAGATCATGGAACGGGCAGTCCTTCCCCGGGAGGAAGAGCAGCTCCGTCTTGCCGAGGTTCAGCTTGAGGTGGTGATCCGTCATCCACACTGATATGTCTGCCAGACATGCAGAGATGCGATTCGCCACCTGGTCATCAGAAGGGGAAAGGAGAAGATTAATTGTGTGTCGTCTGCATAGCAATGATAGGAGAGACCATGTGAGGTTATGACAGAGCCAAGTGACTTGTTGTATAGCGAGAATAGGAGAGGGCCTAGAACAGAGCCCTGGGGGACACCAGTGGTGAGAGCACGTGGTGTGGAGACGGATTCTCGCCACGCCACCTGGTAGGAGAGACCTGTCAGGTAGGACGCAATCCAAGCGTGGGCCGCGCCGGAGATGCCCAACTCGGAGAGGGTGGAGAGGAGGATCTGATGGTTCACAGTATCGAAGGCAGCCGATAGGTCTAGAAGGATGAGAGCAGAGGAGAGAGAGTTAGCTTTAGCAATGCGGAGCGCCTCCGTGATACAGAGAAGAGCAGTCTCAGTTGAATGACTAGTTTTGAAACCTGACTGATATGGATCAAGAAGGTCATTCTGAGAGAGATAGCGGGAGAGCTGGCCAAGGACGGCACGTTCAAGAGTTTTGGAGAGAAAAGAAAGACTTGATGTTACCTTTGATTGTAAACTGTCATTGTCAAACATATAGATTCGATGGTTGTAAAGATGGGCAGAGGTCTGTCTGTAATAAAGAGATGCTCTGCTTTTTTGACGCCACACTCCACAAAGCAAGTCCTGCAGGCTCTAGTTTGAACTTAGCTTGATTATTGTTCAGTCATATGGTCAAATGCTTCAAAGAAAGACCTAGTTAAGCTGCAGCTGGCCCAGAACAGAGCGGCAAGTCATTGTAATCAGAGGGCTAATATTAATACCAGTCTCTCTTGGCTAAGAGTTGAGGAAAGACTGACTGCGTCACTTCTTGTTTTTATAAAATGGTTTGCATAGTCAACTTACACACAGCAGTGACACATACACTTACCCCACCAGACCTGCCACCAGGGGTCTTTCACAGTGTCCAGGTCCAGAACAAGTTCAAGGAAATGTGCAGTATTATTCAGTGCCATGAGTGCATGGAACTCCTTTCCATCTTATATAGAGCAAGTGAACAGCAAACCCGGTTTTTAAAAAACTAAGGGATTCTCCCCCTGACTAGCTTCTCACCCCTCTTAGTTTGTCTTTGTGTGCATCAACTAGAGGTCGACCGATTATGATTTTTCAACGCCGATACCGATTATTGGAGGACCAAAAAAGCCGATACCGATTTAATCGGCAGATTTGTATTTATTTATTTGTAATAATGATAATTACAACAATACTGAATTAACACTTATTTTAACTTAATATAATACATCAATAAAATCCATTTAGCCCCAAATAAATAATGAAACATGTTCAATTTGGTTTAAATAATGCAAAAACAAAGTGTTGGAGAAAAAAGTAATATGTGCCAATATGCAATATGTGCCGTGTATGTGCCATGTAAAATTGTGTGCCATGTAAAAAAGCTCATGTTTAAGTTCTTTGCTCAGAACATGAGAACATGTGAAAGTTGGTGGTTCCTTTTAACATGAGACTTCAATATTCCAAGGTAAGAGGTTTTAGGTTGTAGTTAATATAGTATTTATAGGACTATTTCTCTCTATACCATTTGTATTTCATATACCTTTGACTATTGGATGTTCTTATAGGCACTATAGTATTGCCAGTGTAACAGTATAGCTTCAGTCCCTCTCCTCGCCCAGGAACACATCAACAACAGCCACACTCGAAGCAGCGTTACCCATCGCTCCACAAAAGCCGCGGGCCTTGCAGCGCAAGGGGAATAACTACTCCAAATCGCTGTGCTTGTGAAGAGCTGCTGGCAAAACGCACAAAAGTGCTGTTTCAATGAATGATTACGGGCCTGCTGCTGCTCAGTCAGACTGCTCTATCAAATCAGACTTAATTATAACATAATAACACACAGAAATACGAGCCTTTGGTCATTAATATGGTAGAATCCGGAAACTATCATTTCGAAAACAAAACGTTTATTCTTTCAGTGAAATACGGAACAGTTCGGTATTTTATCTAACGGGTGGCATCCCTAAGTCTAAATATTCTTGTTACATTGCATAACCTTCAATGTTATGTCATAATTACGTAAAATTCGGGCAAATTAGTTCGCATTGAGCCAGGCAGCCCAAACTGTTGCATATACCCTGACACTGCGTGCAATGAATGCAAGAGAAATGACACAATTTCACCTGGTTAATATTGCCTGCTAAACTGGATTAGTAGTTATGACTAGTGATTATGATTTATTGTTTTTAATAAGATAAGTTTAATGCTAGCTAGCAATTTACCTTGGCTTCTACTGCATTCCCGTAACAGGCAGGCTCCTCATGGAGTGCAATGGTTAGTGTTGGACTAGTTAACTGTACGGTTGCAAGATTGGATCCCCTGAGCTGACAAGGTGCAAATCTGTCGTTCTGCCCCTGAACAAGGCAGTTAACCCACCATTCCTAGGCCGTCATTGAAAATAAGAATGTGTTCTTAACTGATTTGCCTAGTTAAATAAAGGTATAATTATTATTTTTTTAATCGGAAATCGGCGCCCAAAAATACAGATTTCCGATTGTTATGAAAACTTGAAATCGGCCCTAATTAATCGGCCATTCGGTCGACCTCTAGCATCAACAGCTCAGCATAATGGGCCCTTTTAATGAGAGAGACTGAGAGACCGAGACCCAGCCAGCCTGGGTGCATATAAACTGTTTACTGTATTCATTTTAATGCTTGCTGTTGGAAATGTGTCTCCTTTTCAGGGTAGAGTACACTTAGCTGTAGTCTTGAAGGGATACTTTGGGATTTTTACGTTTGATAAAAATTTAACTAGGCAAGTTGGTTAAGAACAAATTCTTATTTACAATGATGTCCAAACCCTCCGCTAACCAGTATGACATTGGGCCAATTGGGCGCGGCCCTAATGGACTCCTGATCACGGGTTCATCTGAGTTCAGCTGACTCAGGGGAAGTAGATAAAGGTCTTCATTGCTAAAATCCTGAAGTATTCCTTTTAAAGGACCTGCCCATACTGAATGAATGGAAGGCTGTGTTTATGTGTTGCTGAGGGGGAGTCATGCATGTGTTAGTGTTGATGTAATGCTCCCCTCTTCCTGGTGCTTAACACCTTCTGCATCTCAAATTGCACCCTGTTCCCTATATAGGGCACTACTTTTAGACCAGGGTTCATAGGACTCTGATCAAAGGTAGTACACTTTTTATAGTAGATGGGGTGCCACTTGGGACGCTGGCTGACTGTGGCTGGCTGAGTGTCAAAGGAGGGTTGGGTTACGTGCTGTAATGTAGTGCTCGTGTTTCTTCTAGCTGTGGTAGAGTGTGGTGGTGACACATTGTGTGCGAGGACGGAAATCGCATCATCGCAGTCACTTAAACAGAATATCGAGACAGTTTGAGACAGACCTGGGGCTTGAACTAAAGTATCAAATTGTATTAATCACATACACAGTTTACAGCAGGTATAAAAGGTGCAGAGAAATGCTTGTGCGCTTGTTCCCTCAACAATTCTCCCTCAACAATGCTCCCTCAACAATACCCCCTCAACAGCTCCCCCTCAACAACACTCCCTCAACAGCTCCCCCTCAACAACACTCCCTCAACAGCTCCCCCTCAACAACACTCCCTCAACAGCTCCCCCTCAACAACACTCCCTCAACAACGCTCCCTCAACAACGCTCCCTCAACAGCTCCCCCTCAACAACACTCCCTCAACAACGCTCCCTCAACAGCTCCCCCTCAACAGCTCTCCCTCAACAACACTCCCTCAACAACACTCCCTCCCTCAACAACCCTCCCTCCCTCAACAACACTCCCTCCCTCAACAACACTCCCTCCCTCAACAACACTCCCTCAACAACACTCCCTCAACAACACTCCCTCAACAACGCTCCCTCAACAACGCTCCCTCAACAGCTCCCCCTCAACAACACTCCCTCAACAATACTCCCTCAAGAATACTGCACAATAGCAATAACAATAATATCAATAAAAAAAGTCAAGTAAAAAATAACAAGTAATAGAATAGGTAGTATGCATAGTAATAATATACTATATTTACTAATATAAATGGCGTAGAGACTTGGTCACGCAGTAGAATAAATAGTATATAATAGAACCACCTGTGTGTTGGAGCCATGTACAGTATGTGCAATGATACGTAAAAAAAATATTTTTGACTTGACTTCATATCCCACATTACCTATTTACAGTTGAAGTTGGAAGTTTACATACACCTCAGCCAAATACAATTAAACTTTATTTTAAGAATGTGAAATGTCAGAATAATAGTAGAGAATTATTTATTTAATCTTTTATTTCTTTCATCACATTCCCAGTGGGTCAGAAGTTTACATACACTCAATTAGTGGTTGATAGCATTGCTTTTTAAATTGTTTAACTTGGGTCAAACGTTTCGGGTAGCCTTCCACAAGCTTCCCACAATAAATTGGGTGAATTTTGGCCCATTTCCTCCTGACAGAGCTGGTGTAACTGAGTCAGGTTTGTAGGCCTCCTTGCTCGCACACGCTTTTTCAGTTCTGCCCACAAATTTTCTATAGGATGAGGTCAAGGCTTTGTGATGGCCACTCCAATACCTTCACTTTGTTGTCCTTTAGCCATTTTTCCACAACTTTGGAAGTATGCTTGGGGTCATTGTCCATTTGGAAGACTCATTTGCGACCAAGCTTCAACTTCCTGACTGATGTCTTGAGATGTTGCTTCAATATATCCACATTACGCCATCTATTTTGTGAAGTGCACCAGTCCCTCCTGCAGCAAAGCACCTCCACAACATGATGCTGCCACCCCGTGCTTCACGGTTGGGGTGGTGTTCTTCGGCTTGCAAGCCTCCCCCTTTTTCCTCCAAACATAACGATGGTCATTATGGCCAAACAGTTCTATTTTTGTTTCATCAGACCAGAGGACATTTCTCCAAAAAGTACAATCTTTGTCCCCATGTGCAGTTGCAAACCGTAGTCTGGCTTTTTTATAGCGGTTTTGGAGCAGTGGCTTCTCCTTGCTGAGTGGCCTTTCAGGTTATGTCAATATAGGACTTGTTTTACTGTGGATATAGATACTTTTGTACCTGTTTCCTCCAGCATCTTCACATGGTCCTTTGCTGTTGTTCTGGGATTGATTTTCACTTTTCGCACCAAAGTACGTTCATCTCTAGGAGACCGAATGCGTCTCCTTCCTGAGTGGTATGACGGCTGCGTGGTCCCATGGTGTTTATACTTGCGTACTATTGTTTGTACAGATGAACATGGTACCTTCAGGCGTTTGGAAATTGCTCCCAAGGATGACCCAGACTTCAGCAATTTATTTTTCTGAGGTCTTGGCTGATTTCTTTTGATTTTCCAATGATGTCAAGCAAAGGGGCACTGAGTTTGAAGGTAGGCCTTGGAATACATCCACAGGTACACCTCCAATTGACTCATTGATGTCAATTAGTTTATCAGAAGCTTCCAAAGCCATGACATTTTCTGGAATTTTCCGAGCTGTTTAAAGGCACAGTCAACTTAGTGTATGGAGACTTTTGACCCACTGGAATTTTGATACAGTGAATTTTAAGTGAAATAATCTGTCTGTAAACAATTGTTGGAAAAATGACTTGTCATGCAACCTAAGTGTATGTAAACTTCCGACTTCAACTGTATCTCTCATCCGATTTAAAATAAGTATTCGAGTGTGACCTGTAGTGTGTGTGTTATGCACATAGATAGTATGAGCGTCTTCCTAACTACAACCATTTTGATGCTGGAGTATGTGGAAGGTGAAATCAGAAATCCCATGAAGAAGACATTGAGGTCATCTATATAATTTGACAGGCAGGTCCAGGCTCTAGTGGAAGAGAATACTGTGACTTGTGAAGTGTATTCTGTCTGTGGTCTGCATGGATTATGCATGGGGCTTCGTGACACTCATTTTCTCTCTCTCAGTGGAATCGGAAAGACAAAGGAGGAGTTTGAGCTTGGGGACTGATGGCGTGTGCGTGCGTGTGTGTGTGTGTGTGTGCGTGTGTATGAAACGCACTCAGTGGAATCAGAAAGAGGAAGGAGGTTGGGTTTATTATAACGTCACTTAAACATCACTCACTGACGTTTCCTCTGGAATTAATCAGCCTAATGGACGACGTCAGCCAGTAAAAGTGCTGCTACTTTCTATGGCTGCTTCTCAAATAGCAGCCTATTCCCTTTGTAGTGTACTGCTTTTGATCAGAGCCCTGGCCAAAAGTAGTGTACTACATAGGGAATTAGGGTGCCGTTTGCGACGTAAGCCTATGCTAGTTATAAATAGCTGTCTTGCTCTCATTTTTAGTTGTCGGGACAGATGCCTCAGGCAAACTCCACACCCAGTAGTTGCTTGGAGCCAGGCAGCCCACTGTTTACATTGAAACAAAACACAGTCATTAAATCAAGCCTGTAGGGATGCACATATACAGTAGGCCTGAATAGGCTAAAAGGTAGTTTGCTTACGCATGAGGTACCACAGGATCCTTTTGAGGGTAATAGTGTACTGTAAATGTTTTGCTTCAATGATGGACTTTTTTGGTGTGTATTTTAGTCCATGGTTTGCTGTTATTTTTTTGTAGCATTTGTATGTGATAAAATGGATTTAGTAAATAAATGCAGGCTAGAATGTGACCAGGCGGTTTCACTGGAGCTGTTGCATGATGATAACGGCAGGATGATTTTTGGATGGAACTGAAGGAGGTTAGAGCTTTAGCGTCTCAACCTGCGGCCCTTATGGCACCCTACCCCCTATATCCTGTTATTACTCGGTCAAAGCTGTAAAGGCAATAGGGTGTCATTTGTGTAATGCAGTGTGTGTCAGCTTCCTGTTAAGTAAATGCTACGTGACCTCTTTTTCAAACCTCCGTATAGAAATATAACACAGTAGGTACGTCCTAAATGGCACCATATTTCATCTAGTGCACTACTTTTGACCAAAGCCCTATGTAGAGATTAGGGTGCCACTTGGGACACAGTAAATCACTGTGATTAGGTTTGAGTGATGGTCTTTATGGCAGCCGGTGACATGGTCCAGAGACCAGAAGTCTGTATGCAGACTGTTGATGCTTATCTCCCCAGCCTGGTTAGAGAGGCACGACCGGCCTCGTGTCTTTTTGTCTCGCAAAACTTTTTGTGGAAGGTGCTACGCAGCGCACAGACCCCCTTGTGCACTCAACATTGTCGAGATACATCGAGTTTCCTTGTAGGCCTATTTGGCGGGGAACCTGTGAAGCTGTTTTGCCTGTTTCTGTTTGAGTATTTTATTAAAGAATGTGAAATAATGCTTCTGTTAGCTCCTTTTCATTAAATCATTCATAGCTTTTCTTTATCATTCATAGCTTTTCTAAATGTCTTCTCACTATCATTATCATTATTCACATCAATTCAATCAAATCACAATTATCTGCTTTGGTATTGAACTCAGTGAGCAGGCTTTCCGAGTGAGGAGGGACGCATGGGTGGGCCTACCAACGGAAAACCAAAATTATTATGTAATCCGGACCACAGAAATCCAATGTTTATATAAAATGTCTGCCTTTCCCCCTACATTTTAAGTCTAATATGGTATATCCATTTAATCTAGGAAACACCACATCCATTTGGCCTATGTCGTTTCATTTAGTCTCATTTAATATAGGAAACACCACATCCATTTGGCCTATGTCGTTTCATTTAGTCTCATTTAATATAGGAAACACCACATCCATTTGGCCTATGTCGTTTCATTTAGTCTCATTGTTTTGAAATCAGTATTTGTCCTTCTTTCCCATTTGTTCCCATTTTCAATCAAAAAAGATACGTGTGAGATTTCACAAGAGATTTCCTATATTAAATGGACATACTGTATTAGATTTAAAATGTAGGGGGAAAAGCAGACATTGTAATGTTGTGAAAGGCTGCCCTGACCTGGCTGGACACTCTCACATTCAAATCATTTTCACCTCCCATCGCTCCCATTGTTTGCGGGCTTGTGGTAATGACTGGAGCAGAATCAGTGGAATGGTTTCAAATACATCAAACACATGGTTTCCAGGTGTTTGATGCCATTGCATTTGCTTCGTTCCGGACGTTATTATGAGCCGTTCTCCCCTCAGCAGCCTCCACTGTTGTGAATACTACAAAATCCATCTATCCTACTTGGAGACTTCTTTGTGACACTTAATAATTTCCATCCTTTCAATAACTCAAATCCTTATGAGACCAGAACGCTAAGCACCTTCTTGGACATTTGTTCATTAGCTTATTTTTTTAGTGCTGCATTGTCATATAGCCATGTCATATAGCCATGTTATGTAGCATTGTCATGTAGCATTGCCATGTAGCATTGCCATGTAGTCATGTAGCATTGCCATGTAGCATTGCCATGTAGTCATGTAGCATTGCCATGTAGTCATGTAGCATTGCCATGTAGCATTGTCATGTAGCCATGTAGCATTGTCATGTAGCATTGCCATGTAGTCATGTAGCCATGTCATGTAGCATTGTCATGTAGCCATGTCATGCAGCATTGTCATGTAGTCATGTAGCCATGTCATGTAGCATTGCCATGTAGTCATGTAGCCATGTCATCATGTAGCCATGTCATGTAGCCATGTCATGTAGCCATGTCATGTAGCCATGTCATGTAGCCTACTCATCATTTTTCTATTCTTTGGTTATTTGAAATAAATGTTATAGGCCTAGTTATTTATGCCCTTTACGTTAATAACTAAATGTTTTATAGTGAATGGTTGAGGTTAATAGATGGTGTAGAACCTTGATAAAACAAAAATATATTATTTAAAACAAATAGATAGTTTTTAGTTTTTTTAGTTTTTAGCCTTCAGCCTTTATATAACCATAGCAACGTATTAATATACAGTATTCTGCCCATATGAACACATTTATTTTAGGCCATAACATTCAGCCTATATATATTGAACACTAATATAAATGTGACATGTATAAAGTGTTGGTTTCATGAGCTGAAATAAAATATCCCAGAAATGTTCCATATAAATAAAAAAGCTTATTTCTCTCAAATTTTGTGTGCAAATTTGTTTACATCCTGTTAGTGAGCATTTCTCATTTGTCAAGATAATCAATCCACTGGAAAGTGTGGCATATCAAGAAACATGATCATTACAGAGGTGCACCTTGGGCTGGGGTCAATAAAAGGCCACTCTAAAATGTGAAGTTTTGTCACATAAGTCATTGCCACAGATGCTTCAAGTTTTGAGGGAGCGTGCAATTGACATGTTGACTCATTCTGATTGGCTGGGCCTGGCTCCCCAGTGCATGGGCCTGGCTCCCAAGTGGGTGTGCCTATGCCCTCCCATACCACCCATAGCTGCGCCCCTACCCAGTCAAATAAATATCCATAGATTATGGCCTAATGAATTTATTTCAATTAACTGATTTCTTTATATGAACAGTAACTCAATAAAATGGTTGCCTTTTATATAAATATTCAGACCCCTTTCCTTTTTCTACATTTTGTTACATTGGACATGATTTGGAAAGGCACACATGTCTATATAAGGTCCCACGGTTGACAGTGCATGTCAGAGATAAAAACAAGCAATGATGTTGAAGGAATTGTCCGTAGAGCTCCGAGACAGGATTGTATCGAGGCACAGATCTGGGGAAGGGTACAAAAACATTTTTGCAGCATTTAAGGTCCCCAACAACACTGTGGCCTCCATCATTCTTATATTGAAGAAGTTTGGAGCCACCAAGACTCTTCCTAGAGCTGGCCGCCCGGCCAAACTGAGCAATCAGTGGAGAAGGGTCTTGGTCAGGGAGGTGACCAAGAATCCGATCGTCACTGTGACAGAGTTCCTCCGTGGAGATGGGAGAACCTTCTCTGCAGGACAACCATCTCTGCAGTACTCTCTGCAGTACTCAACTAATCAGGCCTTTTTATGGTAGAGTGGCCAGACGGAAGCAGCTCCTTAGTAAAAGGCAAGACCGCCCGCTTGGAATTTGCCAAAAGGCACCTAAAGGACTCTGACCATGAGAAACAAGATTCTCCACTCTGATGAAACCAAGATTAAACACTTTGGCCTGAATGCCAAGTGTCACGTCTGGATGAAACCTGGCACCATCCCAACGTTGAAGCATGGTGGTGGCAGCATCATGCTGTGGGGATGTTTTTCAGAGGCATGGCCTGGGAGACTAGTCAGGATCGAGGGAAAGATGAATGGAGCAAAGTACAGAGCGATCGTTGATGAAAACCTGCTGGAGCGAAGGTTCACCTTCCAACTGGACAACGACCCTAGGCACACAGCCAAGACAACGCAGGTGTGGCTTCGGGACAAGTCTCTGAATGTCCTTGAGTGGCCCAGCCAGAGCCTGGACTTGATCCCGATCTAACGTCTCCCGGAGAGACCTGAAAATAGCTGTGCAGCGATGCTCCCCATCCAGCCTGACAGAGCTTGAGAGGATCTGCAGAGAAGAATGGGAGAAACTCTCCAAATACAGGTGTGCCAAGCTTGTAGCCTCCTACCCAAGAAGACTTGATGCTGTAATCGCTGCCAAAGGTACTGAGTAAAGGGTATGAATAGTTATGTAAATTTCATTTGTGTTTTTTCTTTGTCATTACGGGGTGTTGTGTGTAGATTGATGAGGGGGAAAAACTATAAAGTCAATGTTAGAATAAGGCTGTAATGTAACAAAATGTGGAAAAAGTCCAGGGCTCTGAATATCTTCTGAATGCACTGTATATACAATATTCTGGCCACATGAACGAATGTGTATTCAATATTTGTAGCTATTCATGATTCAGTAAAAAGCAGTAAACATACACATTTAATAACACTTGTGAACACAATTATTCAATATTTAACATACACAACATTTCTTTACATTCTTTAATAACCAACTGATAAACACAATTTTGCTACAGCTGGCTTCACAGCTTCCCCTGTGCTTCACATCTTCCCCGGGAAACTCAATGTATTGTAGCCTCACTCAGACAAGAGTAGCGGAGGAAGGAGTTCGCTTCTGCTGCAGTGTTCGTGGTAAAATATTATGCGCTGTGGAGGTGCTTCAACCGGCCGCACCCACACATCACAGAAAACCCCAAGACAGAGAAGGGAGAATCAACAGAGATAAAGTTAGACAGAGTATGGGGCACATAGAGTCCAGAGCAGAGACCGAAGCAGACAATTGGAAGTCAAAAATGTACTGAAAGACTAAAGGGACAATTTGTGATGACATACATCTTGCCCAAAACCCTTAACTCCCCCACTAACTTATCTTTTATTATATAATAATAATATGAATAGGAAATTGAACCTCTGATTAGGCCCCATAGAGGTTTGTACTAAAATGAGACGTGATGGTGTGAAATGATCCTCTTCTAGGCTAGCGTTTGAATGATGAAGTAGTTGCAGAGCACTGAGAAGGTGATAACCATGACTCCAGCCATGAGTCTAATATAGAATACTCTTAGTATATTTGACACAATTTGTTTTTGTGCTTCTGTCCCCACTCCTGGTAGAATGGTGAGAATGTGAACTAAGGAAAGCATGACTCAAGCTATGAGCCTGTGATATTCATGTATACAGTTTGTGTGTATTTGACAACCTGTACTGTGCGTTAAGTCCTAGTATTCGAGTACTCGTATCCTTGGTTTGGCACAGACCTTATTTGGTAAATGCTAGAGTTCAGATGGATGCCACGGCCTCTCTTAGTCTTCGCGAGGCAGCAGATTGAATCACCCGGGGCATAGGGGCGTTGCAATCACTACATGCTGCCAAGAATCCCCCATAATGCCTAGCTTCTACCATTTCCTAAAAGAGCAGTTTGACAGATGGATGTTCTGTCCTTAAACCAGGGCCAGTGCTAGCCTCTCCCACTGCGTCCCAAATTACACCATAATCCCTATGGGCTCTGGTCAAAAGGAGTGCGCTATATAGGGATATAGTGTCATTTGGGACACCCCTCTGTCTATGTGCCGTTCATTACAGGGTAGCAGAGCTGCAGATCAGATGAGGGGGATTGGCTTTCAGTGCGGCGATGATGAGCTGGATCAGAGGGGACGGACTGTCTGACTCCGAGCTGGACCACCTCCCAGTCTGGTGACCTTTGATCCTGAGAGTGAGGGAGAGCACGGGTGTCCCCTCTTGTATCCCTGCCAGCTCATCGGTATTCAGCTCACACCGGCCTCAGGACTCTGCTTTGGTTATTGTGTGTGTGTGTGTGCCCTTCGCTCTGTCCAGTCCAGACTCTCGTAGTGTTACTGTGGCTCCACTGGGCTCTTGATTAGCCATGACGTTTTGGCACAATAGCTAATGGAACGCCGGTTTTATCTGGGTTACAGGGCATCCTGGGTAGCCAGGTGTTGCCGCCCAGGCCCCTGCTTTGGATGCGTCTCTAATGGCACCCTATTTTAATTTAATAGTGCACTACTTTTGACCAGAACCATATAGGTTGTGGTCAAAGCCCCATGGGCTCTGGTTAAAAGTAGTGCACTATATAAGGATTAGTGTTCCATTTGGGATGCAGAATGGGAGTCACATCTGAACCTGGTTTCTGTCGTTTAGGCCTACATCTTTACCTAGTATCCTTAGCGTGTGTGTGGGAGCCTGGTTAAACCAGACTGAAAGCTGCGCTAACTAGAGGTCGACCGAGTATGATTTTTCAACGTCAATACCGATACCAATTATTGGAGGACCAAAAAAAGCTGATACCGATTAATTGGACGATTTTTTTAAATTAAAAAATAATAATAATAATAATTTTAAATTGTTTAATTTATTTATTTTTATTTTAGATATATTTATAATAATGACAATTACAACAATACTGAATGAACACTTATTTTAACTTAATATAATACATCAAAATCAGTTTAGTCTCAAACAAATAATGAAACATGTTCAATTTGGTTTAAATAATGCAAAAACAAAGTGTTGGAGAAGAAAGTAAAAGTGCAATATGTGCCATGTAAAAAAGGTAACATTTAAGTTCCTTGCTCAGAACATATGAAAGCTGGTGGTTCCTTTTAACATGAGTCTTCAATATTCCCAGGTAAGAAGTTTTAGGTTGTAGTTATAATAGGACTATTTCTCTCTATGCCATTTGTATTTCATATACCTTTGACTATTGAATGTTCTAATAGGTACTTTAGTATTGCCAAGCCTAATCTCGGGAGTTGATAGGCTTGAAGTCATAAACAGCGCAATGCTTGAAGCACAGCGAAGAGCTGCTGGCAAACGCAGTAAAGTGCTGTTTGAATGAATGCTTAAGAGCCTGTTGGTGCCCACCATTGCTCAGTCAGACTGCTCTATCAAATCATAGACTTAATTATAATATAATAACACACAAAAATATGGTCAAATCCGGAAACTATCATTTTGAATACAAAACGTTTATTCTTTCAGTGAAATACGGAACCATTCTGTATTTTATCTAACGGGTGGCATCCATCAGTCTAAATATTGCTGTTACATTGCACAACCTTCAATGTTATGTCATAATTATGTACAATTCTGGCCAATTAATTACGGTCTTTGTTAGGAAGAAATGGTCTTCACACAGTCCGCAACGAGCCAGGAGGCTCAGACTGCTGCATATACCCTGACTCTGCTTGCACAGAATGCAAGAGAAGTGACAGAATTCCCCTAGTTAAAATAAATTAATGTTAGCAGGCGATATTAACTAATTATGCAGGTTTAAAAATATATACTTGTGTATTGATTTTAAGAAAGGCATTGATGTTTATGGTTAGGTACACATTGGTGCAAAGACGGTGGTGCAAATGCGCTTGTTAAATCACCTGTTTGGCGAAGTAGCCTGTGATGCAATGATAAATTAACAGGCACCGCATCGGTTATATGCATCACAGCACAAGCTAGATAAACTAGTTATCTCATCAACCATGTGTAGTTAACTAGTGATTATGTGAAGATTGATTGTTTTTTATAAGATAAGTTTAATGCTAGCTAGCACCTTACCTTGGCTCCTTGCTGCACTTGCATAACAGGTAGTCAGCCTGCCACGCAGTCTCCTCGTGGAGTGCAATGTAATCGGCCATCGGTGTCCAAAAACGCAGATTACCGATTGTTATGAAAACTTGAAATCGACCCTAATTAATCACAATTAATTCACCGTTCACAATTAATCGGTCGACCTCTAGCGCTAACCAAGTGTAACGTCATTCAGTCTGGATAACCAGGCTATGGCTGTGTCCCAATTGACAAGCATTTCAAGGCAGGATGTCAAAATTTGCTTGTCTCAATCCCAAGGTACCTTAAAAGGCTGCCTTCAAATCCCGTAGGTGCCTCTGGAGGCAGGTATGCAGCAGGCAACTGCCTTTGGATTGGCACATAGTCTACAGTGCCTTCAGAAAGTATTAATGCAAAACAGAATCCTCCATTTTCTCCTACAACAGCCATTTAACTCTGGAATTGTTTTAAAGTCACCATTGGCCTCATGGTGAAATCCCTGATTTCCTTCCTCTCTGGCAACTGAGTTAGGAAGGACACCTGTATCTTTGTAGTGTCTGGGTGTATTGATACACCATCCAAAGTGTCATTAATAACTTCACCATGCTCAAAGGGATATTCAATGTCTGCTTTTTTTAACCCATCTACCAATAGGTGCCCTTTGCGAGGAAATGGAAAACCTCCCTGGTCTTTGGTTGAATCTGTGTTTGAAATTCACTGCTCGACTGAGGGAACTTAGATCATTGAATGTGTGGGGTACAGAGATGACATTGTCATTTTAAAAAATCATGTTGAACACTATTATTGCACACTGATTGAGTATATGTAACATATTATGTGACTTGTTAATTACATTTTTACTCCTGAACTTTATTTAGTCTTGCCACAACAGAGGTTGAAAAGTTATTGGCTCAAGACATTTCAGCTTTTCATTTTTTATGAATTAGTAAAAAATTCTAAACTTAAATCTACTTTGACATTATGGTGTATTGTGCGTAGGCCAGTGACCAAAAAATCTGAATGTAACACAAGAAAATGTGGAAAAAGTCAAGTGGTGTGAATACTTTCTGAAGGCGCTGTATAGTCTAGTGAGTGTGCGTAGGGTCAGTGCAGATAGTTTGGGTAACCATTAATTGACCATTTAGCAGTCTTATGGCTTTCTGAAGGCGCTGTATGTGTGTGGTTGCATGGCAAGATTATTTTAGCTGTCATGTAACGTAAACAGCAGAAGGTTCTTCTATTTTAGATGATGAAGCTGTCATTTTGACCTAGGTAGTGCTGCTTATCAGTGTTCAGACATCTCTGTGAATGTGTTATCTTCACAGTCAGTTACTGCACGTCTAATCGAACCCACACTCGCATTGGATATCTGATCTCATCATCTTTAAAGGGACTTTAAATGAATCCCAAATTCACAGCTAAAGATCAGCGGGCCTCATCTCTCGCCCACAACTACATTATGGTCCGGAAAGTTAACACGCCATCCACCACAAAATAACAATATGTACATCTCTTTCACTCCTTAAATTCTCAATTTCCTTCCATTCTCTTGCACTCTCCACCCTCCTCTCCCCTCCCTTCTCTTTCCCTCCCCGTCTCTCTACTCTGCTCCAGGTCAACTTTGTGGTGTGCCAGTTGTTTGCCCTGTTGACTGCCTTCGGGTTCCGTCTGTATCTCCACCCCAGTAAGACCAGTCCCTTCGTCAGACATGTGGTGGCCACACTACTGGGATTCTACTTTGCTCTCTTCTGCTTCGGCTGGTGAGTCTCGCTATATACACACACAGACTAGGGATGGGCACGGTTAATCAAATATCCGCATATCCAAACTGACGTTAGTATTTGATTACTTGAGTGAGTGTTGTAGGGCTATTTTAAAGGTGCTACACACAGGATGTTTTAGAATAAATAAATAAATCTAATGTGTAGCACCTTTAACAATTTAAAAGCTCTGTCTAAATAAAATTAAATGTATGGAATTTTTACTTATTGATTGGACATGATTTGGAAAGGCACACACCTGTCTATACAAAGTCCCACAGTTGACAGTGGATGTCAGAGCAAAAACCAAGCAATGAGGTCAAAGGAATTGTCCATAGCGCTCCAAGACAGAATTGTGTTGAGGCACAGTTTTGGGGAGTGTACAAAACAAATGTCTGCAGCATTAAAGGTCCCTAAGAACACAGTGGCATCCATCATTCTTAAATGGAAGAAGTTTGGAACTACCAAGACTCTTCCTAGAGCTGGCCACCCGGCCAAACTGAACAAATCGGGGGAGAAGGGCCTTGGTCAGGGAGGTGACCAAGAACCCGATGGTCACTCTGACTGAGCTCCAGAGTTCCTTTGTCGAGGACAACTATCTCTGCAGCACTTCACCAATCAGGCCTTTATGGTGGAGTGGCCAGACGGAAGCTACTCCTCAGTAAAAATCACATGACAGCCCGCTTAGAGTTTGTCACTTAAAGACTCTACCATAAGAAACAAGATTCTCTGGTCTGATGAAACCAAGATTGAACTATTTGGCCTGAATACCAAATGTCCGTGTGGAGGAATCCTGGCACCATCCCTATGGTGAAGCATGGTGGTGGCAGCATCATGCTGTCGGGATGCTTTTCAGCGGCTGGGCCTGGGAGACTAGTCAGGATCGAGGGAAAGATGAACGGAGGAAAGTACAGAGATTCTTTTTTGTTGTTGTTGAAAACTGTGTTTATTAAGTTTTACACACACACAAGACAACACAAAGCAATATAAATAATATACACAACTAGAAAAAATACAAATAATACACAAAAAAAGCTTTAAAGATATCATACTTTAGACAAGTTAAACACACCAGGCAGAAGGCTACAAAGGTTAAAGGGCAATCTGTAGTACAGGGACAGGGCAAACACCTCACCATTATTCCTGTAAACAGTCAAGGGATAGGGGTGGAGAAATGCAACCACTCACAGACAGTCATGGCCACAGACTGACCATCCACTGGACCAAAAATAAAAAGTTTACAATGCTTTAAAAAAAAATAATAATAATAATAATTTTATGTAGGCGTGAACAAAATTTTTAAATTAAAATAAAAAAAACTGGGAAAAACAAGCTCACATGTTAGTCTCTGACCAGGCAAGATGAACAAGGCATCCGTAGGTCACAATCAATAAGCACATCAACCTTTAATGCCCCCCCTCAGAAAAAACACAAAGAAATGCTCATCCAACCCTTAAGTCACAGGGTGGTCAAATACAGACTTATTTTTGTTTTAATAGGAATGCCATCAGAGGATGGACTGTTTAAAGTAACACCGGAATAGAGCCTCATTAAACAGGTTTGGGGTTCCCACGTGAATGTATTTTTTTCTAGTTTCAGAGAGCACAACACATCTCTAACCCAATATTTATAAGATGGGGGAGCTGCCATCTTCCAGTTCTGTAGTATTAGCCGTCTAGCTAAAAGAGTTGTATAAGCAACAGTGTCCGACTGGATTCTTGACAGGGGGGTACCTATGGGCAGTACTCCAAAAAGGCCTGTAAGGGGAGACGGATCTATAAAAGTGTCATATATATCAGAGAAACATTTAAATATGAATTCCCAGAAACCTGACAGTTTATGACAACCCCAGAACATATGCAACAGTGTGACTGGTTCCATTTTACATCTTACACAGGTAGGATCAAAATCAGAGAATATTCTTCCAAGTTTGGCCCCGGACCATTGGATACGGTGAACCACCTTGAATTGAATGAGGCTGTGTCTAGTGCTAAAAGAGGACGAGTGCACCCTGTGCAGCACAGATTCCCAGGTGTCTTCCCTAAGTTCCTCCCCCAAATCCTTTTCCCATCGAGTCTTTAAAGGCACCAAAGAAGGGTTCTGTAAGTCATGAATGATTGCATATCCATCTGAAATTGCGCCCCTAGGAAGCTTGTTCAGCTCTAAGCTGCTCTCTATAGCTGTATTCGCAGGCCTATGGGGAAATCCAGGTGTGGTAGCTCTAACAAAGTTCCTAGATAGGGGAAAAAGTGGGATTGGGGGAGGTTGAACTTTTCCTGTAGCTGAGCAAAAGAGGCAAATGTATCATCAAAGAATAATTGGGCTCGTGAGGAGAGGCCTAGTGAGTGCCAGATGCCAAAAGCCCCATCATTCAAAGATGGAGGAAATAAAATGTTCTGATTAATTGGGCCTGATAGAGAAAAGCCTCGAAGGCTCAAGGATAAACGGAACTGATTCCACATTTTAAGAGACTGCTTTACAATTGGGTTGACACACCTTTTGCCTAGGGACACTGGGAGAGACAAGCACAACACAGAAGAAAGTGCTGCAGGTTTACACGATTCAGACTCCATCTGGACCCAGAGTGGTCTAGGGCCAGTAGGATCAGTCTGCAGCCAGTACAAAAGGGCTCTGAAATTTGCAGCCCAATAGTATGTCTGAAAATTTGGTAGAGCTAAACCCCCCAATGACTTTGGCTTTTGTAAATGTTTTCTACCAATCCGTAGTACCTTGCCATCCCAAATAAAATGTATGAATGTTTGATCCAGTGAATAAAATAAAAATAATTTAATAAAAATGGGTAAACATTGAAATAAATATAAAAATTTGGGCAAAACATTAATTTTAATTACATTAGTCCTTCCGATCCTTCCTTGTTGCCAGAGCAACAAGGTTTTCCTGAAACAAATTTGAATATTGCCTTGTCACTTTAACTCCCATGTAGGTTAATTGATCCCTTACAATCCTAAACTGAGAACTTGTAAAAGAGCACTTTAAAGCAGCCTTGTTTACAGGAAAAAGCTCACTCTTGCCTAGATTCAGCTTGTACCTTGAGATTGATCCAAACTCTTTAAGAACAGATGAGGCACGTGGCAATGAGGTATCAGGGTTGGAGATAAACAAAAGGAGGTCGTCAGCATATAGCGAGACTTTCTGCTTTAAGCCCGTCCTGATTATTCCTTGAATGGCATCATTAGAGTGTAGTGCAATGGTGAGAGGCTCGATTGCCAAAGCAAACAACAAGGGGGAGAGTGGGCAACCCTGTCTGGATCTGCGGTGCAAGGGAAAATAGTCAGAGGACAAGTTATTAGTCCGTACCGAAGCCATGGGGGAAAAATAAAGAATCTTTATCCACGCAATGAATTTGGGGCCAAAGCCAAATCTATAAAGGGCAGCTGTTAGGTAGTCCCACTCAACGCGGTCAAAAGCTTTTTCCGCATCAAGTGAGACCACCACCTCCGGGTCCCCCCACGCTGTTGAGTACAGTATATTCATAAGGCGCCTAATATTGAAAAACAAATGCCTATTTCTCACAAAGCCAGTCTGGTCAGAGTGTATTACTTGGTGCAGCGAACCTTCCATACGGATAGCTAAAAGCTTGGCTAGGATTTTGTAATCACAGTTTAAAAGAGAGATTGGGCGATAGGATCCACATTCCAGGGGGTCTTTGTTTTTCTTTAATAGTAATGACATTGAAGCCTGATAAAGACTAGGCGGTTGCTTTGAGGTAATAAGCCACAATGCAAATAGTCAAGACAAGAATGGGCAAAGCAGACCGGAAAACGTCCTGTAAAATTCGGTTGGAAAACCGTCCGGACCCGGTGATTTACCACTTTTCATTGCGGACACTGCTGTTGCAATCTCCTCAAGCGTAAATTCTTCTTCTAGACAGTCATGGGAGTCTGCATCAATTGAAGTCATATTCAAGCCTTTAAAGAAGGAATCAATCAGCGAAGGGTCTTGAGGGGATTTAGAGGTGTGTAGCGCAGAGTAAAATTGTTTGAATTGATCATTATTCTCTTTATGTATAACTGTGGTGGCACCAGACGTGGTCCTTATTTGTGGGATTAAACGTGAGGCCTCAAGATTTATGCATCTGATGTGCAAGGAGTTTACTGGCCTTGTCGCCTTGTTCATATACTCTGTACCGAGCTCGCAAGAGTAACTGTTCAGCTTGCCTGGTAGAAAGCTAATCAAATTCAGATTGGAGTAGTTGGCGCTCTTTATGCAGATCAGAGGAAGGATCCTTACTTCTCATCCAAAGGGGCTATGGATTCACTCAGGTCCCGAAGTCGCTGAGAGCGAACTCTGTTTTGGTTGGCTGTATAAGAAATAATTTGGTCACGTAGGTATGCTTTGAGAGACTCCCATATGGTAGAGCAGGACATATCTGGTGTTGAATTAGTTTCTAGGAATAAGGTGATTTCAGAAGAAATGAAATTGACAAACTCCTTATCTGAGAGTAAAATGGGGTTAAGACGCCATTGATAACACAGAGTTTCCACAGCGACCTCCTATAACTCAAGCACTAATGGTGAATGGTCAGAAATAACAATACTCTCGTAAGTACACTGCCGAAGGTTTGGCAGAAGTTTTTTGTCCAAAAAGAACTAATCAATCCGGGAGTATGTTTGATGAACATGAGAATAAAAGGACTACGGTCTATCTGTAGGGTGTAGGAAATGCCAAGCCTCAAACATACCATATTTCTGAAGAAAAGATTGAATAAGTAGGGCACATTTAGATGGGCCTGTAGTTCTTCGTGAGGACTTGTCAAGAACTGGGGACATTTTACAGTTGAAATCCCCCCCTAAAATCAACAAATGAGAATCTAAATTGGGTATAGCAGATAAAAAGGAATAAATTAAACTTGTGGCATCCGAATTGGTAGCATAAACACTAGACAAAACAAGAGGGGTAGAAAACAGTTTACCGGTTACTATGATGTATTGTCCCTTAGGATCAGCAATAACCTCAGAAGCTACAAAGGGAGTAGCTTTATCAACCAAAATGGCAGCACCTCTTGATTTACTATGAAAGTTAGTGGAACACTTGACCAACCCAGTCCTTACGCATCCTAAAATGCTCACCAGTCCTCAAGTGAGTCTCTTGTAGAAATGCAACATTTGCATTCAAACCCTTTAAGTGTGTCAACACCCTCTTACGCTTCACAGGGTTGTTAACCCTTTGATGTTCCACGAAATGTACTTGATCGCATTATTTCGGCCCCCCTGGGCATTCCCGTTATACAACCCTGTCATTAGAGCATAGGGTGGAAAAACAATGAGTGCCCAAAAACCCCAGAATAACTTGTCTCAGAGTAATATTGTACGGCGGTAGATGTTTGGAAAAAGTACAGAAAAACAACAACAAAAAAGACAGAATGACAACATTAGAACTGAACAATTCAACCTTGCCCCCCACCCCCCCGTCCCAGACAGTACCTCCCCAAACAAGGTACAAGCCTAAATAGAACATGTTCTCTTCGCACAGTATGTCTGTGAGAGTACGGTCTTAAACCTAAACCCACAGTCCCGCTCTTTATAGTCGCGTTTTTTTGTGTGGATCACACAGCAAAAAGAGTGAAATAAAAGTGAATCCCTTGTGCAAACGAAATTACAAAAGCACCACTTGTAGATGTATATAATTATATTCCCAGTCTTATAACAGGCATTGAGAGAGAAAATAAATCAAATGTATAAAGGCTCTCAGCCAAAAACCTAATTTGAAGTAAGGAAATCGTAGTAAGACAATCAAAAAAAAGTAATTATAATAATTGTCTAGTTGACGCTGAGACAACTTACAACCAAGACCAAAAAACTAAGTGTGTGCAACGTTGAACGTTTGCTGGGCATAACTGACGCTCAAACCTTTAAAATTGAAGTGAAGACCCCCAAAAACGTGTAGCCTCGGGAAACATTTACTGTTTACTGGGTCAATGCAAACTGATGCAGTAAACAAATAACCAAAAATATTTTGAGTCACTGAGATGCAATGTAAACAAACTGAATAGGTGAACGAGACAACTCCTGTGTTTCTAGGCTAAGTAAAACCTTAATACAATTACATTAAAATGACTGAATGCTTGTAAGGCCAGCGCACTAGATGATCAAAACATTAGATCACATCAAATAAGCCTGAATGGGTTCGCCAACTCCCCAAATATACAAGACTGATTTATCTAACCTGTTATATCTAAACATAATTGTACCACAGGTGGGTTACTTACTAGCCACAGTTCGCAAGCAACAGTTGCTGAACTATGAGCAAGTTCAAGACTTCTTGATGTGACATTGAATGTGAGCAATAGCCTCATCCGGAGACTCAAATGTGTAGTCTTTACCATCATGAGATAGCCATAAACGGGCCGGGAATCGCAGTCCATACTTCACACCTGGATGGTCCTGAAGCAGTCGTTTGGCCTGTCCGAAAGCTGCGCGCTGCCTGGAAACAGTGGGGGTGTAGTCCTGGTAGATGGAGAAGCTCTATCCTTTAAAGCTCAGAGTGGTATTGCGGGCTCGTCTGAGAATCTCCATCTTCTCATGGAAAAAGTGCACTCAAAGAATTATGTCACGGGGCCTCTCCCCATCCCGGGGCTTTAGGCACAGCGACCGGTGGGCACGATCAATCAGGGGCTTTTCTTCTAAGGCAAAAACATCCTTCAGCAGCCAAGAAACAAAATCTGTGGCGCGGGGCATTTCCGCTGACTCTGGGACCGATACAAGTCTAAGGTTATTGCGGCGAGAGAATCCCTCTAAACTCACACAGCTCTCCTTCAGCTTTTTCAAATCCACAGCCAGGCGTTTCACATCAGCTTCCAGGGACGTAGTTAAGTCGGAGACATTGGTAGCGGAGGTCTCCAGTGCTGCGATCGTTGTAGTGTGTGACGCAGTTGTTGTTTTGAGTGATGTGATTGCTGGAACCGTCTCGTTCCGCAGGATGGTTAGATCTGCTTTTAAAGTATCAGAAACCTCCTGTATTCGGGCCTCAATCGTAGCAACCACCTCCGTTTTCATTTCAACTATCTCAGAGCGTAGTATTTTAATGGCCTCAAATGTTCATCTCTGCGCCGCCAGGCCAACCTGCACCCCCAGGTAAAGTGTGAGTCCCCGGGCCCTCAGACTCGAGGGCGGTGAAAAGAGTGGGTCTTGTAGGCCGGGTTTTCTCAAAGTCATGTTTTTGGCCTTGTTTTTGGCTGCAGCTGTACATAGTCCATCGGTATCTAGCCCACCCAATTTACCTACCTCATCCTCATACTGTTTTTATTTTATTTACTTTTCTGCTCTTTTGCACATCAGTATCTCTACCTGCACATGTTCATCTGATCATTTATCACTCCAGTGTTAATCTGCTCAATTGTAATTATTCACTCCTATGGCCTATTTATTGCCTACCTCATGCCTTTTGCACACAATGTATATAGATTATTATTATTTTTTTCTACTATGTTATTGACTTGTTTATTGTTTACTCCATGTGTAACTCTGTTGTTGTCTGTTCACACTGCTATGCTTTATCTTGGCCAGGTTGCAGTTGCAAATGAGAACTTGTTCTCAACTAGCCTACCTGGTTAAATAAAGGTGAAATAAAAATAAATAAAATATGTTTTGTTGACATGCTGACATTCGAAAGCAAAGTGTCTTGGTTTTTACGGAAAGGGATCACCAAACTAATATTTGAAAATAAATACGGTTCTGCTGCAAAATTCACATAAACTTTAAGAATACCAGGGGAGCAAACGGAAAACACGTCAGTTGCACTTGGCGTCCCTCCAATCTCCCCACACAGAGAGATTTGTGATGAAAACCTGCTCCAGAGCACTCAGGACCTCGGACTGGGGCGAAGGTTCACCTTCCAGCAGGACAACGATCCTAAGCACACAGCCGAGACAACGCAGAAGTGGCTTCGGGACAAGTCTCTGAATGTCCTTGAGTGGCCCAGCCAGAGCCCAGAGTTGAACCCGAGCAAACATCTCCGGAGAGACCTGAAAATAGCTGTCCAGCGACGCTCCCCATCCAACCTGACAGAGTTTGAGAGGTTCTGCAGAGAATGGGAGAAACTCCCCAAATACAAGTGTGCCAAGAAGACTCGATGCTGTAATCGTTGCCAACAAAGTACTGAGTAAAGGATCTGATACTTATGTAATTATGATTTATTTTTTCCCCCAGTTTTTTTATTTTTATGAATTGGCAAACATTTAGCTTTGTCATTATGGGGTGTTTGTGTACCGTAATTGCTGGACTATAAGCCGCTACTTTATTCCCAAGCTTTGAACCTCGCGGTTTATACAATGACGCGGCTAATTTATGGATTTTTCCCGCATTCACAAGATTCATGCCGCCAAAAAACTGAGCACCGTCACATAATGTGACGTAAAATCGAGCGCGCTCAAACTTCCCATCATTCTGATTACGGTAGTAATTTTGTCACCCTCATCATGGCAAAGACACAGAGAAATGCATATGATGCAGCTTTCAAGTTGAAGGCGATCGATCTGGCTGTTGGAAAAGGAAATAGAGCTGCTGCATGGGAGCTTGGCCTTAATGAGTCGATGATAAGACGTTGGAAACAGCAGCGTGAGGAACTGACTCAGTGCAAAAAGACAACAAAGGCTTTCAGAGGGAAGAAAAGCAGATGGCCCAAAGTATTTGCAGCCACTCGACATCAGTGTAAATCGTGCATTTAAGGTGGCGCTCCTTGTTCAGTGGGAGTCTTGGATGACAAGTGGGGAGAAATCCTTCACTAAAACGGGCTGCATGCGAAGAGCAACTTATGGTCAAGTCTGCCAGTGGGTCCTGACAGCGTGGAGCATTGTCAAAAAATCCACTATCATCAATGGGTTTCGAAAGGCTGGACTGCTGCGTGTTGAAGGGGCAGCATGAGCTCAGCGGGGTATTTGCCTCCGGATGAAAGTGACGAGAGCGACAATGAAAACGATCCAACATCGGATGAAGCAATTCTGAGGCTATTCATCTCCGACACCGAAGGAGATGACTTCAGTGGTTTCAGTGCACAGGAGGAGGAAGATAGTGACCAAGTTCATTTGTTTCAATGTACCGGTAGGCACCTGCGGCTTATAGACATGTGCGGCGTATTTATGTACAAAATACATATTTTTTAATAATTCAGTGGGTGCGGTTTATATTCAGGTGCGCTTAATAGTCCAGCAATTACAGTATACGAATGTATCCAAACCAAAAACCATGAATTACAGGCAATATCCGCGCTGGGCTAGTGCTACCTCTTACAATGAACAAGACACGGACATGGACGCATATAAGAAAGCCCTCTGACGAGACATCAAACATGCAGAAGGACAATATAGGAGGAAGATGGAATCCTATTACGTGGCAAGGCTCGCAGATGATAACGGATTACAAAGGGAAATCAATCTGTGAGTTGCCCAGTGATAAAGAAATCCCAGACGAGCAGAATGCCTTTTATGATGAGGAATACAACACTGTGTCTTCCGCGAAAGCCCGTTTTTCCGGATGACTGTGTGATCTCGCTCTCCATGGCCGATGTGAGCAACATTTTTAAATAGGTAACAAGGACGCAGGGCCAAACGGAATACCTGGGTGCATTCTCAAAGAATGTGCAGAACAGCTGGCAAGTATCTTCAGACATTTTCAATCTCTCCTTGTTCCAGTCTGTAATCCCAACGTGTTTCAAGCTGACCACCATTGTCCGAGTTCCCAAGAGCTCCAAGGAAACCTGCCTAAATGACTATCGCCCTGTAGCACTCACAACTGTAATTATGAAGTGCTTTGAAAGGCTGGTTATGACACACATCAACACCATCATCCCAGACACCCAAGAGCCACTCCAATTCACATGTCGCCCCAACAGATCCACAGATGATGCAATCTCAATTGCACTTCACACTGCCCCCTCCCACCTGGACAAGAGGTGAAATAACTATGTGAGAATGCTGTCCGTAGACTACAGCTCAGCATTCAACATCATAGTCCCCTCCAAGCTCGGCAGTAAGCTCAGGGCCCTGGGACTGAACACCTCCCTATGCAACTGGATCCTGGACTTCCTGATGAGCCGGCCCAAGGTGGTGAGGGTAGGCAACAACACTTCCGCTGCGCTGACCCTCAACACGGGGGCCCCTCAGGGGTGTGTGCTTATTCCCCTCCTGTACTCCCTTTTCACCCATGACTGTGTGGCCACGCATGAGTCCAACACCATCATCAAGTTTTCTGACGATACGACGGTGATAGGCCTGACCACTGACGACGATGAGATAGCCTACAGGGAGGACGTCAGAGACACAGCATTGTGGTGCCAGGACAACAACCTCTCCCTCAACATCAGTAAGACCAAGGCACGGATTGTTAACTATAGGAAAAAACTCTTGACCAACTCCACGGGGCTGTAGTGGAGCTGGTCAAGAAATTAAAGTTTGTTGGCGTCTACATCATATCACTAAGGACTTAACATCGTCCACACACACCCACACAGTTGTGAAGAGGGCACGCCAGCACCTTTTCCCCCACAGGAAAAGATTTGGCATGGGCCCTCGTATTCTCAAAAACTTCTATAGCTGCACCATAGAGAGCTTCTTGACTGGCTGCATCATGACTTGGTATGGCAAATGCACCGCTTTCGACCACCGCTTTCTACCCTGCCATCCAGGACCTGTATATCAAGTGGTGCCAAAGGAAGGCCTGAAAATGTGTCAAACTCCAGCCACCCAAGCCATAGACTGTTCACTCTACTACCTTCCGAAAACGCTACCGGTACCGCATTGGCTCTCGGACCAACAAGCTCAGAGACCGCTCTACCCCCAAGCAAAAAGACTGCTAAATAGCCAGTGGTTACCCAAACTATCTCACTAGACTATACAGGGCCTTCAGAAAGTATTCACACCACTTGACTCTTTCCAAATTTCTTGTGTTAGTCTGAATTTTAAATGGATTAAATTGAGATTTTGTGTCACTGGCCTACACACAATACCCTTAATGAGTGGAATAATGTTTTTAGAAATGTTTACAAATGAAAAATGAAAAGCTGAAATATATTCAGTCAATAAGTATTCAACCTTTGTTATGGCCTAAATAAGTACAGGAGTAAAACAAGTCCCATAATAAGTTGCATGGATTATCTCTGTGTGCAATAATAGTGTTCCACATGATTTTTGAATGATTCAACCACAAACGGATTCAACCACAAACACCAGGGAGGTTTTCCAATGTCTCGCAAAGAAGGGCACATATTGGTAGATGGGTAAAACATTTTTTTTTAAAGCAGACATTGAATATCCCTTTCAGCATGGTGAAGTTATTAATTATTAATCACTACAAAGATACAGGCGTCCTTCATAACTCAGTTGCCGGAGAGGAAGGAAGACAGGGATTTCACCATAAGGCCAATGGTTTTCTTTTTTCTTTCTTTATTTCTCCTTTATTTAACCAGGTAGGCTAGTTGAGAACAAATTCTAATTTACAACTGGGACCTGGCCAAGATAAAGCAAAGCAGTTTGACACATCAACAACAGGGTTACACATGGAATAAACGAACATACAGTCAATAATACAGTAGAAAAAGTCTATACAGTGTGTGCAAATTAGGTAAGATAAGTGAGGTTTGGCAATAAATTGGTCATGGTGGCAAAGTCATTACAATATACCAATTAAACACTGGAGTGATAGATGTGCAGAAGATGAATGTGCAAGTAGAGATACTGGGGTGCAAAGGAGCAAGATAAATAAATACAGTATGGGGATGAGGTAGTTGGATGGGCTATTTACAGATGGGCTATGTACAGGTGCAGTGATCTCTGATCTGCTCTGACAGGTGGTGCTTAAAGTGAGGTAGTCTCCAGCTTCAGTGATTTTTGCAGTGCGTTCCAGTCATTGGCAGCAGAGAACTGGAAAGGAAGGCGGCCAAATGAGGAATTGGCTTTGGGGGTGACCAGTGAAATATACCTGCTGGAGCGCGTGCTACTGGTGGGTGCTGCTATGGTGACCAGTGAGCTGAGATAAGGCGGGGCTTTACCTAGCAAATATTTGTAGATGACCTGGAGCCAGTGGGTTTGGTAATGAGAATGAAGCGAGGGCCAGCCAACGAGAGCATACAGGTCGCAGTGGTGGATAATATATGGGGCTTTGGTGACAAAACGGATGGCACTGTGATAGACTACATCCAGTTTGCTGAGTAGAGTGTTGGAGGCTATTTTGTAGATGACATCGCCGAAGTCGAGGATCGGTAGGATAGTCAGTTTTATGAGGGTATGTTTGGCAGCATGAGTGAAGGATGCTTTGTTGCGAAATAGGAAGCCTATTCTAGATTTAATTTTGGATTGGAGATGCTTAATGTGAGTCCGGAATGAGAGTTTACAGTCTAGCCAGACACCTAGGTATTTATAGTTGTCCACATATTCTAGATCAGAACCGTCCAGAGTAGTGATGCTGGACGGGCGGGCAGGTGCGGGCAGTGGTCGGTTGAAGAGCATGCATTTAGTTTTACTTGCATTTAAGAGCAGTTGGAGGCCACGGAAGGAGAGTTGTATGGCATTGAAGCTCGTCTGGAGGTTAGTTAACACAGTATCAAAGAAGGGCCAGAAGTATACAGAATGGTGTTGTCTGCGTAGAGGTGGATCAGAGAATCACCAGCAGCAAGAGCGACATCAGTGATGTATACAGAGAAGAGAGTCGGCCCGAGGAATTGAACCCTGTGGCACACCCATAGAGACTGCCAGAGGTCCGGACAACAGGCCCTCCGATTTGACACACTGAACTCTATCAGAGAAGTAGTTGGTGAACCAGGTGAGGCAGTTGTTTGAGAAACCAATGCTGTTGTCTGCCAATAAGAATGTGGTGATTGATAGAGTCGAAAGCCTCGGCCAGGTCGACGAATATGGCTGCGCAGTAATGTCTCTTATCGATGGCGGTTATGATATCGTTTAGGACCTTGAGCGGGGCTGAGGTGCACCCATGACCAGCTCTGAAACCAGATTGCATGGCGGAGAAGGTACGGTGGGATTCGAAAAGGTCGGTAATCTGTTTGTTAACTTGGCTTTCGAAGACCTTAGAATGCCAGGGTAGGATAGATATAGGTCTGTAGCAGTTTGGGTCAAGAGTGTCTCCCCCTTTGAAGAGGGGGATGATCGTGGCAGCTTTCCAATCTTTGGGAATCTTGGACGATACGAAAGAGAGGTTGAACAGGCTAGTAATAGGGGTTGCAATAATTTCGGCAGATCAATTTAGAAAGAGAGGGTCCAGATTGTCTACCCCGGCTGATTGGTAGGGGGTCCAGATTTTGCAGCTCTTTCAGAACATCAGCTATCTGGATTTGGGTGGAGAAATGGGGGAAGCTTGGGCAAGTTGTTGTGGGGGGTGCAGGGCAGTTGACCGGGGTAGGGGTAGCCAGGTGGAAAGCATGGCCAGCCGTAGAAAAATGCTTATTGAAGTTCTCAATTATAGTGGATTTATCGGTGGTGACAATGTTTCCTAGCCTCAGTGCAGTGGGCAGCTGGGAGGATGAGGTGCTCTTATTCTCCATGGACTTTAGTGTCCCAGAAATGTTTTGAGTTTGTGCTACAGGATGCACATTTCTATTTGAAAAAGCTAGCCTTTGCTTTCCTAACTGCCTGTGTATATTGGTTCTTAACTTCCCTGAAAAGTTGCATATCACGGGGGCTATATGATGCTAATGCAGTACGCCACAGGGTGTTTTGTGCTGGTCAAGGGCAGTCAGGTCTGGAGTGAACCAAGGGCTATATCTGTTCCTGGTTCTACATTTTTTGAATGGGGCATGCTCATTTAAGATGGTGAAGAAGGCACTTTTAAAGAATAACCAGGCATCCTCTACTGACTGGATGAGGTCAATATCCTTCCAGGATACCCGGGCCAGGTCGATTAGAAAGGCCTGCTGTGTTTTAGGGAGCGTTTGACAGTGATGAGGGGTGGTCGTTTGACCACAGACCCATTACGGATGCAGGCATTGAGGCAGTGATCGCTGAGATCTTGATTGAAAACAGCAGAGGTGTATTTGGAGGGCAAGTTGGTTAGGTTGATATCTATGAGGGTGCCCATTTTTACGGATTTGGGGTTGTACCTGGTAGGTTCATTGATCATTTGTGTGAGATTGAGGGCATCAAGCTTAGATTGCAGGGTGGCTGGGGTGTTAAGCATGTCCCAGTTTAGGTCACCTAGCAGCACGAGCTCTGAAGATGGATGGGGGGGCAATCAATTCACATATGGTGTCCAGGGCACAGCTGGGGGCAGAGGGTGGTCTATAGCAAGTGGCAACGGTGAGAGACTTGTTTCTGGAAAGGTGGATTTTTAAAAGTAGAAGAACGAAATGTTTGGTTACAGACCTGGATAGTAAGACAGAACTCTGCAGGCTATCTCTGCAGTAGATTGCAACTCCGCCCCCTTTAGCAGTTCTATCTTATCGGAAAATGTTATAGTTAGTGATGTAAATTTCTGGGTTTTTGGTGGTCTTCCTAAACCAGGATTCAGACATGGCTAGGACATCCGGGTTGGCAGAGTGTGCTAAAGCAGTGAATAAAACCAACTTAGGGAGGAGGCTTATAATGTTAACATGCATGAGAGCACCTGGGGAATAGGAGTGGAGGTAGGCACTGCAGGGCATGGATTAACCTCTACATCATCAGAGGAACAGAGGAGGAGTAGGATAAGGGTACGGCTAAAGGCTATAAAAACTGGTATTCTAGTACGTTTGGAACAGAGAGAACAAGGAGCAGGTTTCTGGGCGCAATAGAATAGATTCAAGGCATAATGTACAGACAAAGGTATGGTAGGATGTGAATACGTTGGAGGTAAATCTAGGCATTGTGTGATGATGAGAGAGATATTGTCTCTAGAAACATTTAATCCAGCCGATGTCACCACGTGTGGGAGGTGGAGCTAAAGGGTTGGCTAAGGCATATTGAGCAGGGTTAGAGGCTCTACAGTGAAATAAGACAATCACTAACCAGAACCGCAATGGACAAGGCATATTGACATGAGGGAGAGGCATGCGTAGCCGAGTGATCATAGGAGTCCAGTGAGTAGTTAGGCTGGCTGGAGACACGGCGATTCAGACAGCTAGCAGGCCGGGGCTAGCAAGCTAGCAGAAGGGCTATGGAGGAAGTCTGTTATAGCATCCTCGTGAGGTTACGTTGAATAGAACAGTTGTGATGGAGTAGTAGGGTTCCGTGTAGCAAAGGGGTTCAGTCCAATTGGCAGTCCAATTTCTTCAGCTAACAGTCCAATATGCTGTAGACAGATAGCGGGCCGCGGATAACAGGCTAGCAGATGGGCATTCGGGGGACGTCGTGACGTAGGAGCCAGTTGAATAACCCCTTTGGGCAGATTACGTTGGTAGTCCATTCGTGAAGGAGCTCCATACCGGCAGTAAAAGGGGTCTGGGCCAATTGGCAAAATAGGTGTGGTAGACCCGGAGTGGCTGATGGACCTCTTCAGATAGCCGGGAGATAGGCCTAGCATGGGCTAGCTCCAGGCTAATTGGTGCTTGCTTCGGGACAGAGGCGTTAGCCGAGAGTAGCCACTCGGATTGCAGCTAGCTAGCTGCGATGATCCAGGTAAAAAGGTTCAGAGCTTGCGATAGGAATCCGGGGATATGGAGAGAAAATAGGTCCGGTATGCTCTGGTTTGAATCGCATTGTGCAAATTGGCGAGAGTTTTCCGAGCTAAAGGTTAGCTGATGACTGCTAGTAGTGGTTAACTGGCTAGTAGCTAGTTAACTTGCTAGCTTCTGTTGGGGTATTCTGGTTCCGAAGAAAATACAAATATTTTCGAAAAAAAAACAGATCCACACCACATTGGGTGAGGCGGGTTGCAGGAGAGTATTTTGAAGTTGAGGTTTAGAAATAGATAAAAAGGGTATGAAAAGAAAAATATGTATACATGGGATACACAGGACGAGGACAAAGACGAGTGACTTTAAAACAATTGCAGAGTTTACTGGCTGTGATAGGAGAAAACTACTAACCTAATTGACAGAGTGAAAAGAAGGAAGTTTGCAAAAAATTAACTAAAGTAAAACTGCTAAATATTTGGCAAAGAAATTGTCCTTTATGTCCTGAATACGAAGTGTTATGCTTGGCGCAAATCCAGCACAACACATCACTGAGTACATCACTGAGTACCACTCTTCATATTTTCAAGCATATTGCTGGCTGCATCATGTTATGGGTATCCTTGTCATCGGCAAGGACGGTGGAGTTTTTCAGTTTAAAAATAAATGGAATAGATCGAAGCACAGGCAACATCCTAGAGGAAAATCTGGTTCTGTCTGCTTTCCAACACACACTGGGAGACAAATTCACCTTTCAGCAAGACTAACCTAAAACACAAGGACAAATATACACAGGAGTTGCTTACCAAGACCACATTGATTGTTCCTGAGTGACCTAGATATAGTTTTGACTTAAATCTGCTTGAAAATCAATGGCAAGGCTTGAAAATGGCTGCCTAGCAATGATCAACAACTAATTTGACAGAGCTTGAAGAATTGTAAAAATAATAATGTACACATCCAGGTGTGCAAAGCTCTTTGAGACATACCCAGAAAGACTCACAGCTGTAATCGCTGCCAAAGGTGACTGAAAAGGACTGTGGATGGACATGACTGAATAGGACTGTGGATGGACATGACTGAATAGGACTGTGGATGGACATGACTGAATAGGACTGTGGATGGATATGACTGAATAGGACTGTGGATGGATATGACGGAAAATGACTGTGGATGGATATGACGGAAAAGGACTGTGGATGGATATGACTTAGTAGGACTGTGGATGGATATTATAGGTAGTGGGACAATTAGAGTATTCACATGCTGCCTCTTGGTAACTGTTACTGAAACATTTCATACAATTTTAAGCAAGCATTCTTTTACAAGCTAGCATATGAAAAAACTGCCTCCAAGTACAGTTAAATGAGTGAAAAAAAAAAAAAGTAGGCCAGTGTGTGTGTGTAAAATGACCAAAATAGGACTCTCCCCCCTCTAACCTGATTAATGGGGAGGGGGCGTACCAAGGGATACCATGCCAGTATGGGTACGCCAATAGATTTATTATCAGGCCAATACGCTGCTGGACTCTTCACTGACCATTGCTCCCCACTCAGGGCTGAATCAATGTTTATTAGCGCTGCTAAAAGAGTTCTCTCATTAACAGATCTGCTTTAATAAGAGGAACAGGTCGATGCACCGATGAGGCCTGATGCAAATGAGAGTTGCGTCCCCAAAGTGGCACACTATTCCCTACTTAGTCCATTTCTTTTGACCAGAGCTCAATGGACCATGGTCAAAAGTAGTGCACTGAATAAGACATAGCGTGGGATGCAGACAGGGACTGAGTGCCAGAACGTTTAGTTGTAACACAGTAAACTCTCTGCTTTTATCACACCCACACACATATTTACAGGGGGTGCATCCCAAAAGGCACCCTATTCCCATAGGTCTCTGGTCAACAGTAGTGCACTATGTAAGGAGTCGGCCACATTTAAATGGGGCGCCGTTTGTAACATGCTGTGCATTGTGAAAATATTAATTCCCTGACACAAAATGGCTTGCAAACATTGCAATCCTTTTGCCCACAAAATGACACACGTGGCCAAATGAGGTCAAAACTAGACAAAACCTTTTTAATGTAAACAACAACTGGGTAAAGGACTTGTAGCACTAAATGATGTGCTTATGATGTGTTGTGTATCCACTATGGCTTTGCTACTGTGGCCCAGTCATGCTGTTGAGTGTGTGTGTAGTCTGTGAATGTGTGTTAAATGAAGCTAATGTGCATTTGATGCCAGGGACAAATGGTTCTCTCTAGGCAGACTGGGCCCATGAATCTTGGCCCATTACTCTGACAGGCACATACAGAGCCTTCAGAATGTATTCACACCACTTTACTTTTCCACATTTTGTTGTTTCACAGCCTGAATTTAAAATGGATTAAATGTAGTTTTTTTGTCACTGGTCTGCACACAAAACCCAATAATGTCAAAGTGGAATTATGTTTTTCCAAAATTTTGCAAATTAATTAAAAATGAAAAGCTGAAATGTCTCGAGTCAATAAGTATTCAACTCTTTTGTTATGGCAAGCCTAAATAAGTTCAGGAGTACCAATGTGCTTAACAAGTCACGTAATAAGTTGCATAGACTCACACTAATAGTGTTTAACATGATTTTTGAATGACTTCTTTAACTCTGTACCCCACACACAAGTATCCGTAAGGTCCCTCAGTCAATTAGTGAATTTCAAACACAGATTCACCCACAAAGACCAGAGCAGTTATCCAATGCCTCAGAAAGAAGGGTACCTGTTGGTAGATGGGTAAAAAAAATGAGACATTGAATATTCCTTTGAGCATGGTAAAGTTATTAATTCCACTTTTGGTGGTGTATCAATACGACCTAACTCAGTTGCCGGAAAGGAAGGAAACCGCTCAGGGATATCACCATGAGGCCAATGGTGACTTTAAAACAGTTAGAGTTTAATGACTGATAAGAGAACTGAGGATGGGTTAACAACATTTTAGTTACTCCATATTAATAACCTAAATGACAGAGTGAAAAGAAGGAAGACTGTACAGAATACAAATATTCCAAACATGCATCCTGTTTGCAATAAGGCACTAAAGTAAAACTGAAAAAAATGACAAAGAAATTAACTTTATGTCCTAAATACAAAGCGTTATGTTTGGGGCAAATCCAACAAAACTCATCACTGAGTACCATTCTTTGTATTTTCAAGCATGGTGGTGGCTGCATCATGTTATGGTTATGCTTGTCATCGGCAAGAACTAGGGAGTTATTTTTATTTTGACAATTTCACCTTTCAGCAGGACAATAACCTAAAACACAAGGACAAATCTACACTGGAGTTGCTTACCAAGATGACATTGAATGTTCCTGTGTGGCCTAGTTACAGTTTTGTCTTAAATCATCTTGAAAATCTATGGCAACTTGAGAATGGCTTTCTAGCAATGATCAATAACCAACTTGACTGCTTGAAGAATTGTAAAAAATAATAATGTGCAAATATTGTACAATCCAGATGTACAAAGCTCTTAGAGACTTACCCAGAAAGACTCACAGCTGTAATCACTTCCAAAGGTGATTCTAACATGTATTGGTTTGGAATAGTTATGTAAATGAGATATTTATGCTTTTAATTTTCAATAAATTTGAAAACATGTTTTCACTTTGAAATTATGGGATATTTTGTGTATATGGGTGAGGAAAAAATATCATCCATTTTGAATTCAGGCAGTGACATAACAAGATGTGGAGTAAGTCAAGGGGGATGAATACTTTCTGAAGGCACTGTTTATGGCACAGAGGACCGGGAGGATGGGGGGAAGGAGAGAGACTGGGAGGATGGAGGGAAGGAGAGAGACTGGGAGGATGGAGGGAAGGAGAGAGACTGGGAGGATGGAGGGAAGGAGAGAGACGGGAAGGAGAGAGACGGAGGATGGAGGGAAGGAGAGAGACGGGGAGGGTGGGAGGGAAGGAGAGAGACGGGGAGGGTGGGGGGGGAAGGAGAGAGACTGGGAGGATGGAGGGAAGAAGAGAGACGGGGAGGATGGAGGGAAGGAGAGAGACTGGGAGGATGGAGGGAAGGAGAGAGACTGGGAGGATGGAGGGAAGGAGAGAAATGGGAGGATGGAGGGAAGGAGAGAGAGACGGAGGATGGAGGGAAGGAGGGAGACGGGGAGGATGGAGGGAAGGAGAGAGACGGGGAGGATGGAGGGAAGGAGAGAGACGGGGAGGATGGAGGGAAGGAGAGAGACAGGGAGGATGGAGGGAATGAGAGAGACGGGGAGGATGGAGGGAATGAGAGAGACTGGAAGGATGGAGGGAAGGAGAGAGAATGGGAGGATGGAGGGAAGGAGAGAGACTGGGAGGGTGGAGGGAAGGAGAGAGACGGAGGATGGAGGGAAGGAGAGAGACTGGGAGGGTGGGGGGAAGGAGAGAGATGGGAGGATGGAGGGAAGGAGAGAGACGGGGAGGATGGAGGGAAGGAGAGAGACGGGGAGGGTGGAGGGAAGGAGAGAGACGGGGGAGGGTGGAGGGAAGGAGAGAGACGGGGAGGGTGGAGGGAAGGAGAGAGACGGGGAGGGTGGGGGAAGGAGAGAGACTGGGAGGGTGGGGGGAAGGAGAGAGACGGGGAGGGTGGGGGAAGGAGAGAGACGGGGAGGGTGGGGGGAAGGAGAGAGACGGGGAGGGTGGGGGAAGGAGAGAGACGGGGAGGGTGGGGGAAGGAGAGAGACGTGGAGGGAAGGAGAGAGACTGGGAGGGTGGAGGGAAGGAGAGAGACTGGGAGGGTGGAGGGAAGGAGAGAGACGGGGAGGGTGGGGGGGGAAGGAGAGAGACGGAGGATGGAGGGAAGGAGAGAGACGGGGAGGATGGAGGGAAGGAGAGAGACGGGGAGGATGGAGGGAAGGAGAGAGACGGGGAGGATGGAGGGAAGGAGAGAGAATGGGAGGAAGGAGAGAGACGGGTAGGGTGGGGGAAGGGGAGACATCGAGGGTGGGGGAAGGGGAGACATCGAGGGTGGGGGAAGGGGAGACATCGAAGCTGGGGGGAAGGGGAGACATCGAAGCTGGGGGGAAGGGGAGACATCGAGGGTGGAGAAATAGTGAATATTATGTCTGTGATTGATTATGAACCGTTAATCACCTCTCTCTCTGTATGTAGGTATGCTCTCCACTTCCTGGTTCAGAGTGGGCTCACCTATGGCATCATGATCCTCACTGGAGTAGAACACATGCACAAGTAAGTCCAGTGTGTCTGTCTTTCTGTGTGTTTTTGTGCCTGTGCTGGTGTGTTGTCCAGGGTATGAGTAGTCTATGAAGGTCTGTCTGAATTATGATGTGCAGACTGGCTACAGATGTCATGCAGACTGGCTACAGATGTCATGCTGGACTGGCTACAGATGTCATGCTGGACTGGCTACAGATGTCATGCTGGACTGGCTACAGATGTCATGCTGGATGGCATGCTGGACTGGCTACAGATGGCATGCTGGACTGGCTACAGATGGCATGCTGGACTGGCTACAGATGGCATGCTGGACTGGCTACAGATGGCATGCTGGACTGGCTACAGATGGCATGCTGGACTGGCTACAGAGTGGCCGTGGCTGCTGCTGGATGAATAATGTTCAAAACACCAAGCAGAGGCAGGAACACAGTGACTCCCAACATCATCCCAACATCGCACACTGTGTTTCCCACCAGCCACTCCTTTACTTCTCACAAATCACTCTCCGGGAGTCGACCTGCATATACCAGCAGAACACCGCAGCCACCCGCTCTTGTTTTTCAAATGTATATCTGTTACACGCTGAGATCATTGGGACACATTTTTATTCTGAATTTCATAAAGTAACTGGAGCAGTAAAAGTGGGATTAATCATAAATTCTTAAATTTGAGAGCCGTGCATACATGGGTATGTGCGTGCGTTTTGTACGTGTGTGCGCGCTTCAGGAGTTTATCATTATCTGTGTCGTAGCTAACCGTGGTGTGCTGACCACAGGCAGACTACTAGATACATACAGCAGCATGTCCTGGAATACTTAACTGAGCCGTCTTGGCTAGCGGCTCCTGTCGCTAATGAAGTGATAAGATCCGTTTTTGTCTGTCTCTGCCTGTCTGTCGAAGTGACTTGTAAGGCGCCGGCGTAATCGCCCTGGTTTGCATCCCAAATGGCACCCTATTCCCTTTATAGTGCACTACTGCACTACTTTTGAACATAGGGCTCTGGTCAAAAATGGTGTACTATATAGGGAATTGGATGCCATTTGGAATCCATCCCTGATGAGGGATTGAAAGCTGACCTGGTGATAATGATGATTGGCCATCATGGCTATCATTCTGTCCTGTTGCTTACCACCTGTTGGTGGCCATTTTTAGTTTTTCTCTGGCTTCATGATCACTTTAATAATGTCTTCTAATTATTATGTCCCCTTTGATCTCCTTGAGGCCCACGCCCCCATCTGCCCAGAGGAAACTAATTATATATATTACTTTGATGTTCAATTGATACTACAGTGGGGAAAAATAGGATTGAACAGGGTGGCAAAGGGCAGCAGACTACTGTTATTGTCTTTCTTTCTTTGTCTCCAGTTGTGTGGGTAAGAGATTGTCTGAATCCCACATTGGCATCCTATTCCCTACATAGTGCACTACTTTGGGTTCTGGTCAAAAGCAGTGCACTATATAAGGTATAGGGTGCCATTTGGGACACAGGCAATCATATTTCCCTTCCCTTAGTTCCCCTCTGAGAAAGGAGATTGATCTGTAAACTAAAGCACATATGACTCCAACATGTTTCGCTTGACTTTGATCATCTTGGAGCACAGCTCAGTGGGTAAATCTATAGGAGGAGGAGGAGGGGGCTGGTGGTGGTGGTAGCTGTCTGGCTGATCTGGACCAGAGATGTTCTGTCACTGAAGAGGGGTGGTGGTGGTGGTAGCTGTCTGGCTGATCTGGACCAGAGATGTTCTGTCACTGAAGAGGGGTGGTGGTGGTGGTAGCTGTCTGGCTGATCTGGACCAGAGATGTTCTGTCACTGAAGAGGGGTGGTGGTGGTGGTAGCTGTCTGGCTGATCTGGACCAGAGATGTTCTGTCACTGAAGAGGGGTGGTGGTGGTGGTAGCTGTCTGGCTGATCTGGACCAGAGATGTTCTGTCACTGAAGAGGGGTGGTGGTGGTAGCTGTCTGGCTGATCTGGACCAGAGATGTTTTGTCACTGAAGAGGGCTGGTGGTGGTGTTAGCTGTCTGGCTGATCTGGACCAGAGATGTTTTGTCACTGAAGAGGGGTGGTGGTGGTGGTAGCTGTCTGGCTGATCTGGACCAGAGATGTTCTGTCACTGAAGAGGGGTGGTGGTGGCTGTCTGGCTGAACTGGACCAGAGATGTTCTGTCACTGAAGAGGGGTGGTGGTGGTAGCTGTCTGGCTGATCTGGACCAGAGATGTTCTGTCACTGAATAGGGGTGGTGGTGGTAGCTGTCTGGCTGAACTGGACCAGAGATGTTCTGTCACTGAAGAGGGGTGTGGTGGTGGTAGCTGTCTGGCTGATCTGGACCAGAGATGTTCTGTCACTGAAGAGGGGTGGTGGTGGTAGCTGTCTGGCTGATATGATTCACTGAGTAGTGTCCGAGTCACACACTGACTCACATGTCCTCAGGTGTGACTCTCACAAGCACCGTCACAGGTTCTCACAGTGGTGCTGAACGAGCAGAGGGCTCTGAATGCCCTCCCCCCTCCCCTCTCTCAATTGTCCTCCCCCTCCACCCGAGTCTCCATCCTGACCTTAGTGGTCTGCAGGGAGTTCGACTGCATGCGACATCGCCACGGACTGTGTGAACAGACTGAGAGTGTGTTGTATTCCCAGAGACTTGAAACATGTCTCCCCTAACACACGCACACACTTATTTTCTCCCTATGGGGATGTGTGTGTGTTGTGCACATGTACTGGCTGTGCAGGCTGTCTGAGGCTGTGTTCCCCTATGGGTCCAGGTCAAAGTAGTACCCTAAATAGGGAATAGGGTGCCATTTTGGGAGGCTGTCTGGGAGTAGCAGGGCCATTATATCCACTGTGCCTCATTACTGAGTTCAGAGCAGAGGAAGGGAGGGAGAATGGAAGAGAGGGAGGGAGCAGAGTCTGGGAGAGAGGGAGAGAGAAAGAAAGAGGGTAGGCTAGGTGTAGATGAGGATGAGAGAGTGAGATAGATAGAGGGTGGAAGAAAGATGGGGAAAGATGTGCCAAGGACATACCAAGCTTTAAGCTAGTGCATACAGATCAACACAGAGCCCCCGCCAAATCACCTGCTCTGCTCAATAATGAGACAGCAGGAGCAGGTGTATGGCTGGCTGACTGACAGACAGAGACAGACTGGCTGGCTGACTGACAGACTGGCTGACTGACAGACAGACTGGCTGACTGACTGGCTGACTGGCTGACTGACAGACTGGCTGACTGACAGACTGGCTGACTGACAGACTGGCTGACTGACAGACTGGCTGACTGATAGACTGGCTGACTGACTGACAGGCTGACTGACAGGCTGACAGACTGGCTGACAGACTGGCTGACAGACTGGCTGACAGACTGGCTGACAGACTGGCTGACAGACTGGCTGGCTGAAACACAAGCTGCCCTACATCCTGCTGAGATGATTATGGGATTTTGTCACCTTAAAGAGACACATGTCAAGGAAGTTGAAGGTCATTATTTGACTGATATACTCGGATCCCTGTTGTCATCATGTGTTCTGTTTTTATTCCCCCGTCTCTTTCCCTGGCAGTAACATGTCCCTGTATCAGTCTCATTTGGCTCTGTTAGCAGACCAGTCATCATTCATGTTAATGGTCATGGGAACACAATGCAGCACCACATCCAGACCGCATCACATCATCAAAGCATCACACCACCACATCACCAAAACCCCACATCACCACATCACCAAAACCCCACATCACCAAAACCCCACACCACCACACCACCAAATCACCACTCCACCACATTACCACATCACCAAATCACATCACCACATCACCAAAACCCCACACCACCAAATCACCACTCCACCAAATCACCACATCACCACACCACCAAATCACCACACCACCAAATCACCACACCACCAAAACCCCACATCACCAAATCACCACATCACCAAAACCCCACATCACCACACCACCAAATCACCAAATTCCCACCAAATTCTCCCATCTCATATTGTTCAAATAAACAGCAAACCTGGTTTAAAATAACAGATAAAGCAACACCTCTCCGCTATTTGACCTAGATAGTTTGTGTGTACGTATTGAATGTTCTGTGTTATGTCATGTTATTTGTGGACCCCAGGAAGAGTAGCTACTACTTTCACAACAGCTAATGGGGACCGAATAAAATACTAACTAATAACAGAAGTGTACATAGATGTTCATCTAGCTTACTGTAGTGAACTATAGTAATTTTGTCTGTCTGTGTATTTTACCTCAGGTACTGTCTGGTGGTGGCCCTGGGCTATCTCAGCTTCTGTCAGATCACACGCGTGTACGTCTTCGACTATGGCATGTACTCTGCTGACTTCACAGGGTAAGACTTCTCTCTCCATCTGTGGGTTTGGGTCAGGGCCTGGGTGGGGTAATACAGTGCCCTGATTTAACATTGGGTTGGAAGACTGTGTGAAACCATGCCTGAATTAATATGGCACAGCTTTATAAACGAATATAGCTTTTTTTCATGATAACTCTCTTATTCCCTTTCCCCCTTCTCTCTCTTTCATACTTCTCTCTCTCTCCCCCTCCCTCGCTCTCTCTCTCTCTTTCATACTTCTCTCTCTCTCTCTCTTTCATGCTTCTCTCTCTCCCCCTCCCTCTCTCTCTCTCTCTCTCTTTCATACTTCTCTCTCTCCCCCTCCTCTCTCTCTCCCCCTCCCTCTCTCTCGCCCCCTCCCCCTCTCTCTCTCCCTCTCTCTCCCCCTCCCCCCTCTCTCTCTCTCTCCCCCTCCCTCTCTCTCTCCCCCTCCCCCTCTCTCTCTCTCTCCCCCTCCCTCTCTCTCTCCCCTCCCCCTCTCTGTCTCTCTCTCCCCCCCTCTCTCTCTCTCCCCCTCCCCCTCTCTCTGTCTCTCTCTCCCCCTCTCTCTCTCTCCCCCTCCCCCTCTCTCTCTCCCCCTCCCCCCTCTCTCTCCCCCTCCCCCTCTCCCCCTCTCTCTCTCTCTCTCCCCCTCCCTCTCTCTCTCTCCCCCTCTCTCTCTCTCTCCCCCTCCCTCTCTCTCTCTCCCCCTCCCTCTCTCTCTCCCCTCCCTCTCTCTCTCTTTCATACTGCTCTTTCTTTCATACTTCTCTCTCTCTCCCCTCCTCCTCTCTTTTTCTCTCCATATTTTTCTATTTCCATCTCTTTCTCTTTCTCTCTCTCTCTCTCAGGCCTATGATGGTGATAACACAGAAGATCACCAGTTTGGCGTTTGAAATACATGATGGTAAGAAGCTTATTTTCTTCAAACCAGACACAGAGTGTATATATACCCAACAAAAATATAACTGCAACATGCAAAAATGTATTAGGCCCTAATCAATGGATTTCACATGACTGGGAATACAGCGATGCATCTGTTGGTCACAGAAACCTTTAAAAAATATTAAGTAGGGGCGTGGATCAGAAACCAGTCAGTATCTGGTGTGACTACCCTCTACCCCATGCAGTGCGACACATCTCCTTCACATAGAGATGATCAGCCTGTTGATTGTGGCTTGTGGAATGTTGTCCCACTCCTCTTCAATGGCTGTGCGAAGTTGCTGTATATTGGCGGGAACTGGAATTTGCTGTTGTACATATCAATCCAGAGCATTCAAAACATGCTTAATGGGTGACATGTCTGGTGAACTGGGACATTTTCAGCTTCCAGGAATTGTGTACAGATCCTTTCAACATTATCATGCTGAAACGAGGTGATTGTGGCTGATGAATGGCATGACAATGGGCCTCAGGATCTCATATAGTTATCTCTGTGCATTCAAATTGCCATTGATAATATGGAGGCTGCTGAGGGGAGCACAGCTAATAATAATGTCTGTAACGGATCAAATAGAATGGCATCAAACACATGGACAGCATGTGTTTGATGTATTTGATACTATTCTGCTCCAGCTATTACCACGAGTCTGTCCTCCCCAAATATGGTGCCATCAACCTCCTGTGGATAAAGTTAATTGTGTTAGTTGTCCATAGCTTATACCATAACCCCACCACCACCATGGAGAAATCTATTCACAACGTTGACATCAGCAAACCGCTCGCCCACATGTCGCCATACACGTGGTCTGTGGTTGTGAGGCCGTTTGGACATACTGCCAAATGATTAAAAACAACGTTGTAGGCAGCTTATGGTAGAGGAATTAACATGTGTAACAAAACTGCACATTTTAGAGTGGTCTTTTGTCACCGGCACAAGGTGCACCTGTGTAATGATCATGCTTTTTAATCAGCTTCTTGATTTGCCACACCTTTCAGGTGGATGGATTATCTTGACAAAGGAGAAATGCTCACTAACAGGGATGTAAACAAAATGTGAGAGAAATATATGTATGGGACATTTCTGGGATCTTTTATTTCAGCTCTTGAAACATGGGACCAACACTTTACATTTTGCATTTATATTTTTGGATTAGTCACATGTCTCTTCCTCTGAAGTCAGATGGATGAAAAGGAAGGAAACTTCAGTATCATGGGATATTCCTCACATCACAATGCCCACATGGCTGGAATATCTCACATACCATCTCTATTTCTCCATAGAGATGTGGAGGAGTTGGATCACAAGGTTGTATTATCACACGGTGACTTGCTCTGGAACAGTGTTTCCCAACTCGAGTCCTCCAGTAGACCCCAACAACCTTTTCCTTGTAGCCTCGGACAAACACAGCTGATTCAACTCGTTGAGGGCTTGATGATTTGTTGACAAGTTGTATCCGGTGTGGGGAAAACTGGAGGACTGGAGTTGGGAACCACTGGTCTGACGTGTCACATGATGCTCCAATCTGCATTTCTTGATCCTGTTGGATCCCCTGTGGTGCCTCTCTCTCCCTCCCGCCTTTTCCCCATCCTCCTCCTACGTTACATTGCATTACACCTATTATCCTTGAACCCTGCGCTACATTCTCCTATCTACAAGTAAGTGCCAAAATAAAAGAAACACCAACATAAATTGTCTTAATAGGGCGTTGGGCCACCAGGAGCCAGAACAGCATCAATGCGACTTGGCATAGATTCTACAAGTGTCTGGAACTCTATCGGAGGGATTCGAAACCATTCTTCCATGACCAATTCCATAATTTAGTGTTTTGTTGATGGTGGTGGAAAACGCCATCTCAGGCACCACTCCAGTCTTCCATAAGTGTTCAATTGGGTTGAGGGAGATCTGGTGACTGAGACGACCATGGCACATGGTTTACATTGTTTTCATGCTCATTAAACCATTCAGTGATCACTCGTTCCCTGTGGATGGAGATATTGTCATCCTATTGGAGCAGAGCCATGGTAGAAAAAAGAATAGCCAAAAGAATGGCCTGCTCAGCATTTTTATACATGACCCTAAGCTGGGAAGTGAATTGCTTAATTAACTCAGGAACAACACCTACGTGGAAGCACCTGCTTTTAATGTACTTTGAATCCCTCATTTACTCAAGTGTTTGCATTATTTTGGCAGTTACCTGTATCTATGTACAGTATGTATGTAAACTCAGCAAAAAAATAAACGTCCTCTCACTGTCAACTGCATTTATTTTCAGCAAACTTAACATGTGTAAATATTTGTATGAACATAACAAGATTCAACAACTGAGACATAAACTGAACAAGTTCCACAGACATGTGACTAACAGAAATGGAATAATGTGTTCCTGAACAAAGGGGGGGTCAAAATCAAAAGTGACAGTCAGTATCTGTTGTGGCCACCAGCTGCATTAAGTACTGCAGTGCATTTCCTCCTCATGGACTACACCAGATTTGCCAGTTATTGCTGTGAGATGTTACCCCACTCTTCCACCAAGGCACCTGCAAGTTCCCAGACATTTATGTGGGGAATGGCCCTAGCCCTCACCCGCCGATCCAACAGGTCCCAGATGTGCTCAATGGGATTGAGATCTGGGCTCTTCGCTGGCCATGGCAGAACACTGACATTCCTGTCTTGCAGGAAATCACGCACAGAACGAGCAGTATGGCTGGTGGCATTATCATGCTAGAGGGTCATGTCAGGATGGGCCTGCGGGAAGGGTACCACATGAGGGAGGAGGATGTCTTCCCTGTAACGCACAGCATTGAGATTGCCTGCAATGACAACAAGCTCAGTCCGATGATGCTGTGACACACCGCCCCAGACCATGATGGACCCTCCACCTCCAAATCGATCCCACTCCAGAGTACAGGCCTCGGTGTAATGCTCATTTTTTTCAACGATAAACGCAAATCCGACCATCACCCCTGGTGAGACAAAACCGCGACTTGTCAGTGAAGAGCATTTTTTTGCCAGTCCTGTCTGGTCCAGCGACGGTGGGTTTGTGCCCATAGGCGACGTTGTTGCCGGTGATGTCTTGTGAGGACCTGCCTTACAACAGACCTACAAGCCCTCAGTCCAGCCTCTCTCAGCCTATTGCGGACAGTTTGAGCACTGATGGAGGGATTGTGTGTTCCTGGTGTAACTTGGGCAGTTGTTGCCATCCTGTACCTGTCCCGCAGGTGTGATGTTCGGATGTACCGATCCTGTGCAGGTGTTGTTACACGTGGTCTGCCACTGCGAGGACGATCAGCTGTCCGTCCTGTCTCCCTGTAGCCCTGTCTTAGGTGTCTCACAGTACGGACATTGCCATTTATTGCCCTGGCCACATCTGCAGTCCTCATGCCTCCTTGCAGCATGCCAAAGGCCCGTTCACGCAGATGAGTAGGGACCCTGGGCATCTTTCTTAAGGGGGTTTTCCGGAGTCAGCAGAAAGGACTCTTTAGTGTCCTAAGTTTTCATAACTGTGACTTTAATTGCCTACCGTCTGTAAGCTGTTAGTGTCTTAACGACCGTTCCACAGGTGCATGTTCATTAATTGTTTATTGTTCATTGAACAAGCATGGGAAACGGTGTTTAAACCCTTTACAATGAAGATCTGTGAAGTTATTTGGATTTTTACAAATTATCTTTGAAAGACAGGGTCCTTTGTGTGTGTGTGTGTGTGTGTGTGTGTGTGTGTCAACGTAGACTCTGCTCCCAGGCTTCATTCACCTAGGTGAAGGCCTGTGACAGATGCTAGGTACATCTAGCCTGATCCCAGATCTATGGGACATCCTGATTGGCCAGTGTTTTACTGTGTTCCCTGTATGGGACATTGTGGTTGGCCAGTGTTTTACTGTGTTCCCTGTATGGGACATTGTGGTTGGCCAGTGTTTTACTGTGTTCCCTGTATGGGACATTGTGGTTGGCCAGTGTTTTACTGTGTTCCCTGTATGGGACATTGTGGTTGGCCAGTGTTTTACTGTGTTCCCTGTATGGGACATTGTGGTTGGCCAGTGTTTTACTGTGTTCCCTGTATGGGACATTGTGGTTGGCCAGTGTTTTACTGTGTTCCCTGTATGGGACATTGTGGTTGGCCAGTGTTTTACTGTGTTCCCTGTATGGGACATCCTGATTGTGTTTTTGGCCAGTGTTTTGGCCAGTGTTTTACTGTGTTCCCTGTATGGGACATCCTGATTGGCCAGTGTTTTACTGTGTTCCCTGTATGGGACATCCTGATTGGCCAGTGTTTTACTGTGTTCCCTGTATGGGACATCCTGATTGGCCAGTGTTTTACTGTGTTCCCTGTATGGGACATTGTGGTTGGCCAGTGTTTTACTGTGTTCCCTGTATGGGACATTGTGTTTTACTGTGTTCCCTGTATGGGACATTGTGGTTGGCCAGTGTTTTACTGTGTTCCCTGTATGGGACATTGTGGTTGGCCTGTGTTTGCGACTTCCCTTGGTACCTGTTCGATCTAACAACACAGAAAGGTCTGTTTGAGATCCAAACTAAAGGTGGATGAAATGACCTCGTGTTTGGGAATGGAATTGTCCTCGTTTGTTTGGGATCAGAAGAGGAGAGTTGATGTGTAAAAGCGTTCTGGAATGTGTTCTTTCTGACCTTTAGCGGTCACTCACGCAGTCTTGTAGTCTGTCCTTGTGTCAAACAAAACCAAACAGTCATTAACACCCTGACCCCGTTCTCATTGTTTAGGGAGGCTGAGTTATGCCCTACTGTGTTGTTCGTTATTGAGCCTGTTAATGGAGCCAGATTTGGGGCGTCGGTGCCGCCCAGTATTGGTGTTGGCACCTCTCCTCCAGTCCCCAGCAGGCATTAGGCTGTAATGTGAGCTGATTAGCTGTGCTAATCTTGTTATCAGCATAATGGCCACCATAAACAACACAGAATTATTCAGCCTGTTTCACTCCGTTCGCCTCGTCCCCGGTGTGCGGGACAAGACAAAGCGCTGCGGCGTGGAGGCGGGGTTGGTGAGACAACAGGGACGCGCACTTCCTGGAAGTCAATTTATGGTCCTTTAATTAGCCCATAGATCAGCCGGGACCTGCAGAGAGTGAGAAAGAGAGACCACAGGGATGTAATGGATATCATTACCCACACAGGACAGTCACAGGACAAGACACGACTGAGTTCTCAGACCACTGCCTCTCTCTGGGACTAAGCCTATAGGCAGGGAATGGTGGCCTCACCCGTGTCAACCATGTACTGTAGACTGCTATGACATGTTGTTTTCATTCCATTCCATTGCAAAGTCAGTATCTTTGAATGAACTTTGAAACCAAACCCCCCTGATCAAAAGCAAGCATTACATATGTGTTCTTCTTTACCTCTCTCCCCCAACAGGAATGTGCCGGAAAGAGGAGCAGCTGACCCCAAATCAGAAGGTCCTGGCTATAAGGTATGTTTTACAGGTATGTTTTAGTTATTTTGAGTAGAAAATTGCCGCTTCCTGTATGAGCCTGTGAGGACGGTATAATTGTCTCTCTAGTCTGGGGGATGACAATACCCCCTTCCACAGGGCACGAGTGGTCACTGAATGGTTTGTTAGGGTTGGGACAGCATTCCACAACCTGATCAACGCTATACGAAGGAGATATGTCGCGCTGCATGAGGCAAATAGTGGTCACACCAGATGCCGACTAGCCCCATAGCCATGGTGTGCACAACATTTGGGTGAAATATGCTTTTTGTATGTATGGATTTAAAAACAAATCTTTTATATCAGCTCATGAAACATGGGACCAAAACTGTACATGTTGTATTTATACTTCTGTTCAGTGTATATTGTTGTTTCTCTGGAGAGAGGGGAGATATGCTTTGGGGATTCTGACTATGCATGTATCACAGTCTGTACTGTCACTGTGTTGTGATGGTCTGTGAGAGACCATTTCTTTGTGTCACAGCCCTTACTGTCACTATGTTGTGATGGTCTGTGTGTCACAGCCCTTACTGTCACTGTGTTGTGATGGTCTGTGTGTCACAGCCCTTACTGTCACTGTGTTGTGATGGTCTGTGTGTCACAGCCCTTACTGTCACTGTGTTGTGATGGTCTGTGTGTCACAGCCCTTACTGTCACTGTGGTGTGATGGCCTGTGTGTCACAGCCCTTACTCTCACTGTGGTGTGATGGCCTGTGTGTCACAGCCCTTACTGTCACTGTGGTGTGATGGTCTGTGTGTCACAGCCCTTACTGTCACTGTGGTGTGATGGCCTGTGTGTCACAGCCCTTACTCTCACTGTGGTGTGATGGCCTGTGTGTCACAGCCCTTACTGTCACTGTGGTGTGATGGTCTGTGTGTCACAGCCCTCACTGTGACTGTGGACTATGTTGTGATGGTCTGTGTGTTACAGCCCTTACTGTCACTGTGGTGTGATGGTCTGTGTGTCACAGCCCTCACTGTGACTGTGGACTATGTTGTGATGGTCTGTGTGTCACAGCCCTCACTGTGACTGTGGACTATGTTGTGATGGTCTGTGTGTCACAGCCCTCACTGTGACTGTGGACTATGTTGTGATGGTCTGTGTGTTACAGCCCTCACTGACTGTGGACTATGTTGTGATGGTCTGTGTGTTACAGCCCTTACTGTCACTGTGTTGTGATGGTCTGTGTGTCACAGCCCTCACTGTGACTGGACTATGTTGTGATGGTCTGTGTGTCACAGCCCTCACTGTGACTGTGGACTATGTTGTGATGGTCTGTGTGTCACAGCCCTCACTGTGACTGTGGACTATGTTGTGATGGTCTGTGTGTCACAGCCCTCACTGTGACTGTGGACTATGTTGTGATGGTCTGTGTGTCACAGCCCTCACTGTGACTGTGGACTATGTTGTGATGGTCTATGTGTCACAGCCCTTACTGTCACTATGTTGTGATGGTCTGTGTGTCACAGCCCTTACTGTCACTGTGGTGTGATGGTCTGTGTGTCACAGCCCTTACTGTCACTGTGTTGTGATGGTCTGTGTGTCACAGCCCTTACTGTCACTGTGGTGTGATGGTCTGTGTGTCACAGCCCTTACTGTCACTGTGGTGTGATGGTCTGTGTGTCACAGCCCTTACTGTCACTGTGGTGTGATGGTCTGTGTGTCACAGCCCTTACTGTCACTGTGTTGTGATGGTCTGTGTGTCACAGCCCTTACTGTCACTGTGGTGTGATGGTCTGTGTGTCACAGCCCTTACTGTGACTGTGTTGTGATGGTCTGTGTGTCACAGCCCTTACTGTCACTGTGTTGTGATGGTCTGTGTGTCACAGCCCTTACTGTAACTGTGTTGTGATGGTCTGTGTGTCACAGCCCTCACTGTCACTGTGTTGTGATGGTCTGTGTGTCACAGCCCTCACTGTGACTGGACTATGTTGTGATGGTCTGTGTGTTACAGCCCTTACTGTGACTGTGTTGTGATGGTCTGTGTGTCACAGCCCTCACTGTGACTGTGGACTATGTTGTGATGGTCTGTGTGCCACAGCCCTCACTGTGACTGTGGACTATGTTGTGATGGTCTGTGTGTCACAGCCCTCACTGTGACTGTGGACTATGTTGTGATGGTCTGTGTGTCACAGCCCTCACTGTGACTGTGGACTATGTTGTGATGGTCTGTGTGTTACAGCCCTCACTGACTGTGGACTATGTTGTGGTGGTCTGTGTGTTACAGCCCTTACTGTCACTGTGTTTTGATGGTCTGTGTGTCACAGCCCTCACTGTGACTGGACTATGTTGTGATGGTCTGTGTGTTACAGCCCTTACTGTCACTGTGTTGTGATGGTCTGTGTGTCACAGCCCTCACTGTGTCTGTGGACTATGTTGTGATGGTCTGTGTGTTACAGCCCTCACTTACTGTGGACTATGTTGTGATGGTCTGTGTGTTACAGCCCTTACTGTCACTGTGTTGTGATGGTCTGTGTGTCACAGCCCTTACTGTCACTGTGTTGTGATGGTCTGTATGTCACGCCCTTACTGTCACTGTGTTGTGATGGTCTGTGTGTCACAGCCCTCACTGTGACTGTGGACTATGTTGTGATGGTCTGTGTGTCACAGCCCTCACTGTGACTGTGGACTATGTTATGATGGTCTGTGTGTTACAGCCCTCACTGACTGTGGACTATGTTGTGATGGTCTGTGTGTCACAGCCCTTACTGACTGTGGACTATGTTGTGATGGTCTGTGTGTCACAGCCCTTACTGTCACTGTGGACTATGTTGTGATGGTCTGTGTGTCACAGCCCTCACTGTGACTGTGGACTATGTGTTACAGCCCTCACTGACTGTGGACTATGTTGTGATGGTCTGTGTGTCACAGCCCTTACTGACTGTGGACTATGTTGTGATGGTCTGTGTGTCACAGCCCTTACTGACTGTGGACTATGTTGTGATGGTCTGTGTGTCACAGCCCTTACTGACTGTGGACTATGTTGTGATGGTCTGTGTGTCACAGCCCTCACTGTGACTGTGGACTATGTTGTGATGGTCTGTGTGTCACAGCCCTCACTGTGACTGTGGACTATGTTGTGATGGTCTGTGTGTTACAGCCCTCACTGACTGTGGACTATGTTGTGATGGTCTGTGTGTCACAGCCCTTACTGTCACTGTGTTGTGATGGTCTGTGTGTCACAGCCCTTACTGTCACTGTGTTGTGATGGTCTGTGTGTCACATCCCTTACTGTCACTGTGTTGTGATGGTCTGTATGTCACAGCCCTTACTGTGACTGTGTTGTGATGGTCTGTGTGTCACAGCCCTCACTGTGACTGTGGACTATGTTGTGATGGTCTGTGTGTTACAGCCCTCACTGACTGTGGACTATGTTGTGATGGTCTGTGTGTTACAGCCCTTACTGTCACTGTGTTTTGATGGTCTGTGTGTCACAGCCCTTACTGTCACTGTGTTGTGATGGTCTGTGTGTCACAGCCCTCACTGACTGTGGACTATGTTGTGATGGTCTGTGTGTTACAGCCCTTACTGTCACTGTGTTGTGATGGTCTGTGTGTCACAGCCCTCACTGTGACTGTGGACTATGTTGTGATGGTCTGTGTGTTACAGCCCTTACTGTCACTGTGGACTATGTTGTGATGGTCTGTGTGTCACAGCCCTCACTGTGACTGTGGACTATGTTGTGATGGTCTGTGTGTTACAGCCCTCACTGACTGTGGACTATGTTGTGATGGTCTGTGTGTCACAGCCCTTACTGACTGTGGACTATGTTGTGATGGTCTGTGTGTCACAGCCCTTACTGACTGTGGACTATGTTGTGATGGTCTGTGTGTCACAGCCCTCACTGTGACTGTGGACTATGTTGTGATGGTCTGTGTGTCACAGCCCTCACTGTGACTGTGGACTATGTTGTGATGGTCTGTGTGTTACAGCCCTCACTGACTGTGGACTATGTTGTGATGGTCTGTGTGTCACAGCCCTTACTGTCACTGTGTTGTGATGGTCTGTATGTCACAGCCCTTACTGTCACTGTGTTGTGATGGTCTGTGTGTCACAGCCCTTACTGTCACTGTGTTGTGATGGTCTGTGTGTCACAGCCCTTACTGTGACTGTGTTGTGATGGTCTGTGTGTCACACCCCTTACTGTGACTGTGTTGTGATGGTCTGTGTGTCACAGCCCTTACTGTGACTGTGTTGTGATGGTCTGTGTGTCACAGCCCTTAATGTCACTGTGTTGTGATGGTCTGTATGTCACAGCCCTTAATGTCACTGTGTTTTGATGGTCTGTATGTCACAGCCCTTACTGTGACTGTGTTGTGATGGTCTGTATGTCACAGCCCTTACTGTGACTGTGTTGTGATGGTCTGTGTGTCACAGCCCTTACTGTGACTGTGGTGTGATGGTCTGTGTGTCACACCCCTTACTGTGACTGTGTTGTGATGGTCTGTGTGTCACAGCCCTTACTGTCACTGTGTTGTGATGGTCTGTATGTCACAGCCCTTACTGTGACTGTGTTGTGATGGTCTGTGTGTCACAGCCCTCACTGTAACTGTGGACTATGTTGTGATGGTCTGTGTGTTACAGCCCTCACTGACTGTGGACTATGTTGTGATGGTCTGTGTGTTACAGCCCTTACTGTCACTGTGTTTTGATGGTCTGTGTGTCACAGCCCTCACTGTGACTGGGCTATGTTGTGATGGTCTGTGTGTTACAGCCCTTACTGTCACTGTGTTGTGATGGTCTGTGTGTCACAGCCCTCACTGTGTCTGTGGACTATGTTGTGATGGTCTGTGTGTAACAGCCCTCACTGACTGTGGACTATGTTGTGATGGTCTGTGTGTTACAGCCCTTACTGTCACTGTGTTGTGATGGTCTGTGTGTCACAGCCCTCACTGTGACTGGGGACTATGTTGTGATGGTCTGTGTGTTACAGCCCTTACTGTCACTGTGTTGTGATGGTCTGTGTGTCACAGCCCTCACTGTGACTGGACTATGTTGTGATGGTCTGTGTGTCACAGCCCTCACTGTGACTGTGGACTATGTTGTGATGGTCTGTGTGTCACAGCCCTCACTGTGACTGTGGACTATGTTGTGATGGTCTGTGTGTCATAGCCCTCACTGTGACTGTGGACTATGTTGTGATGGTCTGTGTGTCACAGCCCTCACTGTGACTGTGGACTATGTTGTGATGGTCTGTGTGTTACAGCCCTCACTGACTGTGGACTATGTTGTGATGGTCTGTGTGTCACAGCCCTTACTGTCACTATGTTGTGATGGTCTGTGTGTCACAGCCCTTACTGACTGTGGACTATGTTGTGATGGTCTGTGTGTTACAGCCCTTACTGTCACTGTGTTGTGATGGTCTGTGTGTCACAGCCCTTACTGTGACTGTGGTGTGATGGTCTGTGTGTCACACCCCTTACTGTGACTGTGTTGTGATGGTCTGTGTGTCACAGCCCTTACTGTGACTGTGTTGTGATGGTCTGTGTGTCACAGCCCTTAATGTCACTGTGTTGTGATGGTCTGTATGTCACAGCCCTTAATGTCACTGTGTTGTGATGGTCTGTATGTCACAGCCCTTACTGTGACTGTGTTGTGATGGTCTGTATGTCACAGCCCTTACTGTGACTGTGTTGTGATGGTCTGTGTGTCACAGCCCTTACTGTGACTGTGTTGTGATGGTCTGTGTGTCACAGCCCTTACTGTGACTGTGTTGTGATGGTCTGTGTGTCACAGCCCTTACTGTGACTGTGTTGTGATGGTCTGTGTGTCACAGCCCTTACTGTGACTGTGTTGTGATGGTCTGTGTGTCACAGCCCTTACTGTCACTGTGTTGTGATGGTCTGTATGTCACAGCCCTTACTGTGACTGTGTTGTGATGGTCTGTGTGTCACAGCCCTCACTGTGACTGTGGACTATGTTGTGATGGTCTGTGTGTTACAGCCCTCACTGACTTTGGACTATGTTGTGATGGTCTGTGTGTTACAGCCCTTACTGTCACTGTGTTTTGATGGTCTGTGTGTCACAGCCCTCACTGTGACTGGACTATGTTGTGATGGTCTGTGTGTTACAGCCCTTACTGTCACTGTGTTGTGATGGTCTGTGTGTCACAGCCCTCACTGTGTCTGTGGACTATGTTGTGATGGTCTGTGTGTTACAGCCCTCACTGACTGTGGACTATGTTGTGATGGTCTGTGTGTTACAGCCCTTACTGTCACTGTGTTGTGATGGTCTGTGTGTCACAGCCCTCACTGTGACTGGGGACTATGTTGTGATGGTCTGTGTGTTACAGCCCTTACTGTCACTGTGTTGTGATGGTCTGTGTGTCACAGCCCTCACTGTGACTGGACTATGTTGTGATGGTCTGTGTGTCACAGCCCTCACTGTGACTGTGGACTATGTTGTGATGGTCTGTGTGTCACAGCCCTCACTGTGACTGTGGACTATGTTGTGATGGTCTGTGTGTCACAGCCCTCACTGTGACTGTGGACTATGTTGTGATGGTCTGTGTGTTACAGCCCTCACTGACTGTGGACTATGTTGTGATGGTCTGTGTGTCACAGCCCTTACTGTCACTGTGTTGTGATGGTCTGTGTGTCACAGCCCTTACTGACTGTGGACTATGTTGTGATGGTCTGTGTGTCACAGCCCTTACTGACTGTGGACTATGTTGTGATGGTCTGTGTGTTACAGCCCTTACTGTCACTGTGTTTTAATGGTCTGTGTGTCACAGCCCTTACTGTCACTGTGTTGTGATGGTCTGTGTGTCACAGCCCTCACTGACTGTGGACTATGTTGTGATGGTCTGTGTGTTACAGCCCTTACTGTCACTGTGTTGTGATGGTCTGTGTGTTACAGCCCTTACTGTCACTGTGTTGTGATGGTCTGTGTGTCACAGCCCTCACTGTGACTGAGGACTATGTTGTGATGGTCTGTGTGTCACAGCCCTCACTGTGACTGTGGACTATGTTGTGATGGTCTGTGTGTTACAGCCCTCACTGACTGTGGACTATGTTGTGATGGTCTGTGTGTTACAGCCCTTACTGTCACTGTGTTTTGATGGTATGTGTGTCACAGCCCTCACTGTGACTGGACTATGTTGTGATGGTCTGTGTGTTACAGCCCTTACTGTCACTGTGTTGTGATGGTCTGTGTGTCACAGCCCTCACTGTGTCTGTGGACTATGTTGTGATGGTCTGTGTGTTACAGCCCTCACTGACTGTGGACTATGTTGTGATGGTCTGTGTGTTACAGCCCTTACTGTCACTGTGTTGTGATGGTCTGTGTGTCACAGCCCTCACTGTGACTGGGGACTATGTTGTGATGGTCTGTGTGTTACAGCCCTTACTGTCACTGTGTTGTGATGGTCTGTGTGTCACAGCCCTCACTGTGACTGGACTATGTTGTGATGGTCTGTGTGTCACAGCCCTCACTGTGACTGTGGACTATGTTGTGATGGTCTGTGTGTCACAGCCCTCACTGTGACTGTGGACTATGTTGTGATGGTCTGTGTGTCACAGCCCTTACTGTCACTGTGTTGTGATGGTCTGTGTGTCACAGCCCTTACTGACTGTGGACTATGTTGTGATGGTCTGTGTGTCACAGCCCTTACTGACTGTGGACTATGTTGTGATGGTCTGTGTGTTACAGCCCTTACTGTCACTGTGTTTTAATGGTCTGTGTGTCACAGCCCTTACTGTCACTGTGTTGTGATGGTCTGTGTGTCACAGCCCTCACTGACTGTGGACTATGTTGTGATGGTCTGTGTGTTACAGCCCTTACTGTCACTGTGTTGTGATGGTCTGTGTGTCACAGCCCTCACTGTGACTGAGGACTATGTTGTGATGGTCTGTGTGTCACAGCCCTCACTGTGACTGTGGACTATGTTGTGATGGTCTGTGTGTTACAGCCCTTACTGTCACTGTGGACTATGTTGTGATGGTCTGTGTGTCACAGCCCTCACTGTGACTGTGGACTATGTTGTGATGGTCTGTGTGTCACAGCCCTTACTGTCACTGTGTTGTGATGGTCTGTGTGTCACAGCCCTCACTGTGACTGGACTATGTTGTGATGGTCTGTGTGTTACAGCCCTTACTGTCACTGTGTTGTGATGGTCTGTGTGTCACAGCCCTCACTGTGACTGGGGACTATGTTGTGATGGTCTGTGTGTTACAGCCCTTACTGTCACTGTGTTGTGATGGTCTGTGTGTCACAGCCCTCACTGTGACTGGACTATGTTGTGATGGTCTGTGTGTCACAGCCCTCACTGTGACTGTGGACTATGTTGTGATGGTCTGTGTGTCACAGCCCTCACTGTGACTGTGGACTATGTTGTGATGGTCTGTGTGTCACAGCCCTCACTGTGACTGTGGACTATGTTGTGATGGTCTGTGTGTCACAGCCCTTACTGTCACTGTGTTGTGATGGTCTGTGTGTCACAGCCCTTACTGACTGTGGACTATGTTGTGATGGTCTGTGTGTCACAGCCCTTACTGACTGTGGACTATGTTGTGATGGTCTGTGTGTCACAGCCCTTACTGACTGTGGACTATGTTGTGATGGTCTGTGTGTCACAGCCCCCTGACTGTACTGTGACTGTGGACTATGTTGTGATGGTCTGTGTGTCACAGCCCTCACTATGTTGTGACTGTGTCACAGCCCTTACTATGTTGTGATGGTCTGTGTGTCACAGCCCTTACTGACTGTGGACTATGTTGTGATGGTCTGTGTGTCACAGCCCTTACTGACTGTGGACTATGTTGTGATGGTCTGTGTGTCACAGCCCTTACTGACTGTGGACTATGTTGTGATGGTCTGTGTGTCACAGCCCTCACTGTGACTGTGGACTATGTTGTGATGGTCTGTGTGTCACAGCCCTCACTGTGACTGTGGACTATGTTGTGATGGTCTGTGTGTCACAGCCCTCACTGACTGTGGACTATGTTGACTGTACTGTGTTGTGATGGTCTGTGTGTCACAGCCCTACTGTGACTGTGGACTGTGTTGTGATGGTCTGTGTGTCACAGCCCTTACTGTCACTGTGTATGTTGTGATGGTCTGTGTGTCACAGCCCTTACTGTGGCACTGTGTTGTGATGGTCTGTGTGTCACAGCCCTTACTGTCACTGTGTTGTGATGGTCTGTGTGTCACAGCCCTTACTGTCACTATGTTGTGATGGTCTGTGTGTCACAGCCCTTGACTGTCACTGTGTTGTGATGGTCTGTGTGTCACAGCCCTTACTGTCACTGTGTTGTGATGGTCTGTGTGTCACATGGTCCCCTTACTGTCACTGTGTCACTGTGTGTGATGGTCTGTGTGTCACAGCCCTTACTGTCCCTTACTGTCACTGTGGTGTGATGGTCTGTGTGTCACAGCCCTTACTGTCACTGTGGTGTGATGGTCTGTCACTGTGTTGTGATGGTCTGTATGTCACACCCCTTACTGTCACTATGTTGTGATGGTCTATATGTCACAGCCCTTACTGTCACTGTGGTGTGATGGTCTGTGTGTCACAGCCCTTACTGTCACTGTGTTGTGATGGTCTGTATGTCACACCCCTTACTGTCACTGTGTTGTGATGGTCTGTATGTCACAGCCCTTACTGTCACTGTGGTGTGATCGTCTGTGTGTCACAGCCCTTACTGTCACTGTGATGGTCTGTGTGTCACAGCCCTTACTGTCACTGTGTTGTAATGGTCTGTATGTCACAGCCCTTACTGTCACTGTGTTGTGATGGTCTGTGTGTCACAGCCCTTTCTGTGACTGTGTTGTGATGGTCTGTATGTCACAGCCCTTACTGTGACTGTGTTGTGATGGTCTGTGTGTCACAGCCCTTACTGTTACTGTGTTGTGATGGTCTGTATGTCACAGCCCTTACTGTGACTGTGTTGTGATGGTCTGTGTGTCACAGCCCTTACTGTCACTGTGTTGTGATGGTCTGTATGTCACAGCCCTTACTGTGCGTCTCCTCCACCTCCCCTGCAGGAGGATGCCCAGTCTGCTGGAGTACTTCAGTTATAACTGTAACTTTATGGGAATACTGGCTGGTCCCACCTCTTCCTACAACGATTACATCGCCTTCATCGAGGGCACGCCCTGCCGTCGCAGTAAAGACCACCAGACCAATGGGAAGACCAACGGCAGACACAAACAGACTGACCCCTCCCCAAACGTAAGCACTGGTCTCAAATACCACTATGATTTTTGGAAAGTTACCAAATCGGCAGCATTTTCATGCCACGTTACTCTCAATGTTTGTCTGGAACTTTCTAAGACAGTAAACCATTTCTGTGTAGTAAATGCACAGTATTCCCTAGACACTATTCATTGTTCACTGAATGAACAGCAACATGGCTGTCTTTTGACTCCCTCGTGAAGCTATCAATTATGCAAAGCAGATGTGAGTCTTTGCTGAGGCTGCTTCCTAAGTGGCACCCTGTTCCCTTTATAGTGCACTATTTTTGACCATGGGCCCTGTTCAAAGGTAGTGAACTATATAGGGAATAGGGTTCTATTTGGTACAGAGTGTTTTTATTGGCTGATGTCCTCCCCTTCCTCTTCTTCAGATTGAAGTGGTCCGTAAACTGGCCACCTGTTTCTTCTCCCTCATGGTTTTCCTCTTGGTCTGTAAAGTGTTCCCTGTGGAACGGAACATCGACGACGACTTCATCGCCACCACACCCTTCTACGCCCAGGTGGTCTACCTCTACCTGTCCATGCTGACCACCAGGCCCAAGTACTACTTCGTCTGGACGCTGGGTGGGTCTCCTCTCTGTTCCCGTTGGCTGATTCTCAACCCTTGTTTTTTTGAAGGGTGCACTTGCACAGTCATCGTCATTAACAATGGTTGAAACTCCCTTCCGCCAAAGCTTAAACCATCCAACGCTTTCAAATCCATGACAGAGTATAAAGGGAGAAGGGAGGAGAATATGGGTGTAGCCGTTGTCAGTTTTCAATAGTAAATCTCTTTAGGCCTGTATTCATTGATTGACCCTGAAACCAATTCTTAGCTGCAATAATGTCCGTTATTCCATGTTGACAAGTAACCTCTCACAGACTGAGAACAGATGAGCTTTGTAAGGGGGTGAGATCAGTCCGACTGTGTTTGTGTGTGATTGTTTGCAGCAAGGTGTGTGTGTGTGATTGTTTGCAGCAAGGTGTGTGTGTGATTGTTTGCAGCAAGGTGTGTGTGTGTGATTGTTTGCAGCAAGGTGTGTGTGTGTGTGTGTGTGTGATTGTTTGCAGCAAGGTGTGTGTGTGTGATTGTTTGCAGCAAGGTGTGTGTGTGTGTGTGTGTGTGTGTGTGATTGTTTGCAGCAAGGTGTGTGTGTGTGTGATTGTTTGCAGCAAGGTGTGTGTGTGTGATTGTTTGCAGCAAGGTGTGTGTGTGTGATTGTTTGCAGCAAGGTGTGTGTGTGTGTGTGTGTGATTGTTTGCAGCAAGGTGTGTGTGTGTGTGTGTGATTGTTTGCAGCAAAGTGTGTGTGTGTGATTGTTTGCAGCAAGGTGTGTGTGTGTGTGTGTGTGTGTGTGTGTGTGTGTGTGATTGTTTGCAGCAAGGTGTGTGTGTGTGTGTGATTGTTTGCAGCAAGGTGTGTGTGTGTGTGTGATTGTTTGCAGCAAGGTGTGTGTGTGTGATTGTTTGCAGCAAAGTGTGTGTGTGTGATTGTTTGCAGCAAGTGTGTGTGTGTGTGTGTGTGTGTGTGTGATTGTTTGCAGCAAAGTGTGTGTGTGTGATTGTTTGCAGCAAGGTGTGTGTGTGTGATTGTTTGCAGCAAGGTGTGTGTGTGTGATTGTTTGCAGCAAGGTGTGTGTGTGTGATTGTTTGCAGCAAGGTGTGTGTGTGTGATTGTTTGCAGCAAAGTGTGTGTGTGTGATTGTTTGCAGCAAGGTGTGTGTGTGTGATTGTTTGCAGCAAGGTGTGTGTGTGATTGTTTGCAGCAAGGTGTGTGTGTGATTGTTTGCAGCAAGGTGTGTGTGTGTGATTGTTTGCAGCAAGGTGTGTGTGTGTGATTGTTTGCAGCAAAGTGTGTGTGTGTGTGTGATTGTTTGCAGCAAGGTGTGTGTGTGTGATTGTTTGCAGCAAGGTGTGTGTGTGTGTGTGATTGTTTGCAGCAAGGTGTGTGTGTGATTGTTTGCAGCAAGGTGTGTGTGTGTGATTGTTTGCAGCAAGGTGTGTGTGTGTGATTGTTTGCAGCAAAGTGTGTGTGTGTGTGTGATTGTTTGCAGCAAGGTGTGTGTGTGTGATTGTTTGCAGCAAGGTGTGTGTGTGTGTGTGTGTGTGTGATTGTTTGCAGCAAGGTGTGTGTGTGTGATTGTTTGCAGCAAGGTGTGTGTGTGTGATTGTTTGCAGCAAGGTGTGTGTGTGTGTGTGTGTGACTGTTTGCAGCAAGGTGTGTGTGTGTGTGTGTGTGTGTGATTGTTTGCAGCAAGGTGTGTGTGTGTGATTGTTTGCAGCAAAGTGTGTGTGTGTGATTGTTTGCAGCAAGGTGTGTGTGTGATTGTTTGCAGCAAGGTGTGTGTGTGATTGTTTGCAGCAAGGTGTGTGTGTGTGTGTGATTGTTTGCAGCAAGGTGTGTGTGTGTGATTGTTTGCAGCAAAGTGTGTGTGTGTGTGTGATTGTTTGCAGCAAGGTGTGTGTGTGTGATTGTTTGCAGCAAGGTGTGTGTGTGTGTGTGTGTGTGTGATTGTTTGCAGCAAGGTGTGTGTGTGTGTGTGATTGTTTGCAGCAAGGTGTGTGTGTGTGATTGTTTGCAGCAAGGTGTGTGTGTGTGATTGTTTGCAGCAAGGTGTGTGTGTGTGATTGTTTGCAGCAATGTGTGTGTGTGTCATTGTTTGCAGCAAGGTGTGTGTGTGTGATTGTTTGCAGCAAGGTGTGTGTGTGTGATTGTTTGCAGCAAGGTGTGTGTGTGTGTGTGTGTGTGATTGTTTGCAGCAAAGTGTGTGTGTGTGATTGTTTGCAGCAAAGTGTGCGTCGTAGAGAGTATGGTGATAACAAGCAGGTAGAGGTGGGACTCAATTAAACCTTCTCTACACACACACACACACACACACAGAGAGAGCACAGCTGCACGGCCTGTATAGCTCCTGCATTGTCCTTCACTGTGGTAATATGCTGTTATTAGAATGATAATGTAATTAATGATATTATCATCACTAAGGAATGGTGGACCTTGTGGATGTACAGTGTTGGGACATGAAAAAGACCGGGACTCAGTCAAAGGGGCGTCAGAGCTGTGCACGATAATACTGAGAATACGCCATATAAAGGCAATTTCCCTGACGTTTGCGGAGAGCACGTTCATGATAAACCGTGCAGATGTCCGCTCAAATGTAAATTAGCTGTAAAAGTCACGTGCGATGCGCTTGTTGACAATTCACCTTTGACTGAATGCCTGCCTGGAGATGGTGTTTCTGAAAGCATGTGTTTGAATTCTGAACAGCTGATGCCATCAACAACGCAGCAGGATTTGGATTCAATGGATACAACAGTGACGGCTCACCACGTTGGGATCTCATCTCCAATCTGAGGATAATGGATATTGAGGTGAAATGTTGAAACATTAGTAGTCTTCACTCATGTCTCAGTATGTTTTCCACAACTCTTTCTATAACAATCTACATTTAATGTGTGTATACTGATGTTGTCCTCCTCTCCTTGGTTCCAGTTTGCCACCAGCTTCAAGATGTTCCTTGACAATTGGAATATACAGACGGCACATTGGCTCAAAAGGTACAGAAACCAGGCTTAGTCTGCAATTGGTAAAGACAAAGAGACTTGGTCATAATTTCTTTCTGTAATTATTAACATTAGCTTTCTGACACATTGTACATTGTAATTACAGTATAGGTTTCAGGCTCTAAATCATTTGTGGATACGCCTATAACCAGTGCTCTTATCTGTCTGTAAAAGTCTGCCACCTAGTGGAGTCAGTTAGCACTAAGTCTGCTTTATCTTTATACTGAGTATACCAAACATTAGGAACACCTTCCTAATATTAAGCTGCACCCCCCTATTGCCTTCAGAACAGCCTCAATTCATCAGGCCAAGGACTCTACAAAGTGTTGACAGCATTCCAAGGGATGGTGGCCCATGTTGACAAGCTGGCTGGATGTCCTTTGAGTGGTGGACCATTTTGATACAGACGGGAAACTGTACCCCGTTCAAAGGCTTTCAATCTTTTGTTTTGCCATTGACCCTCTGAATGACACACATACACAATCCATGTCTCAATTGTCTGAAGGCTTAAAAATCCTTCTCTAACCTGTCTCCTCCCCTTCATCTACACTGATTGAAGTGGATTTAACAAGAGACATCAATAAGGGATTGTAGCTTCCACCTGGATTCACCTGATCAGTCTGTCATGGAATGAGCAGGTGTTCTTAATGTTTTGTGCTCTCTGTAGTCTGCACACAAGGAAATTGGAGTGAATTTATCAGTGAGAGGTTATTATGAGGTCTTGCTGTGCTGTTGTGTTTGACTGGCTGGTTGTGTGTGTGCGCAGGGTGTGTTACGAGCGCTGTCCCTACAACCCCACAGCGGCTACCTTCATTCTGTCCGCCATGTGGCACGGAGCCTACCCTGGATACTACCTCACCTTCCTCACTGGCATCGTGGTCACACTGGCTGCACGTGCCGTGAGTACTGTATCTCTCTGAGAGAGAGTGAGATCTCCTAAAACACACTGACACAGACCTCTCCCCACAATTTTCCATCTCTGTCTAGATGCACTAAGCCATAAACTTTTCATAGGCGTAGATAAAATGTCATGCACCGTACCCACTAAAAATCAATAACATATTTTGTGAATATCAAGGATTTCTGCTATTGCCATAACAACAGATATCCTGATGTTCCCATCACAGATGAAACAAAGTGTTCGGGTCATGTTCATCCTGATGTACTTTATTTCTGCATCATTAGTGTTAAGAGAATCAGTCATAGTTAGGCTGCCATAGAGACTCACTGTCCTCTGAAGGTCTGGCCTGAATAAAGCATATTTATTAGAGGCTGAGTCCCAAATGGCACCCTATTCCCTATATAGTGCACAACTTTTGACTAGAGCCCTATGGGTACCCTATGGGTTCTGGTCAACAGTAGTGCACTATATAGGGAATAGGGTTCAATTTGGGATGCAACCTGAGTCCAGCTGGACTGCACAGATAACAGGCCAGCCAGACAGACGGATGGAGAGGAGACCGAGCAGGACTCCGGCTAATGGAGCGTCACCTGAGACACTTTGAGACTCACTGAGGCAGACGACTGCTGGTGGATGAGCTGCTGGGAGAGAAAGTTCCATTGGAAATGCATTACTTGACTCTTAATATGCGTCCCAAATGGCACGCTATTCCCTAGTGCATTAATTTTGACCAGGGCCCGTGCACTATATAGGGAATAGGGTGCCATTTGGGACACCATTTGGGAGAGAGTTAAGGGCAGTGCAACATATTTTAGATTTACAAGGGCCGTTTGTTGTAAACTTAGATGTTCATTTTTTCACTTCTTCTTTTACTCTGAATTCATTTGCTTTGGTTCTTTTTTTTCTCTCCAGATGAGACACAACGTGAGGCCGTACTTCCTGGGCTCGCCTTCACACAAGCTACTGTATGATGGGATCACGTGGGCTGGCACCCAGATAGCCATTTGTTACACTGTGGTGCCTTTTGTGCTGCTGTCTGTCGGACCCTCTATGAAGTTCTACAGGTGAGTGGCCAGAAACTGTCTGCATCCCAAATGGCATCCCATTTCCTTTATGGTGCACTACTTTTGACCATGGCCCATATGTCTCTGATCAAAAGTAGTGCACTATATAGGGAATAGCATGCCATTTGGGACATATACAGAGAAAAATACTTTACCTCACTCAAGAAAAAAAAAAAAAAAAAAAGTATTCATAGTTTGTTACCTTGGATGGATTCTACTTATACAGTTGCTTTTTGTTCTTTTTCTGAGAAGTTGAATGAACTTGTGTGCCTGGTTGTTGCTGAAAAATGTGTACAACACCAAGAGAAATTCCTAGCAACACTTGTTGCTTGGCAATAAGGTTTTCTGATTCTGATATTGATCCCTAAATCATCCTCTCTCACCTCTGTCCCCAGGTCCTGGTACTTCAGTGTCCACATCGGCTGTGTTCTCCTGGCCGTAGCACTGCCAGTCAAGCCCCGACACCTGCGCCTGAAGGAGGCTCCCGTCCTCTCCCACCAGGACTCCACCTCCACAGATGGCCACTGCAACCAGAAGACCAAAGCCACATGAAGCAGATTCAGAGACCAGCAAAGGTGCACACACACAGAGACTAGCACCAAGGACTGCAGGGACTGTCCAACACATTATTAGAGAGAGAGACTGTCCAACACATTATTAGAGAGAGAGACTGTCCAACACATTATTAGAGAGAGAGACTGTCCAAGCTGTGTTTTGGAGTCGGACGACGATTCTCATTTGTTCACGTGAGAAGGGATGTATGGACTGAAAGCTTTGGGATTTACCTATTTAGTGCACTACTTTTGACCAGAGCCCTATGGGTCCTGGTCAAAAGTAGTGCACTAGAAAGTGAATAGGGTGCCAATAAAATTTGATTTGGAACGCAGCCCCTACTTTATTATGAGGACTATTGGCTGTGGCTCAGCGGGATGGATGGGTCCCGAATCGATGATGAAATGCCAGTATTGTACTGTTACTGTATTATGGGAGTATGCAAACTTGCCTTATAACCTTTGTCTCTTTCTCCACCCAGTTATTTTTTTAGCTTTTGTGTATCCTCCTCAAATGGGATATTATTGTGTGTGCGGTGTTTCTTACTCAAGGTGAACAGGTTTTAGGATCAGGTGAGTGAGAGTGGAGTGGTTTAAGTTAATGGTGTTATTGTCCAGGTAAAAAGCAAAGATACAGGAAATTAGGACACAAGAACTAAAAGAGAAGGAAAACAAGATAGTGTCCTTGGTCTTTCCACAAAATATGTAGGGTGTCCAACCACTCTGCCCAGAAGTGGGTGAAAAAAAAACAGTCTTTGGTGATGAAATTTCACTTCCTTATGTTATTAAATACATTTTACCAATACAAATATGATTATTCATGTTCTGAATCGTGAGGACTTTTGCTTTCATATCATTAACATTATAGCCAAAAAGTCTGATTTTGTTATCTAATACGATAATAAGCACCTAACTCTGTTGACATAGCGGTGCAGATTTCTCATCGCTTTTGAGGATTTTACTTTTTGTGGTCCTCGTCTTCAAAGTTGTTTCCGCGGGTCACAAAAAGCAAAATTAGCATGACACAAGCTGAATTAAATGTAAAATGCTTTGAAAAGAAAAAGCTTGGTATACGCTCAGTGCTCCGTTGACATTTCAGAGATATGCTTGCTTTTGTAAGAAATCTTCGATAAAGGACAGGAGTTTTGCATTAATATGAAAAGCATATACTAAAATAAGAAAAAAATAATACATGTCATGTCTCAACATCTATATCTATCTTACCTCTATATTGTTTCATGTCCTCCGGATTCAAGAAGAAAGCCTGTCAGTTTGCCTTAATTCTCGCACAACATCCAGCCTAGCTGACGGAATGCATTTTTTCTGATTTTTGACCCCCCCCCCCCCCCCCCACACATGGTCTGCGGTGGTAAGGCCGGTTGGACATACTGCCAAATTCTTTGAAACAGTTTTGGAGGCGGCTTACAAATGAACATTTAATGTAATTCTCCGGGAACAGCTCTGGTGGACATTCCTGCAGTCAGCATGCCAATTCCACACTCCCTCAAAACTTGAGACGTCTGTAGCATTGTGTTCTGTGACAAAACTGCACATTTTAGAGTGGCCTTTTATTGTCCCCAGCACAAGGTGCTCCTGTGTAAAGATCATGCTTTTTAATCAGCTTCTGATATGACACACCTGTCAAGTAAATGGATTATCTTGGCAAAGGAGAAATGCTGACTAACAGGGATGCAAAGAAATGTGTGCCCAAAATTTTAGAGAAATAAGCTTTTTGTGTGTATGAAACTTTTATTTCAGCTCATGAAACATGGGACCAACACTTTACATGATGCATTTATATTTTTGTTCAGTGTATTTTACCCATTGGTCAAAATATGTATTTTTGATTGGACACCCTACAGTATGATGATTCATGGTCTCAACAGGGAAGATTTCCCGAATTATACCCATTTCCCTACATACAGTAAGTAGTACACTTCTTTTGACCAAAGCCCTATGGTCCTTGGTCAAAGTAGTGCACTATACAGGGAATAGGGTGCCATTTGGGCAAAACCCAAAGACTTACTCCAGCCTGTTTGCTTTCACTGGGTGATGTTATTGGCTCACTTCAATGTCACTTCTGTTTTCTTCTGTTGAATGTCATTGTGTGTTGTTATTATATAACGGTTTGACACAATCCAAATCTGAAATGAATGGTTGGATAGAGAAAGTAACCACTGACAGATTATTAGGGAACGTATCAATGATTTAAATCATTTAACAGGTCATTCCATGCTGTGAGAGTAGCTACTAACCCCTTATTCATGAATTGTGTGTGAGCAGTGTGAGAGGGGAGATGGTCTAGTATTTCCATGTGTAGAGGTACATTTTGTCATTTCATGTACTTGTTATTTATGTGATTCTAATGGACTCGTGGTATGTTCGACAAAGGTGAAAAGGTGGTGGAAAGGAACAAAATTCCAGTATTTGTAGACACTGCTTCTTCAGACAGTTCTGATTCTATTTTCATTACGAGGGAAGTGAAAACTAAACCTACTTTCTTGAGTCGATTGTAAGTTTAGGTAAATATGGTCATTGTAAGAAACCTTTGCTTGAGGCTCTGGAGCAAAGAGAATGGAATGCTTATCATAGTCCCGAGCAGCCAACCCTGCTAATTGTTCATGTGGATGATGTGGATGGTTTGTTTTTGTATATTATGTGATTAAAAGATAGATCTTTTTGGAACTTGACATGGTAAGTGTGATATGTAAAAGGTGAATAACTGTGGTTTAATTGTTCCTATTACATTGTTTGTCCCCAGGCTCAATTACTACTATATGCTGTCGGTTTGACAGTGAGGGAGAGAGACGGCCAGGGGACTAGATTACACCGGAGAAACCAGCATGCTGAGAAGCACATGACAAACATAACTGACTCATACAACCTACATGGCTTAATTTACAAGTCAATGTCATTGTTTGTTCGGAAACCCTATTTGTTTAAGCCCCGACAGCACTGTTTGAATGGCGTGGAGTCGGCTTGTCCTTCCTCACCTAGGCCACTGTAGAATACTCACATAAACTGTGAGTCAGAGCTTGGGAATGTGTTACCTTGGCTTCATACCCCAAGGGAATAGGCCTATAGCTTTGCACAGGCACCTGTGTCATAAGCAGTGCATATTATTAGATGGCATTGAATATTTCTGGTGGTGGAATGGGCCTATACACTACCCAGGCTATAACAGCTCAGCACCTGCCCTTTACTCTCCTCATAAAATGTTGGACTTTGACCTACCATAAAATAATTATTAGTCAGCCTGGCAAAAGGGTTTTGAAAAATTATTTTCCTCAGCACAACAGCAGCTCCTGCATATTAAAATATCGAGAATGAATGTGAAACAAACAAGGGAATTTATAAATAAGAGCAATAACCTGAAATGTGGTAGGCTATATAGAGCAATAAATCCACAACACACTAAGAAGGCTTTGACATAACATTCTAGTCCGTTAATAAAATATAATTACTAACGTTGCAGTTTTCGGCAATGGCAAATTCAACTTGTACAGTAATTTAGTAGCCTAGTAAACCCAGCATCTCAAAGCGCCACACGTCACAGTTTGTAGGCGGGGAGAAGATGATTTGACGGACAGCGGGGAGGAAGTCACCCTAGTAAGTGCTGTGTTTTTCTGGTCCACTAAAATGGCTGTTGTCGAGGATGGGGACTAGCCTGTGAGCACTACACGCATATAAGGCGAGGATTGAGAAGAGAACACCGAAGTGTGGAACATTTATATTCGTTTTATTAAAAGGTATGTCACTGTGAATTGCCGTTTCTCACGTATAAGCATCGAAATGTGCCCTCCTTTGATAGATGGCGTTTGATTGACAGCTCGAGCACATCTGAACGTTATTGTCTGACTGCTTGCTAACGTTAGCAAATGTCATATTCGCTTTTAAACAGATGTTATCAACTAATTATGATCATTGCCATTTTATTCAAAATACTGCAATCAATAATGGTCGCAGTCAGGCACGGAAATATTATTATTTTTATTTCAGAAGATGTGATATGTCGTGCGATCTAACGTTAAGCTAGCTGACAGTCGATGGTTTAGTTAACATTCGATATGGCAAGCCAAATAAATAGCTGCTAGCTAGATCTAAATGTTGTTGATAATTGAAATGAGCTAGCTACCTTATTATTCACTTGCTAGCTACTGTAACGGTACCAAGGTTGTCCGCTTGTTACGTTGTAGTTCGATAGTGTGCAAGTGCAGCCCACAATTCTGGGCGTTCCTGTATGTGGGCGTTCCTTCAACTGCAGGAACGCCTACCCTCGAGCATCCCATTGGTTCCTACATGAACTCCATCGTTAACAGAACTGCAGGAAAACCGTGCCTGACAGGCTGAGGGCGAAGGACACTGTCTACAGCTAGCTACCGTTGTCACCCCTGCCCTTTCTTCTGTGGGGTTTATTGGCGGCTGGCATCCAACGATATGAGGCATTAATGCCACTTACTGTACTGGAGTGCCCATGCCTCCCTCCAGTCCTAGCTTAAAAATTGACTGACAAATTTTAACCTATAGAAGTACACTGTATATACAAAGTAAATATTTGGCTATTTCAGCCACACACCTTGCTGACAGGTGTATAAAATCGAGCACACAGCCATGCAATCTCCATAGACAAACATTGGCAGTAGAATGGCCTTACTGAAGAGCTCAGTGACTTTCAACATGACACCGTCGTACGATACCAACTTTCCAAAAGTCAGTTCGTCAAATGTCTGCCCAGCTAGAGCTGCCCCAGTCAACTGTAAGTGCTGTTATTGTGAAGTGGAAAGGTCTAGGAACAACAACGGCTCAGCCTCGAAGTGGTAGGCTACATAAGCTCACAGATCGGGACCGTCTAGTGCTGCCCTCGGTTGCAAAACTTATTACCGAATTCCAAACTGCCTCTGGAAGCAACGTCACCACAATAACTTTTCGTCTGGAGCTTCATGAAATGGGTTTCCATGGCCGTGCAGCCGTACACCTGCACAAGCGTTGGCTGGAGTGGTGTGAAGCTCCCCGCCATTGGACTCTGGAGCAGTGGAAACTTGATGAATCACGCTTCACCACCTCGCAGTCCAACGGACAAATCTGGGTTTTTGGCGGATCCAGGAGAACGCTACCTTCCCCAATGCATAGTGTCAACTGTGAAGTTTTGTGGAGGAGAAATAATGGTCTGGGGCTGTTTTTCACTGTTCGGGCTCGACCCTTTAGTTCCAGTGAAGGGAAATCTTAACTTAGCATACAATGACATTCTAGACAATTCTGTGCTTCCAACTTTGTGGCAACAGCTTGGGGAAGGCCCTTTCCTGTTTCAGCATGACAATGCATCCGTGCACAAAGCAAGGTCCATACAGAAATGGTTTGTCGAGATCAGTGTGGAAGAACTTGACTGGCCTACTCCCGAGTGGCGCAGCGGTCTAAGCCACTGCATCTCAATCCTAGAGGCGTCACTAGATACCCTGGTTCGATCCCGGGCTGTATCACAACCGGCCGTAATCAGGAGTCCCATTGAGCAGTACACAAATGGCCCAGTGTTGTCCGGGTTAGAGGAGGGTTTGGCCGGGATAGGCCATCATTGTAAAATAAGAATTTGTTCTTAACTGAATTGCCTAGTTAAATAAATAAAATAATTGAGCCCTGACCTCAACCCTATTAAACACCTTTGGGATGAATAGGAGCGCCAACTGCAAGCCAGGGCTAATTGCCCAACATCAGTGCCCAACCTCACTAATGCTCTTTTGGCTGAATGGAAGCAAGTCCCCGCAGCACTGTTCCAACATCTAGTGAGAAGCCTTCCCAGGCGAGTGGATGCTGTTATAGTAGCAAAGGAGGGACCAACTCCATATTAATGTCCGTGATTTTGGGATGAGATGTTCGACGAGCAGGTGTCCTCATACTTTTGACCATGTAGTATATAATGAGGGGTTCCGGCAGATTCAGGAATGCCCACATACAGGAACGCCCTGAATTGCGTGCCGCAATTACAACCTTCTCTTGTAGGTAGCTAGTAGCAGGCAATGATTGGTAGCAGCCTCTATTTGTTGAACAAGTAATTTATTTCTACATCCTAATGGTGATGACTGATGATGATGATGGTGTAGCCTAATCTAATGCATCGTATCAAAGCAACAAGCGGTGTCACTGCACACACCGAGTATGCATAAACTATGCATCATTTTGATGTAAATCCCACATTTTAAAAACCTTCCATTTATTATTTATGCAATCATTTTGACCATGACTGGAGTTCTGACATCACATACATTTTAAAAACCTTCCATTTATTATTTGAGCTAGCCGATTAAACTCAACTCTACGATTTACGATGACCAGTGTGTGCGGACTGGAGTTCTGACATCACATACAATGAAGTAAAAAAAAATAATAACTCAAACTGATTTCAGCACCCAAAGAAAAGCCCGCAATTACACACTGAGTGCTGAAATAAAAACTTTATTGGACGGCGGCTTTCCAGTCTGCCCACTCTAGTTGCCGCTCAACAACATGAGTTTAGTCAGCAACAACCAAGCTTGCACAGATGTCATTTCTGTAGGTTTATTTTTCAGTACTTTTGCTTTGGTACAGAGAAGCACAACACATAAATAGATAGCCCTGTCTGAACAGACAGCAGAGACACTGCAGTAGTTCCAGATGTTGACCTATAGCCTAGTCTACTTATCCCTTTTATATTCACTGCATACCACAGATACTGTACTATAGCTGTTCCATCTAGGCCTATATTTGTTGCATACCACAGATACTGTACTATAGCTGTTCCATCTAGGCCTATATTTGTTGCATACCACAGATACTGTACTATAGCTGTTCCATCTAGGCCTATATTTGTTGCATACCACAGATACTGTACTATAGCTGTTCCATCTAGGCCTATATTTGTTGCATACCACAGATTGTACTATAGCTGTTCCATCTAGGATACTACCACAGATACTGTACTATAGCTGTTCCATCTAGGCCTATATTTGTTGCATACCACAGATACTGTACTATAGCTGTTCCATCTAGGCCTATATTTGTTGCATACCACAGATAGAAGGGAAGGTCAGGTTCCAACCCTCCTCATACTAGGCCTACATCATATTAATGAAGTTACCAATACTAACTGCTGATGTAATAAGGGCTTTATAAAATACTTTTGATATTAGTCTCTAGGTCAGTGGTGCTGCTGGCCTATATTGAGCCTGTTTTTCTCCACTGTTCCCTGTCCTCTGAGCATGTGCCAGAGAGGCTGGGTGGTACCTCATCCTCATGCATAATTCAATATCAGCAGCCACAGCCAGGGGGAATAGCCTAGTCAATAAGGCTGGCCAGGACCAGTGTATGTGGAGGCATAAATTGCAGAGCGAAGAGACAGCAGGCAAAAACAACCCACAGAGAGAACACTATTATTCCCATAGGTAAGATTGCTCGGTTGTGTCAATGTAATTATTGCGCCATGTCCTGTCTGTATGCGACAGCCGACAGGTTAACGGCATTGGCAGCAGTGCAGCACACGGCGATATGTTTCGATGTTTAGCTGCCTTGCCTCCACTTTCTTTTCTTTGTGGCTGCTTTCAGCTGTTGTGTTGCTGCAATAGGTAGTGACGTGAGGTGGAATGCTGGAGGGCTTGTGCTGCACTCTGCTCTGTGGGGATGGAAGGAATGCTTTTAACTGGCTGTCAGCCTGCCGACAGGACCAGGCTACTTAATCTAGTCATTCTTTTCATGTCACACAGAAGGGGTTTGTTTTTGTGGCTTGACTGACCGACGCCCACACCCATGTTAAGGTCATAAGCTTGGCTGGCTGACTGAATTGTAAGCTTATATTGTCTGTGCTTGTATTGTGTTGGATAGGAATGTAGTTACTGTACTAAAACTGGCCAGTTTTCTGGAGCAACACATTATGGATGATGATTAATAAACTTGAGTTAATGGTTACAGGTAGACATCACTTAGCCAGCTAGTCTATAAATCTGTCTCAAAGAGCCTGTGTGAATAGTTGTAAATATGTGATTATAAACTGGGTTGTTAGAGCCCTGAATGCTGATTGGCTGACAGCCATGGTATATCAGACCATATACAACGGGTATGACAAAACATTTATTTTTACTGCTCTAATTACGTTGGTAACCAGTTTATAATAGCAATAAGGCACCTTGGGGGTTTGTGGTATATGGCCAATATACCATGGCTACTGGCTGTATCCAGGCACTCCGTGTTGCGTTAAGAACAGCCCTTAGCCGCGGTATATTGGCCATATACCACACCCCCCCGTGCCTTATTGCTTCATTCTTTGCAATACATTTTTGGTTATATTTTTATGCCATTGGTGTTTACGTATAGTATGACCTAGGCTAGTATGACCTAGGCTAGGCTAAAATATATATTTTAACTATGCCATAAACAATGGTTAATTACAATGCAATAGCACTTTATATACCCTAGCACCAATAACCGCAAAACACATGCTTTGAGAAGACTAAAAAAAACAAATTAGACTAGCTGCCATTTTGTGTGCCTGTAAAATAGGAAGAAGACTGTGTGTACACAAAGCATTGCCAAGAAGAGGCTATTCTCTGAGTGAGAAGATAAATACTGTATATGTCAGACGATGATAGCAGCCAGGAGGCCACTAATAAACCAAATATCTCTTTCAACTCGCTGCTGTGGCTGCCTGCCTGGTTGACAATCCTGTCACCAAAGCAGTGAGTGAGTGGCATGTTGAAATCTGGCGCTGGCTTAATTCTCTGAGTCTGATGCTATTTAAATGTCAGGAGATAGCTAGGCCCACACCCCTGTGCTGCAGGAGCCAGATAGCACTGGAGTGAGTCGACCGACACCCACACAGTAGTCGACCCACTTGCTGGTTGCCAGGGTCAGATAACTAGGCTATGTCCTCTGTTCTAGCTCTTTCTCACACATTCACTGTTTCACACTGCTTTTTAATCAAACTCCAAATATAGCATAACCTAGCCTTTTATAAATGAAAGTTAGCCTATAACTAGTGAGGGAAAAGCATGTTTTTTGCTGTTATTGGTGCAAAGCTATATAAAGTGTTTATTACACTGTTGTTAGCATCCTATGCCTTCCCACCAATGTTATCCCACCCTAACATCCCTTCTGTCCTGTGTCTTTCCCACAGAACTAGGGTGAGTAGAACGGAATCCCCAATCAAGTCAGTGATGCCATAATGTGTGGTTTGGCAGCCATTTTGTGTGTGCCCATGCCATAGGTAAAGTGTTAGTAAAGCGTTCTATTTCCATGATCTCTCCCCATGCAGGTGCTGTGGTGTTGAGGGGAAGTAGCTGCAGCCATGGACACCACCACCTCCATCAAGATGACCACTCTGGCCATCCAGAACCTCTTCAGCTACGTGGAGGAGGAGAACCTGGCAGCGCTCAAGGCCCATCTGGACAAGTTCAAGGAGGTGGACGGCAGGAGTGACGTGAGTATCCTCATACTATCTAATAGGCCTACAGGTATACTAATCTATCTATAGTTATTATATATAGGTTGGGCCCCAAATGGCACCCTATCCCCTATATAGTGTGCTACTATTGATCAGAGCCCAATGGGCCCTGTTCAAAAGTAGTGCCCTATATACGGAATAGGGTGCCATTTGGAAGACACAGTCTAATAAAGGTGAAATATAGCTTAGAGAAGCGTCTGTTGAAGATAAATGGGAAGATTGGGTCTATTATTGTACGAAGAAATATTGTTCATTGTGTTTCTAGTATGTCTTTCAAAATGCATGCCCTTTTCTCCCTCCCTAACAGAATGGTCAGACACCCCTGATGCTGGCTTCGGAGCAGGGCAGTATTGAGATTGTACAGGAGCTCATCAGGAGAGGAGCCAATGTTAACCTGGATGATGTGGTATGATAGATGGATCATAAACCCTCTCCGTCTTTGTTCCCGTTAATTTCAAGTCCTAGCCTATTATGAAGACGTTGACTTCATTATAACAATCATCATGAACGTGCCAATCATTGTAAACTCTGCCTGATGTCTCCATGGTAACGGTAGTCACCGTTGTCTCCATGGTGACCGGTGTGATGTGCTATTCTCTCTCCCTCAGGACTGCTGGTCTGCTCTGATCTGTGCTGCTAAGGAAGGCCATGTAGAGGTGGTGAAGGAGCTGTTAGAAAGCAGTGCTTACATAGAGCACCGAGACATGGTGAGATACCTGTTTGATTGGCCACAACCCCTAAGTAATAGCAGTGTTTTGGTTGTTTACTTAGCTACGGTACCAGTCATTCCAGGGTTTAGTGAAGACGTCTAAACTATGAAATAACACATGGAATCATGTAGTCAACAAAAGTGTTAAACATATCAAAATATATTTTATATTTGAGATTCTTCAAAGGTAGTCACCTGGAATGCATTTAAATGAACATGTGTGCCTTGTTAATTTGTGGAATTTCTTTCCTTAGTACGTTTGAGCCAATCGGTTGTGTTGTGACAAGGTAGGGTATACAGAAGATAGCCCTATTTGGTTAAAAACCAAGTCCATATTATGGCAAGAACAGCTCAAATAACAAAGAGAAACGACAGTCCATCATTACTTTAACATGAAGGTCAGGCAATCCGGAAAATGTCAAGAACTTTGGAAGTTTCTTCAAGTGCAGTCGCAAAAACCATCACGCGCTATGTTGAAACTGGCTCTCACGAGGACCGCCACACGAAAGGATATCCCAGAGTTACCTCTGCTGCAGAGGATAAGTTCATTAGGTTTAACTGCACCTCAGATTGCAGCCCAAATAAATGCTTCATAGAGTTCAAGTAACAGACACATCTCAACATCAACTGTTCAGAGCAGACAGCGTGAATCAGGCCTTCATGGTCGAATTGCTGCAAAGAAACCACTACTTTGGGGCGGCAGGGTAGCCTAGTGGTTAGAGCGTTGGACTAGTAACCGAAAGGTTGCAAGTTCGAATCCCCGAGCTGACAAGGTACAAATCTGTCGTTCTGCCCCTGAACAGGCAGTTAACCCACTGTTCCTAGGCCGTCATTGAAAATAAGAAATTGTTCTTAACTGACTTGCCTAGTAAAATAAAGGTAAAATTAAAAATTAAAGGACACCAACAAGAAGAAGAAGAAGAGCATTTTTGGGCCAAGAAACACGAGCAATGGACATTAGACTGGTGGAAATCTGTCCTTTGGTCTGATGAGTCTGATGAGATTTTTGAGACGCAGAGTAGGTGAACGGATGATCTCTGCATGTGTGGTTCCCACCGTGAAGCATGGAGGAAGAGGTGTGGGGGTACTTTCCTGGTGACACTGTCTGTGATTTATTTAGAATTCCAGCATGGCTACCACAGCATTCCGCAGCGATAAGCCATCCCATCTGGTTTGCGCTTAGTGGGACTATCATTTGTTTTTCAACAGGACAATGATCCAACACACCTCCAAGCTGTGTAAGGGCTATTTGACCAAGAAGGAGAGTGATGGAGTGCTGCATCAGATGACCTGGCCTCCACAATCACCCGATCTCAAACCAATTGAGATGGTTTGGGATGAGTTGGACTGCAGAGTGAAGGAAAAGCAGCCAACAAGTGCTCAGCATATGTGGGAACTCCTTCAAGACTGTTGGAAAAGCATTCCAGGTGATTACCTCATGAAGCTGGTAGAGAGAATTCCAAGAGTGCAAGCTGTCATCAAGGCAAAGGGTGGCTACTTTGAAGAATCTCAAGTATAAAATATATTTGGATTTGTTTAACACTTTTTAGGTTACTACATGATTCCATATGTGTTATTTCATAGTTTTGATGTATTCACTATTGTACTACAATGTAGAAAATAGTAAAAATCAAGAAAAACCCTTGAATGAGTAGGTGTTCCAACTTTTGACTGGTACTGTATATTATACTGTACAGTCCTATCTCAGCAGCGCTTACATAGGGCACAGGGACATGCTGAGACACTCAATAAGTTAAACTGGCCACAATCAGTAATAAGCTATAATGTTTTGGTGATTGTATCAACTTGATTTCTATGCTTGTTCCAGTCCACTTCAGTTAGTGTTTTCAATAAAAACACAGAGCTATTCAATGTACTTGAAGGTAGTGTAATGTGTGCAGGAATGTGTTTGTGTACAGTAATTGATGTTGTTCTGTAGGGAGGCTGGACGGCCCTCATGTGGGCTGCCTATAAAGGCCGCGTGGAGGTAACCGAGGTTCTCCTTGAGAACGGAGCCAACCCCAACACTACTGGGCAGGTAATGGCAGTCAATCAAATACCTATTCATGACGTATTCCTCACACGGTTAATGGCGTTCCTATACCTGTCATTCATAAACCCTCATGGCTAAGGAGATGCAGTACGTCACATCCCCATCTATCCAGCCATTGACTAAGTGCCTCTGACTCTCTGTCTTCCTCATCAGCAATACAGTGTGTACCCCATCATCTGGGCAGCAGGCAGAGGTCATGCTGAGATCGTCCAGGTCTTGCTGGAGAACGGAGCCAAGGTCAACTGCTCTGACAAGGTGAGACAACTGATTGGGACGCATGGCTGGGCAATGCCAACCTTTGGGTTTATGGTGGCCCACTGGGTTAGTGGTGCCCCAGTTTGGCCAGAAATAGGGACCTGTGCCAGTATGGATAACCCTGTGTGTCTTTCTCTCTCAGTATGGTACCACCCCTCTGATCTGGGCAGCCAGGAAGGGCAATTTTGACTGTGTGATGCACCTACTGGAGAATGGAGCTGATGTCGACCAGGAGGGGGCGGTATGTCTCTACGCCACAGAAATACAATATCATGTTAATGAACAAACATTCTAATGAACAGACATTCTAATGAACAGACATTCTAATGAACAGACATTCTAATGAACAGACATTCTAATGAACAGACATTCTAATGAACAGATATTCTAATGAACAGATATTCTAATGAACAGATATTCTAATAAACATAAATGTTAATGAACATTGTTGTTCTGCAGTCTACACCTCTCACTCTATCACCTGTCTAAAGTCATAGAGAAAGGCTCTGTACTTATGTTTCTCTACATCTTCCTCCAATCTTCTCCCTCCCCCTTGTAGAACTCGATGACAGCTCTGATCGTGGCAGTGAAGGGAGGTTTCCCTGAGGTGGTGAAGGAGCTTCTGAAGAGGAACCCTAACGTCAACATGACAGACAAGGACGGCAACACAGCCCTGATGATCGCTGCCAAGGAGGGCTATACTGAGATAGTACAGGACCTGCTGGATGCTGGCACCTACGTCAACATACCAGACAGGGTGGGCAAGGGAGTGCACACACAGATTGTGGATTATAAGTGCTGTATTGAGATGTGGATGTTGTGTAAGCTGTGTACTGACCTGTGTATGTGTGTGTTGTACAGAGTGGAGACACGGTGCTTATCGGAGCAGTGAGAGGAGGACATGTGGAGATAGTGAAGGCTCTGCTGCACAAATATGCTGACATAGACATCAGAGGACAGGTAGGGAGTCTGACGCCTGACTACTCATATAATATATGTGTGTATGTATGCCATTTAGCAGATGCTTTTATTCAAAGTGATTTACAGTCATGCGTGCACACATTTAATTGAACCCACTATCCTGGCATTGCAAGCATCATGCTCTACCAACTGAGCTACAGAGACCCATAACTTGTGTCCCAAATGTCACTCTACTGCGTGTATGTATAGTGCACTACTTTTGACCAGGGCCCATAGGGCTCTGATGAAAATGAGTGCACTATATAGGGGATGGGGACACAGACATTCAATACTACATTATTGATGACAGTAAATGCAATCCACCTCACCTTCTGCAGGACAACAAGACAGCCCTGTACTGGGCTGTGGAGAAAGGCAACGCCACCATGGTGAGAGATATCCTCCAGTGCAACCCCGACACAGAGACCTGCACCAAGGTGAGAGAAAACACTGTACAGTAAATCTAACCATATCTCAACTATCACCAGACGCACACACATAGTCATCTATTCTATTTAAACGGCTTTCTCACCTGTTTTTATGTGGTCTGATGTCAGGATTTAGAGAGCCCTCTGATCAAAGCTACTAAGATGAGGAACATTGACATAGTGGAGCTTCTGCTGGACAAAGGAGCCAAGGTGTCTGCTGTGGACAAGGTACACCTCTTTTACGTCTATACCCATATAAAGCATTTTATAAACTGGGTGGTTCGAGCCCTGAATGCTGATTGGCTGACATACTGTGCTGGCTTGGGTATTTTCTATCCACATGGTCCTTTCTAGCACAGTTTCAGAAACTATGTTGGAAGCGTAACCAGGCCAGTCTAGTACAGTTCGGCTTGGTTACTTAACATTATGAACTGGGTGGTTTGAGTCCTGAATGCTGATTTGCTGACAGCTGTGGTATATCACGGGTATGACAAAACATTTACTTTTACTGTTCTAATTACGTTGGTAGCCAGTTTATAATAGCAATAAGGCACCTTGGGGGTTTGTGATATATGGACAATATACACTCCATGTAGCGTCATGCATAAGAACAGCCCTTAGCCTTGGTATATTTGCCATATTAGCAGACTATACCACACCTCCTCAGGCGTTATTGCTTAAATATTTTCACGTAGTGTACAAAACATGCTCTTTCCATGACATAGTTTTCACCTGGTCAGTCTATGATCCCTAATTGATGGCAATCAGTGTAGATGAAGGGAAGGAGCCAGGTTAAAGAAGGATTTTTAAGCCTCGAAATAATTGAGACAAGGATTGTATATGTTTTTCATTTAGAGGGTGACAGATTTAAGGCCCCTGGGAACGGGGTATGGTAGTAGGTGCCAGGCGCACCGTTTTGAGTTTGTCAAGAACTGCAACACTGCTGAGTTTTTCATACTCAACAGTTTCCAGTGTGTATCAAGAATGGTTCACCACGGGCCTCCCGAGTGGCGCATTGCATGCAGTGATAGAGGCGTTACTACGGTCCCAGGTTCATATGCCGGGCTATGCCATAACCGGCTGTGGTCGGGAGTCCCATAGGACAATGCACAATTGGCCCAGCATTGTCCGGTTTAGGGGAGGGTTTGGCCGGTTGGGCTTTACTTGGCTTATCGCACTCTAGTGACTCCTTGTGGCGGGCCGGTTGCCTGCGGGCTGACCCCGGATGCCAGTTGAACTGGCTTCCGGGTTAAGCTGGCGGGTGGTAAGGAGCACGGGTAGGCGGACCATGTTTCAGAGGACGCATGACTCCACCTTCGCCTCTCTCTCCCCTTTGGGGAGTTGCAGCGATGAGCCAAGATTGAAAAAAGGGGTAAAATACATTGTTTCACCACTAGTGATGAAAATGTTTGTCAATTTTGTTGCCGACTAACCAACGCCCATTAACTGGTGAACAAATGGTTAAATTAATTCCAAACAGTAAAATGAAGTGACCAACAGAAAATACTATGCATGGAAGGAACTGACATTTTAAGAGCTTAAAAAACATGTGAATAGCAAGCCTATCCTCTCAAATGATTGAACATGCAACTACTGTAATGAAGCCGAGAATGCAGGACACCACTACTCTAAAAGACACCTGATGCCCTCACCTGACAGAGATGAGAGAAACATGAGAGAAAGGCCCTACACCTCGGCCAGAGTGTCAGTGGTACACTAGATTTACGAACGGACAATCTGACAATGCTATGAATTTACAAACACTCAGAGCACACTCTGAGCGCTCTCTGGCACTCCAGATCAAATTTACAAACACACTCGAAGTCGTAAAATGTCTAGCTAGTAATTTGTTTTGCTGACAAGCTAGCGAGAGGTTGCATAGCAACATTATCAACTTCCGTTCGACAGGTGAAGCGCTAGTACGCTCAACTGGAAGCATAATGTTCGTTTACAGTATACTTAAATTAACTAATAGTATGTAAATACTAATTAAGTATGTATTATACAGTATGTTAGTGAGTGTATTCCAACACAGCTTTTAGAAATATTACATCTACATAAATATTCAGACCCTTTACTCAGTACTTTGTTGAAGCACCTTTGGCAGCCTCAAGAGTTCTTGGGTATGATGCTACAAGCTTGGCACACCTGTTTTTGGGGATTTTCTCCCAATTTTCTATGCAGATCCTCTCAAGCTCTGTCAGGTTGGATTGGGACCGTCGATGCACAGCTATTTTCAGGTCTTTCCAGAGATGTTCGATATTTTTCAAGTCCGGGCTCAGCCGTTCCTGCGTTGTCTTGGCTGTGTACTTAGGGTCGTTGTCCTGTTGGAAGGTGAACCTTCGTCTGAAGTCCTGAGCGCTCTGGAGCAGGTTTTCATCAAGGATCGCTCTGTACTTTGCTCCGTTCATCTTTCCCTCGATCATGACTCACAGTCCCTGCCGCTGAAAAACATCCCCACAGCATGATGCTGCCACCACCACCAAGCTTCAACATAGGAATGGTGCCAGGTTTCCTCCAGATGTGACGCTTGGCATTCAGGCCAAAGTGTTCAATCTTAGTTTCATCAGACCAGAGAATCTTGTTTCTCATGTTCGGAGAATCCTTTAGGTGCCTTTTGGCATACTCCAAGCGAGCTATCATGTGCCTTTTACTCAGGAGTGGCTTCTGTCTGACCACTCTACCACAAAGGCCTAATTGGTGGAGTGCTGCAGAGATGGTTGTCCTTCTGGAAGGTTCTCCCATCTCCACAGAGGAACTCTGGAGCTCTGTCAGAGTGACCATCAGGTTTTTGGTCACCTCCCTGACCAAGGCCCTTTCCCCCCGATTGCTCAAAGGGTCTAAATACTTATGTAATTAAGGTATTTCTAAAAAACTGTTTTTGCATTGTCATTGTGGGGTATTGTGTGTAGTGATTAATGAGGAAAACATTTTTTATTTAATCCATTTTAGAATAACGCCGTAACGTAACAAAATGTGGAAAAGGGGAAGGGGTCTGAGTGCTTTCCGAATGCACTGTACATACAAGGGTGAAAGTAGATTTAATTTCTTACTAGTACGGGACACTCAAGTGCGCGCACACATTTTTTAAAATAGGCCAACTATAAAAATTACAGGGTGGCCGTCTCTGCTGACGCTGACAAACAGATCAATAAAAACAATGTTGTCTGATCCATATAATCGGCCTATGAAAAGGGGAGACGCAAATACAATATGACGTCCATCTAACTCGGAGGAGGAAATTATTGTCCAAAAACAAACGAAGTAGCATTGACCCAATGATAAAGACAGTGAATATGCACACTCACCAGGGATATGGCCGATGTTCTCCGCTAGTGCCAATTAAGTTAAGAATATTGATAACTAAAAGACAGATTGGATTGTTTTCATTGTTATCAATAGCAATTTTGCTTTCCAAAACGTTTTTCCGCAATTTAAATGTTTAAATATTGAGATATGCCTGGCTGGGTCTCTGCTTTTGACAGTCGCAACTCAACAAACATCTATTTGGATTGGTGTCCCCCCCCACAGGATGGTTGAGTTAACGTAGGCTAATGTGATTAACATGAGGTTGTAAGTAACAAACGTTTTTTCCCAGGACATAGATATATCTGATATGGGCAGAAACCTTCAATACTTGTTAATCTAATTGCACTGTCCAATTTACAGTAGCTATTACAGTGAAAGAATACCATGCTATTGTTTGAGGAGAGTGCACAGTTATGAACTTGAAAATATATTAATAAACCAATTAGGCACATTTGGGCAGTCTTGATACAACATTTTGAACAGATATGCAATGGTTTATTGGATCAGTCTAAAACTTTGCACATACACTGCTTCCATCTAGTGGCCAAAATCTAAATTGCGCCTGTTTCTTTTTTTCCTTTGTATTATCTTTTACCAGATCTAATGTTTTATATTCTCCTACATTAATTTCACATTTCCACAATCTTTGTGAAATTGTTACATTTCAAATGGTATCAAGAATATACATATCCTTGCTTCAGGTCCTGTCATTTTAGGTGATTTTTTTTTTTAAAGGGTCTGATCCTTAAGAGATTCAAAGGTGCTCCTGTTGGCTTCCTGCGCACATTCTTTCACTCACAAAATAATTTAAGCATCCAAACCCCAACAGTGCGCTGTGCATCTGCAATTTGTTGAATGGAAAGAGACATCAGTTACAAAACACCTGCAGGTATTGTAATGACATTCTGTGATTGTCATTAGGCCTACACTTGTAGCCCGATTTGATGCATCCACGGTTGTCCACGCGCGCCTCTGTCTCGGCCACTCATGTCCACGCGCGCCTCGGTCTCGGCCACTCATGTCCACGCGCGCCTCGGTCTCGGCCACTCATGTCCACGCGCGCCTCGGTCTCGGCCACTCACGTCCACGCGCGCCTCGGTCTCGGCCACTCACGTCCACGCGCGCCTCGGTCTCGGCCACTCATGTCCACGCGCGCCTCGGTCTCGGCCACTCATGGACCGTACCACCTTACTTTCACCCCTGTATATATCTAAATTCAGCAAAAAAAAGAAACGTCCCCTTTTCAGGACCCTGTCTTTCAAAGATAATTTGTAAAAAGCCAAGTAACTTCACAAATCTTCATTGTAAAGGGTTTAAACACTGTTTCCCATGTTTGTTCAATGAACCATAAACAATTAATGAACATGCACCTGTGGAACGGTCATTAAGACACTACCAGCTTACAGACAGTAGGCAATTAAGGTCACAGTTATGAAAACATAGGACACTAAAGAGGCCTTTCTACAGACTCTGAAAAACACCAAAAGAAAGTTGCCCAGGGTTCCTCCTCATCTGCCTGAACGTGCATTAGGCATGCTGCAAGGAGGCATGACTGCAGATGTGGCCAGGGCAATAAATGGTCATGTCCGTCCTGTGAGACGCCTAAGACAGCGCTACAGGGAGACAGGACAGACAGCTGATTGGCCTCGCAGTGGCAACAACAACTGCTCGAGTTACACCAGGAACACACAATCCCTCCATCAGTGCTCAGACTGTCCACAATAGGCTGAGAGAGGCTGGACTGAGGGCTTGTAGACCTTTTATAAGGCAGGTCCTCACCAGACATCACCAGCAACAACGTCGCCTATGGGCACAAACCCACCATCGCTGGACCAGACAGGACTGGCAAAAAGTGCTCTTCACTGACGAGTTGCGGTTTTGTCTCACCAGGGGTGATGGTCGGATTCATGTTTATTGTCACCCTGGGGCCTGTACTCTGGAGCGGGATCGATTTGGAGGTGGAGGGTCTGGGACTGTGTCACAGCATCATCGGACTGTGCCTGCAATGACAACCAGCAATCTCAATGCTGTGCGTTACAGGGAAGACATCCTCCTCCCTCATGTGGTACTCTTCCTGCAGGCTCATCCTGACATGACCCTCCAGCATGATGACAATGCCACCAGCCATACTGCTCGTTCTGTGCGTGATTTCCTGCAAGACAGGAATGTCAGTGTTCTGCCATGGCCAGTGAAGAACCCGGATCTCAATCCCATTGAGCACGTCTGGGACCTGTTGGGTCGGACGGTGAGGGCTAGGGCCATTCACCCCCAGAAATGTCTGGGAACTTGCAGGTGCCTTGGTGGAAGAGAGGGGTAACATCTCACAGCAAGAACTGGCAAATCTGGTGCAGTCCATGAGGAGGAGATGCACTGCAGTACTTAATGCAGCTGGTGGCCACACCAGATACTGACTATTACTTTTGATTTTGACCCCCCCTTTGTTCAGGAACACATTATTTCATTTCTGTTAGTCACATGTCTGTGGAACTTGTTCAGTTTATGTCTGTTGTTGAATCTTGTTATGTTCATACAAATATTCACACATGTTAAGTTTGCTGAAAATAAACGCAGTTGACAGTGAGAGGCATTTCTTCTTTTTTTGCTGAGTTTATATATACTGTATATACATTGTCCATAATTATTGGCACCATTTGATGAAGATGAGCAAAAAACTGTATAAAATAAATAATACAAATACTGATCTATATTGCGTGCTATTTTTTGTTGTTGAAATTGTTATTTTATATGAATAGAATTGCTTAACTAATAATCTCAAAAAGAGAGGGGTAAAAATGATTGGCACACCTGGTTTCAATACTGATACTGAGCATTTTTCTCAAATGTTTAATGAGATTGTACACATTGGGAGGGATCTTAGACCTTTGCTCTATACAGCTTCTTTCCAGAGCTCTATTTTCATGTCATTAAACATAGCACCGGTTCCAATCCAAGTGCCAATGCCGTTTATCAAACTCCAGGCGATGCTATGGTCAGGTGACATGAAAATACATATTTTTGGCCATTTGGACACAAGCATATGCAGAAAAGTATCTACATTTGTCAATGGCCATCTCATCTACTGGACTTGAACACAATTGAAAACCTCTTGTTTGAATTAAAGAGGGTAGTCCATAAGAGCAGACAAACTTTATCAAGGATTTGGAAAGATTCTGTTTGGAGGAATGGTCCCAACGTTTCAGCCAATCTCATGGAACATTTGAGAAAAAGGCTCAGTGTTGTTATTCTCGCAAGGGGAGGGTGCTAGAGTATTGAAAACAAGGGTCCAATATCTTCTTTAGATTTTTCTGTATTAATTGTTAAACAGAATCTCTCTGAGCAATTGTCTTAAAATAATCAAATGTTTCAATTTTTTGGAGAACATAATATACTATATTATTTATTTTATGTTTTTTTTTTTGCTCATCTTTATCAAAGGATCCAGTGATAAGTAATCTGTTAAATCTGATACATGGAAAAAGAAAAGGAGAGCCACACACTCTAGGAACTCCGATGCAATAATTGAATAACCTAATAACCAACGTTTGGACAGACAAGCTGTCTTCATCAGGGTATAATGACAAACACTGAGGGTCACTAGTTGTACAGTGTCAAAGGACACACAGGTGTCTGTAATTATGGCCGGGTGTGGCCTGATGTCATTGGTTAATTCTCAGATATAAAAAATAACATACCAAAAACATGAATGGATATCATACGATCATAGATACAATTTGGCTACATAGGTCTACAAACATTTACAATGAATAGCAAAATCACAATCACAAGAAAGACTTTGATCTGAAGCCAATGTTGATACCGAAGGGAGCAACGATCTTTAAATTAAAGATACCAACCGTCTTCCTCTAGAGAGGTGACACCCCCCTCCACATTGCCATCCGTGGGCGGAGCCGCAGACTGGCGGAGCTCCTCCTTCGTAACCCTAAAGATGGCCGCCTGCTCTACAGGCCCAACAAGGCCGGCGAGACCCCCTACAACATCGACTGCAGCCACCAGAAGAGCATCCTCACCCAGATCTTTGGAGCCCGTAAGTTTCCTTACTCTCCGGCAGCTCAGTCACTTTCGCCAGTTAAAGGAAAATTCCACCCAAAAACAATCTTTTTGGTATTTGTTTCTTTAGTCTATTGTTGACTAATGAAAGTTTTCAAGATATGTAACTTTCAAAATACAGAAATCATCCCTGTAATAATGCCTTTTTCAAGATATATAAAACCTTGATTGCTGACAAGCAAAACATTTTGGGACTATGCCAACAATGGCCTAATTAAACAAATACCAAAATATTGTTTTGGGGTGGTTTTCCTTTAATAGTCTAACTACTATAACCTTTGTGCTGGACGATAGGGTGTACAGAAATTGACAAAGAAAATTGCTACACACAAATTATACACTGTATGTACTCTCATCTAGAACTGTGTTGACTAACCTCATCCTATCTTTCTATGTCCCTCCCAGGTCACCTGTCCCCTACTGAGTCTGATGGGGACATGCTGGGTTATGACCTGTACAGCAGTGCCCTGGCTGACATTCTCAGTGAGCCCACCATGCAGCCACCCATCTGTGTGGGCCTGTACGCCCAGTGGGGCAGCGGCAAGTCTTTCTTGCTCAAGAAACTGGAGGGTAAGGAACTAGGCAGTCCTCTTGTCAAGGCTCCACTCACTTCTATACAAGAGTCTAAGCGTTTATTATACTGCTCAAATAGAACAGAGCTCAACTGTCAAACATAAAAATAATGATATGTTAAAAATAGGTTATACGTGTTAATAATAAGATAGCTGTTAAGGCCAGGCATCACACCCTAATAGAGTAAATGAACAGAACGTTCTCCAACACAATTACCAGACTAGATACAGTTGTATGTGTATGTAAACTTCTGACCCACTGGAATTGTGATTTAGTGAATTGTATGTACAGTTGAAGTCGGAAGTTTACATACACTTAGGTTGGAGTCATTAAAACTCGTTTTTCAACCACTCCACAAATTTCTTGTTAACAAACTATAGTTTTGGCAAGTCGGTTAGGACATCTACTTTGTACATGACATAAGTCATTTTTCCAACAATTGTTTAGACAGATTATTTAACTTACAATTCACTGTATCACAATTCCAGTGGGTCATACCCTAAGTTGACTGTGCCTTTAAACAGCTTGGAAAATGTCAGAAAATTATGTCATGGCTTTAGAAGCTTCTGATAGGCTAATTGACATCATTTGAGTCAATTGGAGGCCTACCTTCAAACTCAGGTCCTCTTTGCTTGACATCATGGGAAAATCAAAAGAAATTAGCCAAGACCCCAGAAAATAAATTGTAGACCTCCACAAGTCTGGTTTATCCTTGGGAGCAATTTCCAAACGCCTGAAGGTACCACGTTCATTTGTACAAACAATAGTACGCAAGTATACACACCATGGGACCAAGCAGCCGTCATAACACTCAGGAAGGAGGCGCATTCTGTCTCCTAGAGATGAACGTACTTTGGTGCGAAAATGCAAATCAATCCCAGAACAACAGCAAAGGACCTTGTGAAGATGCTGGAGGAAACCGGTACAAAAGTATCTATATCCACAGTAAATGAGTCCTATATTGACATAACCTGATTGGCCGCTCAGCAAGGAAGAAGCCACTGCTCCAAAACCGCCATAAAACAGCTAGACTACGATTTGCAACTGCACATGGGGACAAAGATCGTACTTTTTGGAGAAATGTCCTCTGGTGTGATGAAACAAAAATAGAACTGTTTGGCCATGATGACCATCGTTATGTTTGGAGGGAAAAGGAGGAGGCTTGCAAGCCGAAGACCACCATCCCAACTGTGAAGCATGGGGGTGGCAGCATCATGTTGTGGGGTTGCTTTGCTACAGGAGGGACTGGTGCACTTCACAAAATAGATGGCATAATGAGGGAGGAGCATTATGTGGATATATTGAAGCAACATCTCAAGACATCAGTCAGGAAGTTAAAGCTTGGTTGCAAATGGGTCTTCCAAATGGACGATGACCCCAAGCATTCTTCCAAAGTTGTATCAAAATTGGTTAAGGACAAGAAAGTCAAGGTATTGGATTGGCCATCACAAAGCCCTGACCTCAATCACATAGAACATTTGTGGGCAGAACTGAAAAAGCTTGTGTGAGCAAGGAGGCCTACAAACCTGACTCAGTTACACCAGCTCTGTCAGGAGGAATGGGCCAAATTTCACCCAACTTATTGTGGGAAGCTTGTGGAAGGCTAGCCAAAACGTTTGACCCAAGTTAAACAATTTTAAGGCTATGCTACCAAATACTAATTGAGTGTATGTAAACTTCTGACCCACTGGGAATATGATGAAAAAAATAAATGCTGAAATAATTAATTCTCTCAACTCTTATTCTGACATTTCACATTCTTAAAATAAAGTGGTGATCCTAACTAACAGGGGACTTTTACTAGGATTAAATGTCAGGAATTGTGAAAAACTGAGTTTAAATGTATTTGGCCAAGGTGTATGTAAACTTCCGACTTCATCTATACATACTGTACGTTACATACTGTACTTTAACAATGCAATAATGCAACCAAACTTCAACAAGCAATGCAAACAAACAAATCTGAAATATTGTTTACAAATATGCAAATTAAATGTGCATATTTGCATATCACACAAATCCATTTTTCTGGACTCTGGAGGAAGTCAGCCTATATTAAAATGGTTAACATTGCTTAAGATACTCCAGGACCTGACTTATAGTAACATATTGAGGAGAAATACTTCTTTCTACCTGTAAAATACTATAGAAAGGTATTCATTTTTGGCAGATTTTTCTGAAGAAAATGTCATGTAGAGTAGAAATTTGACAATGTATCAACAATTCCCTATGTATATGTCTGAATAATACGTTTAAGGATAACCACGCAACATTTGGTGAATGCAGATGCTTCCGAGGTTGAGAAACACGAGTTGGCGTGTAGGAAACGTCTGACTTCCAGGAAATGGCAGTTAAAGACAAGTACACTGAATTTAGACTTAGAAACACCAAACAGCTATTTAGACCCAATCACCATCTGTTCAAAGTAAGTTACTATATATAGTCCAGTTTGTTACATTCTCTATGAGATGGGCTTTTTAAATTGTGTGTGATTTAATGTAGTGGTTTGAAATAATGGATCATCAACATTTTGACATTGTTGTTTTTACTTTTTGAGAAAATTAATATTAATGGTTCATAAGTAGACGCAATTTTTTTTAAATTTTAGCCAGTGGTGCCTGGATTTAATATTAACAGATTATTTTATCAGATACTTATAAAATTGAGTTTTACAGATGAACCTAATCTCATAAGTATCTTTATCCTCCTTTCATCTCCTTCCTCTCTTCAGATGAGATGAAGACGTTTGCTGGCCAGCAGGTGGAGCCGTTGTTCCAGTTCTCCTGGCTGGTGGGGTTCATGTCCCTGCTGCTGTGTGGTTCTGTAGCTCTGGTCCTGGGCTTCACCGTCGACCCCAAGCTGGCCATCGCTGTCTCCCTCAGCCTGCTGGCCTTGCTCTATGTCTGCTTCGGTGAGACCGTCACTCTGTCATCCATTTTCTATGGTCTAGTAGTCGTTGCTATCCGTGATCGTTGGTACATCCCTACCCCCATTGACGTTGAAATGTAAAATGGTTAAGCAAAGTTAAGGTTAGGTAAGGGCTATGGTTATAAGGTTAGGTTTAGGCTCCCGAGGATCCTGTAGCCTATGCTCCCGAGTGGCGCAGCGGTCTAAGGCACTGCATCTCGGTGCTAGAGGCGTCACTACAGACCCTGGTTTGATTCCAGGCTGTATCACAACCATCCGTGATTGGGAATCCCATAGGGCGGTGCACAATTGGCCACTTTCAATGACACAGTAAGAGCTCATTCTAACTATCTGTCTCTCTGGCTTTTCCAAACACTTTCAATGACACAGTAAGAGTTTGACGCAGTAACTCTGTTTGTCTTCCTTTGTTTTGTAGTGGAGACGGCTTTTAATGATCCAGTTAGGAGATAACAGTTTCCCTCTCTTGTGTAGTGGTGGTGTACTTCGGCAGTCGTCGAGAGGGTGAGAACTGGAGCTGGGCGTGGGTGATAAGTACTCGCTTGGCCCGACACATCGGTTACCTGGAGCTGCTACTCAAACTGATGTTTGTCAACCCCCCTGACCTGCCAGAGCAGACCACCCGCGCTCTGCCCGTTAGGTACACACACACACACAAACCACCCATGTCCTGCCCGTCAGGTACCTTTATAAGTTGTAGTTTGTGTTTGACCAATTATTTAATGTCCACCCCTTCCCTTTACTGTTGCAGGTTCCTGTTCACTGACTACAACCGTCTGTCCAGTGTGGGAGGGGAGACCAGCCTGGCGGAGATGATAGCCACCCTGTCTGATGCCTGTGAGAGGGAGTTTGGCTTCATGGCCACCCGCCTCTTCAGGGTCTTCAAGACAGAGGAATCACAAGGTAACCAATGACCAGAGGAATCACTAGGCAATGACCAGAGGAATCACAAGGTAACCAATGACCAGAGGAATCACAAGGTAACCAATGACCAGAGGAATCACAAGGTAACCAATGACCAGAGGAATCACTAGGCAATGACCAGAGGAATCACAAGGTAACCAATGACCAGAGGAATCACTAGGCAATGACCAGAGGAATCACAAGGTAACCAATGACCAGAGGAATCACAAGGTAACCAATGACCAGAGGAATCACAAGGTAACCAATGACCAGAGGAATCACTAGGCAATGACCAGAGGAATCACTAGGCAGTGACCAGAGGAATCACTAGGCAATGACCAGAGGAATCACTAGGCAATGACCAGAGGAATCACTAGGCAATGACCAGAGGAATCACAAGGTAACCAATGACCAGAGGAATCACAAGGTAACCAATGCGTCACTACAGACCCTGGTTTAATCCCAGGCTGTGTCACAACCGGCCCTGATCGGGAGTCCCATTGGGCGGTGCACAATTGGCCCAGCATCGTCCGGGTTAGGGGAGGGTTTGGCCGGGGCAGGCCGTCATTGTAAATAAGAATTAGTTCTTAACTGACTTACCTAGTTAAATAAATAAAAAATTCTAGTCATGAGCAGAGAATCACTAGGTAGTGGGCAGAGAATCACTAGGTAGTGGGCAGAGAATTACTAGGTAGTGAGCAGAGAATCACTAGGTAGTGGGCAGAGAATCACTAGGTAGTGAGCAGAGAATTACTAGGTAGTGAGCAGAGAATCACTAGGTAGTGGGCAGAGAATCACTAGGTAGTGAGCAGAGAATCACTAGGTAGTGAGCAGAGAATCACTAGGTAGTGAGCAGAGAATTACTAGGTAGTGGGCAGAGAATCACTAGGTAGTGAGCAGAGAATCACTAGGTAGTGGGCAGAGAATCACTAGGTAGTGGGCAGAGAATCACTAGGTAGTGAGCAGAGAATCACTAGGTAGTGGGCAGAGAATCACTAGGTAGTGGGCAGAGAATCACTAGGTAGTGGGCAGAGAACCACTAGGTAGTGGGCAGAGAATCACTAGGTAGTGGGCAGAGAATTACTAGGTAGTGGGCAGCGAATCACTAGGTAGTGGGCAGAGAACCACTAGGTAGTGGGCAGAGAATCACTAGGTAGTGGGCAGAGAATCACTAGGTAGTGGGCAGAGAACCACTAGGTAGTGGGCAGAGAACCACTAGGTAGTGGGCAGAGAACCACTAGGTAGTGGGCAGAGAACCACTAGGTAGTGGGCAGAGAACCATTAGGTAGTGGGCAGAGAACCACTAGGTAGTGGCAAAGTAGTCAGGTCAGTTTACTTGATTGAATCCCCTTTGGGCAAATGTGTTTGACCTTATTGGCACTACTTTAAATCACTGTCGGTCACTACATTTATAAATACACCAACCACATACTCTGGTGGTTTTCAGTAAGAACTAGGAACAAAGGGTTGTCTAACAGACAATGACAATAAACATTGTTGTTGCGCAAGTTTAGTCAGTAGCCTGCCTCCTGCTTCCAAATGTTTTTATGAATACTGAGTACTTTTAAAATGGATTGTATTTTAGGGAAGAAGAAGTGGAAGAAAACTTGCTGCGTTCCCTCCTTCGTCATCTTCATCTTAATCCTGGGCTGCCTGATCACTGGCATGGCACTCCTCGCCGTCTTCAAGGTGGACGGGGCCAACCAGACGGTGAATGCCGTGCTAATCGCCATGGCCTGCGCAGTGGGCCTGGCACTGGTGCTTAACTGCCGGACCTGGTGGCAGGTGGCCGACTCGGTGCTCAACTCTCAGAGGAAGAGGCTGCACAGCGCTGCCAACAAGATGCACAAGCTCAAGAGCGAGGGCTTCATGAAGGTAGCGATGGAAGGCCAGTCGTATATATGCGCGCAAGCACTTGGAAACACATGCACAAAGCATACACACACACACACACACACACACACACACACACACACACACACCTGTTTGATTCTCCCTCTCACCATATCACTGGCTTGTAAGGCTAGTATGACCTTTCTCACCCATCTTCCTCTCTCTCTCTCTCTCTCTCTCTTCCTCCTCTCCTTCTCTCTCTATCTCTCTCTCTTTCTCTCTCCTACCTCAGGTGTTGAAGAATGAGGTGGAGCTGATGGCGAGGATGGCTAAGACCATTGATGGCTTCACTCAGAACCAGACGCGTCTGGCTGTCATCATAGACGGCCTGGACTCCTGTGAACAGGACAAAGTACTGCAGATGCTGGATACGGTAAGACCGTCTCACCCTTTGTGTTGTCTTGGTCTGCAAATGTAATTATTTCTGAAGACAATCTTTCCCAAGAGAGCAAAGATTACCTAGTTATACTGTACATAGTTATACATCAGTCACAAAGTTTCCAGAAGCTGTCATGGTTTTTCTTATTATTTAAAGTAATAGAATTGTCTTTAATTTAATATTCAAGGGGCATGGTCATCTGAACCAGCTGTTTCTTGTTTACTAATGAAATCTTTGGTCTGAGGAAATAATGGATCTTTTATGCATGATGTCTTTGTAATAATAAGCAACATCCCTCATACGTTTAGAGCGATTTATCTAGACATTTGATAGTAGTCACAAAATCTAATATTTCAATGTCTTTTGCACATTGGGATAATGGAGTTATTAGGTAACTGTGAGCTATGGCAGAAAGAGTTTTAGAATAGATTAGAACAAAGTAATATACTGTATCCACCGCACGCGCACACACACACCTTTTTTTCTCACACACCTCACCAGAACATACTAAGTGGGGTTCACTCTGGCTTTAGATCGGAGACCAGCACCACAACTGCACTTATGGCAGTGGCAAATGACATCATAAATGTGCTTGATAAAAAGCCACATTGTGCTGCTCTGTTTGTTGATTTATCAACGGCATTTGATTCAGTTGACCATGAAGTGTTGCTAGCTAAACTCAGTAACATTGGTCTCGGTGAAGGGGCAGTAAATTGGTTTAGGAACTATCTTTCTGACAGAACACAATGTGTATATGCTGACAATAGCTTTCTTCAGATTAATAGAGGTGTGCCCCAGGGTTCCATTTTAGCTCCTGTGTTGTTCTCAATTTGTATTAATAATTTGGGAAAGGGGATGCGACCAGCAAAGTTCCATCTATATGCAGATGATACAGTCATATATTCATGTGCTCCTTCTCTGGTTCAGGCTGTTGAAGAGCTCCAGACTGCTTTTCAGTCACCGCAGGCCTCCCTTTATGGTCTCAAACTAGTCTTGAATGTACAAAAAAACAGAATTCGTGACCTTTACCAGAGCTAGAACGCTGCCAGAGAAGGTTAGCATTGTCACATCTGGTGGCTTATCCATTGACAAAGTGTCATCCTACAAATACCAAGATATATGGTTGGATGACAAGTTGTCCTTTAAAGTTCATATGGATAACCTTGTGAGGAAGCTTAAATTGAAATTGGGTTTTCATTTTCGTAATAAGTCTTGATTCCCGCTTACGGCTAGAAATAAGTTTTCATGCCACTTTTCTCTCTAATTGATTATGGTGACTTGTTGTATATGCATGCAACCTCCTCCGTCTTACAGAGACTGGACTCTGTTTATCATGAATCCCTGCGCTTTATTACAAATGCCAAGTCACTCACCCAACATTGCACCTTGTACCAAATGGTGGGTTGGAACTCACTTTATATGTGCAAAAAAACACATACAAATGTAGCTATCTACAAAGCCCTTTTGGGTAAACACCCCCTTTACCTCTATAGTCTGGTCTCCTTCACCACCACCAGTTACCATACCCGGTCTGCTATGCGGTTGCTACTTATAGTCCCAGGACATTTACAGCATTAGCCAAGACTGCCTTCTCGTCTTGTGTACCAGAGGCATGGAATAGTCTACAATCCATACTTCATCTAGATATGTTAGTGCCACTGAATAAATTTAACATTTTGATGGGAAATTCTGTTACAGAGGAGTGGAAATTATTTTTTTTAGGCTTGATCATGTTGTTGATGTGTATTGTTGAATGTTTTAATACTGTAATATAGTAATAATGGTGCCGGGGGAGATGGCTGCTGTTTTATGGGCTCCTAACCAATTGTGCTACTGTGTGTGTTTTTTCGTGTTATTTGTAACTTATTTTGTACGTGATGTTTCTGCCACCGTCTCGAGTGACCGAAAATAGCGTCTGGATTTCAGAACAGCGATTACTCCCCTCGTACTGGACAAAGATTTTTTTCTTTAATGAGTTGGACGCGAAGGATTTACTTCAGACACCGGACAATGCCCAAATCCCTGTCATTCACATAAAGAAGAGACAGAGATATAGGGGTCGTAGGTTGGGGTGCTGTGTAAGAATCCAACGGCGAGTGGGTAACCCACTTCTACCATCAGTCCTATTAGCCAACGTGCAATCATTGGATAATAAACTAGATGAGCTCCTATCAAGACCGTCCTACCAACATGACATTAAAAACTGTAATATCTTATGTTTCACCGTGTCGTGGCTAGACGACGACATGGATAACATACAGCTGGCTGGGTTTTCCGTGAATCGGCAAGAGAGAACAGCTGCCTCTGGTAAGACAAGCGGTATTGGTATTTTATTAGAATCCCCATTAGCTGTTGCAAAAGCAGCAGCTACTCTTCATACCCCAACCAGAAGCATAACCTAACCAAAAGCCATGGATTACAGGCAACATCCGCACAAAGCTAAAGGGTAGAGCTGCCGCTTTCAAGGAGCAGACTCTAACCCGGACACTTATAAGAAATCCTGCTATGCCCTCCGACAAACCATCAAACAGGCAAAGTGTCAATACAGGACTAAGATTGAATCCCCTACTACACTGGCTCCGACTATTTCTGACTACAAAGGGAAGCACAGCCATGAGCTGCCCAGTGACACGAGCATACCAGACGAGCTAAATTACTTCTATGAGCGCTTTGAGTCAAGCAACACTGAAGCATGCATGAGAGCTGGATGACTGTGATCACGCTGTCCGTAGCCAATGTGAGCAAGAGCTTTAAACAGGTCAACATTCACAAGGCCGCAGGGCCAGAAAGATTACCAGGACGTATACTCCGAGCATGCGCTGACCAACTAGCAAGTGTCTTCACTGACATTTTCAATCTGTCCCTGACCGAGTCTGTAATACCAACATGTTTCAAGCAGACCACCATAGTCCCTGTGCCCAAGAACACAAAGGTAACCTGCCTAAATGACTGCTGACCTTAGCACTCACGTCTGTAGTCATGGAGTGCTTTGAAAGGCTGGTCATGGCTCACATCCACACCATTATCCCAGAAACCCTAGACCCACTCCAGTTTGCATACCGCCCCAACAGATCCACAGATGATGCAATCTCAATTGCACTCCACACTACCCTTTCCCATCTGGACAAAAGGAACACCTACGTGAGAATGCTATTCATTGATTACAGCTCAGCGTTCAACACCATAGTGCCCTCAAAGCTCATCACTAAGCTAAGGACCCTGAGACTAAACACCTCCCTCTGGATCCTGGACTTCCTGACGGGCCGCCCCCAGGTGGTAAGGGTAGGTAACAACACATCTGCCACACTGATCCTAAACACGGGGGCCCCTCAGGGGTGCGTGCTCAGTCCCCTCCTGTACTCCCTGTTCACCCACGACTGCGTGGCCAAGCACGACTCCAACACCATCATTACGTTTGCTGACGACACAACAGTGCTAGGCCTGATCCCCGACAACGATGAGACAGCCTATAGGGAGGAGGTCAGAGACCTGGCAGTGTGGTGCCAGGATAACAACCTCTCCCTCAATGTGATCAAGACAAAGGAGATTATTGTGGCCTACAGGAAAAGGAGGGCCGAGCACACTCCCATTCTCATCGACGAGGGCTGTAGTGGAGCAGGTTCAGAGCTTCAAGTTCCTTGGTGTCCACATCACCAAGGAACTATCATGGTCCAAACACACCAAGACAGTTGTGAAGAGGGCACGACAACGCCTATTCCCTGTCTGGAGACTGAAAAGATTTGGCATGGGTCCTCAGATCCTCAAAGTTCTACAGCTGCACCATCAAGAGCATCCTGACTGGTTGACTGGTATGGCAACTGCTCAGCCTCCGGCCTTAAGGCACTACATGTACATATTACCTCAATTACCTCGACTAATCTATGCCCCCTCACATTGACTCTGTACCAGTACCCCCTGTATATAGCCTCGTTACTGTTATTTTATTGTTGCTCTTTAATTATTTGTTATTTTTCTATTTTCATTTATTGTTTACGTTAGTTAATAATAGTTTCTTAATACTTATTTTTTCTTAACCGTGTTGTTGGTTAAGGGCTTGTGAGTAAGGATTTCACCTGTTGTATTCGGCTTATGTGACAAATAACATTTGATTTGTATTGATAGTTGCTGCTGCCTTGGCGTGGTCTTCCTTGAAAAAGAGACTCTGGGTCTCAATGGGCTTCTCCTGGTTAAATAAAGGCTAAATAAAAAAGAAAACATGTGTATCCTGTTCCTCTCCACCAGGTGAGAGTGCTCTTCTCCAAAGGCCCCTTCATCTCCATCTTCGCCAGCGACCCCCACATCATCATCAAGGCCATCAACCAGAACCTGAACAGCGTGCTCAGGGACTCCAACATCAACGGTCATGACTACATGAGAAACATCGTCCACCTGCCGGTCTTCCTCAACAGCCGGGGGTTGAGCAGCGCCAGAAAGATGTGTGTGGCAGCGCCCGCTAACGGAGACACCGGAAACTCAGACGGTAATCCAAACCATTCAGACGGTAAAGACAGACTCACACACACACACACACACACACCCTGTATGAAAGGAGCTGTAAAAATCTCCGACCACACACACACAGGCATGTACACACATGAACACACACATTCAGGCATACACACAAATTAACACACTCACATCCACCTTCGCATTCAGATATGTACACCGGCACACACTTAACTGTATGTGTCAAATCATTGGCTAATATTAGGTCTGGTTTCTCATCTCCTGTCTTTGTTGATATCTGTGTTCAGGCTGGCATGAGGAGCTGGACAGGAAGCTATCCCAGCACAGCATCGGGGAGATGACCAAGTTTGGCAGCAAGACAACCCTGAACCGCAGGGTAAGAGAGAGAAGAGAGAGTGTGTGGGTGGATGGCCTGGTGCTTGACCCCAACCTGTTGGGTTCCCAAAGAGTACATGCATATGGATCAACACCGCCCATCACCAATAGTATGGTCAAAGGACTTCAGTGGTGTCATCATTAAATCAATGTAATAACCACATGTCTACACATTAACAGGTTGTCACTTGAAGGTGTTTTCATCTTATACCTGCTTTTGTTTTCTGTTCAAAAGTACTGCACTATAAAGGAAATAGGGCCCCATTTGGCACGCAGACAGTAAAAAGCCAACAGCTGTAAATACGCAATAGGAAATAACTACAACTTCTGTGTATTAGGATCTCTTGACTCAATTGTGTTTTTAGAACCCAGTGTCCAACTACTGCACTTATTGTGACTTTAATCCAATGAGGCTTAATCCAATCTGATGCGTTTCTCCCCCACCAAGCCACATGATGTGCAGTTTAATGTGAGTGGAAGCAGCCTGATTGCTGCGTTCACCATTCTATTCCATATCACTCATCAGTCTGGCATTCCTCCACATTGAGACTGTTTGACCCTATGCTATGTCTGCACATCTATTGGAGAAAGGCCATAGTGATACGTGCGGTAAAACAGAATGGTGAACACCGATCAGGCTGCTTCCACCAGACTAATGCAACCACTCCAGCTGTAACCTACCCTAACCTTAAAGGGATGATCTGCAGTTGCTACATCCATGGACTTAATCAATTAATAATATGTACCCATTGATTGTTGAAGAATATAACTAATAAATACCTCATGAGTTTAGTTCAACTGTCACACTCCATGAGAACCCAATGTTTGCAAACAACATAAATGTAAACAAACACTGTATAGCCTCAAATCAGGGCTAAAACTATACTTTTGATATCATGGATGGTCTGTCCTTGTATCCATAGCTCTATCTATGAATTTGAGAGTGGTTACATTTTTCCAGCCCCAACCCTCAGCTTTTTAACCAAAACAGTAGCCGGGTCACGCTTTGTTATATAACTGCAGATTACTCCTTTAACCTTAAACCCCCTCTTATTGAGACCCCAGGTGTTGTGTACTCAAGGAGCTATGCCAAATCTCAGGCTCAATTTGTCAACTTTTTCCATTATATTCCCATTTTCTCTACTTTTGAAACATAAGTACACTACGTGACCAAAAGTATGTGGACACCTGATCGTCAAACATCTTATTCCAAAATCATGGGCGTTAATATGGAGTTGGTCCCCCCCTTTGCTGCTATAACAGCCTCCACTCTTCTGGGAAGGCTTTCCACATTTCTGCAGGGACTTGCTTCTATTCAGCCACAAGAGCATTAGTGAGGTTACTGAGTTACAGTTCATATCAGTAAATAAATTAAGCCCTAATCTATGGATTTCACATGACTGGGAATACAGATATGCATCTCAGGTCACAGGTACCTTAAAATAAAAAGTTAGGGGTGTGGATCAGAAAACCAGTCAGTATCTGGTGCGACCACCATTTGCATCATGCAACGCGACACATCTTCGCATAGAGTTGATCAGGCTGTTGATTGTGGCCTTTGGAATGTTGTCCCACTCCTCTTCAATGGCTGATGCTGGATATCAAATCAAATGTTATTTGTCACATGCTCTGAATACAACAGGTGTAGTAGACCTTACCGTGAAATGCTTACTGACAAGCCCTTAACCACAATGCAGTTTTTGACTTCCTCTGACACCTTCCTCTGACACCAATATTGGTGGGAACTGGAACACGCTGTCGTACATGTCGATCCAGAGCATCCCAAACATGCTCAATGGGTGACATGTCTGGTGAATATGCAGGCCTTGGACGAACTGAGACATTTTCAGCTTCTGGGAATTGTGTACAAATCCTTGCGACATTGGGTCGTGCATTATTGTGCTGAAATAGGAGGTGATGGCGGCGGATGAATGGCATGACATTGGGCCTCCAGGATCTCGTCAAGGAATCTCTGTGCATTAAAATTGCCATCGATAAAATGCAATTGTATTCATTGTCAGCAGCTTATGCCTACCCATAACATAACCCTCCCATCACCATGGGGCACTCTGTTCACAACGTTGACATCAGCAAACCGCTTGCCCACACAACGCAATACACGCTGTCTGCCATCTGCTCGGTACAGTTGAAACCGGGATTCATCTGTCAAGAGCACACTTCTGCAGCGTGACAGTGGCCATCACAGGTGAGCATTCACCCACTGAAGTCTGTTACGACGCCGAATTGCAGTTAGGTCAAGACCCTGGTGAGGACGATGAGCACGCAGATGAGCTTTCCTGAGACAGTTTCTGACAGTTTATGCAAACCCACAGTTACATCAGCTGTCTTGGTGGCTGGTCTCAGACGATCCCGCAGAAGAAGAAGCCGACTGTGGAGGTCCTGGGCTGGAGTGGTTACACGTGGTTGTGAGGCCAGTTGGACATACTGCCAAATTCTATAAAATGCTGTTGGAGGTGGCTTATGGTAGAGAAATGAACATACAATTATCTAGCATCAGCTCTGGTGAACATGTTGTGTGTTTTATTTTTGTGTGTGTGTGTAACGGCTAAGGGCCGTGTTGCGTCATGCGAAGAACAATCCTTACCACAACCCCTCGTGCCTTATTGCTTATATATATATAGATTCTTTAGGTGACTTTTTGCAAACTCTAAACGGGCTGTCATGTGCCTTTTACTGGGGAGTGGCTTCCGTCTGGCCACTCTACTACCATAAAGGCCTGATTGGTGGAGTGCTGCAGAGATGGTTGTCCTTCTGGAAGGTTCTCCCATCTCCACAGATGAACTCTAGAGCTCTGTCAGAGGGACCATCGTGTTCTTTGTCACCTCCCTGACCAAGGCCCTTGTCCCCTGATTGCTCAGTTTGGCCGGGTGGCCAGCTCTAGGAAGAGTCTTGGTAGTTCCAAACTTCTTCCATTTAAGAATGATGGAGGCCACTGTGTTCTTGGGGACATTCAATGCTGCAGAATATTTTTGGTACCCTTCCCCAGATCTGTGCCTCGACACAATCCTGTGTCAGGGGCTCTACGGACAATTCCTTCAACCCCATGGATTGGTTTTTACTCTGACATGCACTGTCAACTGTAGGACCTTTAATATAGACAGGTGTGTGCCTTTCCAAATCAATTGAATTTACCACAGGTGGACTCAAATCAAGTTGTAGAAACATCTCAAGGATGATCAATGGAAACGGGATGCATCTGAGCTCCATTTCGAGTCTCATAGCAGAGGGTCTGAATACCTATGTACATAAGGTATTTTTTAAATATTTTTTTCATAGATTTGCAAACATTTCTAAAAACCTGTTTTTGCTTTGTCATTATGGGTTATTGTGTATAGATTGATTGTGAAAAAAGTTGTAATCTATTTTAGAATAAGGCTGTGATGTAACAAAATGTGTTAAAAGATGAAGGGATCTGAATACATTCCGAATGCACTGTGTATATAATGCCCAACCATATATCTATTATTAGAATATATGTTACTGTTATATATATTTTTGTAAATAGCGCACCTTTTTGCACTTCCGGTAATACCCTACACCCCGGTATGGTATTCTGGATACCACCCAACCATATCTCTCTGCATAGGACACGTACCGGCGACGCCAGATGCAGAGGACGGTGACACGGCAGATGTCCTTTGACCTGAGCAAGCTGCTGGTGACAGAAGACTGGTTCAGTGACATCAGCCCCCAGACCATGAGGAGGCTGCTCAACATCGTCTCTGTCACAGGTGGGTCACGCACACACACCCACGTTGACTCACGCGTCCACACACGCATATGGACACACCTACACATACATGCACACCCACATGTACGCATGCACATGCACACGCACAGACACACGCACTAGAGGTCTTCACAGATATACCCGAACTCGATTACCTGAGATCTGAACCTGTCGGTTCCACATTTCTGGTGTGGATCCTTGGATCCCGGGTCGGATCACGCTCGGTGGCCATGGACCTCGGATCTGCTGAAAATATGTGAAATATCAAAAAGATCCAAAATTATATTTGAAGAAGAAAATATCCTGATGAAAATATATCCTCTATAAATCACATTTGCTACGTGTGGCATTTGGTTCAGTCAATAGCATTAATCTCTCTCCTCTGCCTCTCTCTGTCTGGCTTGAGCTCTGCTATAGTGAACTTGCAACATGGTTTCAACTGGGCCCTCACTGTCTCCCAGACACAGCTGTATTTGTGTTCAGAGAAGTGTTCAGATAGCCCATTTTATGACGTTTCCACTGGAGATATGGGATCAGCAATATGTTGCTATTTCACACCAAGGCGCAGAGGTTACTTAAGCCCATCGAGAAGTCTGATGTTGGAAAGATTTTTCAAATACAGTGAGGAACTATGGTCATTCACAATGGATGTACAACACTGTTGGCTTTCTGTGTGTGGTGACAAAATACATACTTTGAGAGGCTCGGCTGGTCATAAGTGGTGTTGAGTTAAAGAAATTGCCTACTATCAGACATGCCCAAATGGGAACTTTTATAAGCCTACATTTGTACACATTGGTACTTAATATGCGTGCTGAAGAAAAATATATTTCAAAAATAACCATGAAGAAAAAGGGCAAAGAATTCACACAATGAAACAATGAATGAGCACAAAGAGCATTCTGGAGAGAGACGCCCATCGTGCCTTTTAGCCACACACCCCTTCTTCTGGTACCGACATATTAAATTAGGGATGTCACACACTTTAACGCACACACTTTGTTTATCACTAGTTTACTCACTGAGTTTACTACATGAACCACAATGGACCATACAGATTATGGATGCATTTTATTGAGGAAAGCATGTTAGTTTTGTCCAGTCTGACTTACACAATGCTGGTCTGTCTATAGGTCGTCTGCTGAGGGCAAATCAGATTATGTTTAACTGGGACCGCCTGGCATCGTGGATCAACCTTACTGAGACGTGGCCCTACAGGACCTCCTGGCTCATCTTGTTCCTGGAGGAGACTGAAGGCATCCCTGACCAGGCCGCCCTCAAGACTATCTACGAGAGGTAATGTAGAGACCCCGTAAAACTACATCCAAGACCATCTAGCAGAGGTAATATACTGTAGTCCCCCTCTACCCCTATAAAACTGGGCCCCCCTCAAGTCCATCTAGCAGAGGTAGATCCCCAATCCCCTTTCCCAACCTTAAAATGTATTTTTGAAACACCTGTCCTAATTATAGAACTTAGGAACTGTTTAGTTGCGTGAGAGAGGGTTTTATTTAATTTTGAAAGATCTGTCTGAAAATGTGAGGCCAAAGAAGAACTACATTTTCACAAAGAGACACAGTGGAAAAGTTATTATCGAAGAAAGAATACATTTACTCCCACTGATCCATTGAGAGAGTTACATCCCAAATGGCACCCTATTCCCTATATAGTGCACTATGGCAGGTAGCCTGGTGGGTAGGAGCATTGGGCCAGTAACTGAAAGGTTGCTGGATCGAATCCCTGAGTTGACTAAGGTAAAAATCTGTTGTTCTGCCCTTGAGCACGGCTGATTAACCCACTGTTCCCCTGGGCACCGATGACATGGATGTCGATTAAGGCAGCCCCCCACACATCTCTGATTCAGAGGGGTTGGGTTAAATGCAGAAGACACATTTCAGTTGATGCATTTAGTTGTACCACTGACTAGGTATCCCCCTTTCTTTTCCTTTTGTACAAGAGTAGTGCACTATATAGGGAACAGGGTGCCATTTGGAACACACAAAATCTCTGACGTGATGAAAGAGTCAGATTAGTCACTGGGCAATAAGGATTAGTTCAATTGGTTGAATCGTCATTATAATTGCATCCCATTGGTTGGATTAGTGTATTTTAATGTCAATTACTTCTCAGACAGAAGCTTAGTTGCTGCAAAATAAAGTTGGGTGGTTTTTCGTGTGTAAAAGTGTGTTGTCGAAAATAAATAATGACTAATACGTTTTTGCCCCTGAATGATTCAAATGTCCTTCATTGTCACTCCAAATACAATAATATGTCATTCAAAAGACTAATCCGTGAAGCTCACAGAATGTCACACTAAAGAAGCAACCTTCCAGTGTAGAGCTCCTTCCTCGCCTGTCTTCATTAGGCTTCAGTCTTACCTCTGCTGTTTTAGGATCTCCAAGAACATTCCCACCACTAAAGACGTGGAGCCCCTGTTGGAGATTGACGGGGATGTGCGTAGCTTCGAGGTGTTCCTCTCCTCTCGGACACCCGTCCTCAGTGCACGCGACATCAAAACCTTCCTACCCTGCACCGTCAACCTCGACCCCAAACTACGAGAGATCATCGCAGGTGAGGGAGAGCATATCACCGAATAATCAGGGTTCCACACAAATAATTCCAATACATTTTGGAAATATTATGCAGGCATCCATTCTCTTTCCAACTTGAATAACAACTTGCAGATTTTGGAATGTATCATGAATTTGTCAGATGAGATGATTTCAATTCTTGATTTCAACTCTTTCGATTTCAACTCTTTCGATTTCAATTTTTTTTTTTTTTTCAACAATTTATTTCAACTCTTTCAATTTCTCTGTCTGCATTCCTCTCCTCCCAGACGTGCATGCTGCAGGTGAGGGCGAGCATAGCTAGCTGTGTCTGTGTCAAGTAATTAGTGTTCCACACAAGTCAGGCCAGAACCTTTTGTCGATATGATGTAGGCAATCTGAATACAACTGTTGTCTTTTGGATGTCATTACAGTTACAGTAAGTCATATGGTTTCATGTCTATGTGCAGATCCAACTTTTTTCCCGGACTTTACATTATGAATTACATTATAACATTTTATGACACATTTCTCTTTACCTATCTCTCTTCTTTCCCCCCAGACGTGCGTGCTGCCAGGGAACAGATGAGCATCAGAGCGGTGACCTATCCCAGCCTGCCCCTGCAGGAGGCTGCTCCCCGCCCCACCTCCGTCTACAGCCAGCAGTCAGGCATGTCCGCCTGCTCCCCCTCCACCTCCTTCAACGGGCACTTCAACCCCCCAGGTCTGGTGTCCCCACCGCCCCACAGCAGCAACTACAGTGGTATGGCTGGCCCCCAGCACCCCTTCTATAACAGGGTGAGTGTATGAGAAAGAACACCCTCATGTCGCCAAGGACATTGCTATTCTATATAGGACTGAGAAGGGCCTGATTCCAAACGGAATGACCAAAGTTTCACTTGTAGATCATCAGGCTCGTGTCAGTTAACTCAGTATGCTGCCTGGTAGGCGATCACTGACGGCCTCTGTAATAAAGCAAAGGGCTTTGAACCTTAACACATTCCTTTGCCTACATTTCCCACCTTGTTATCGTCCCCATTCTCATTTTGTGGGACACTTCTGGTTTATAATTTGCAGAGCTGTCTTGTTATTTATAGTTCCCATTTAAGTTGAAGTCTCTGTGCTGTAACATGATGAGGTGTTTGTACTGTGTGACCCCTTGTTTGTACATGGATACATACATACATACGTACACTAAGTACACATGTATGTATGTATTTGACATGCTGTGGCTGTTTAATTTGCTTCAGTCTGTATTTCATAATATCTCAGACACCTCAATTGTTACGCTGGTTTCATATTTAAGTGTTTTTAATTTTTATTTCACCCCATGTTAAATGTGTTTCCTTTCATCCTGGTATTCCCCACCTCCCTCCAGCCATATTTCCCCCATCATGTTTACCAGCTGCCACGGCAGTATGTGGGCAGTTTCCCTGTTCATGCTCCTCCACCACGCCCATTCCCACTTAAAAGTGGCTTTCCCCGGGATCCGAGCAGTGGACTCGTAAGTATTAGAGGTAGTGAATAGAGATAGTTCATCTAGAATGGATGTATAACCATGTTATAGAGAGAGAAATGATTGTCCTTTCAAATTTCATTATCTTATATATGCTTGTTTGAACCTTCTGATTTGGGTTGTTTGAACATCAGAACATTCCGGATTCTATCAGAGACGTTCATCTCACCAGATAACCCACCCCCTATTGCAGAAACATGCTTCCACTCTCCCTTTCTCTTTCTTTGTCAGACATCTCCCTCCCACACAGACACACACACAGATAGGGCTCTAAAGTGCATCCGAATTTGGTCTCATATCCGACATATGTATCTGTAGCAAATCGCCGGGATCGACTTTTATATTCATAAACCATGTCGTGGGCCGTTGTAAAACGACTTGTGCGTTAACCACTTGTTTACACATTGTTCAGTCATATTTCCTCATTGGCTAGCTAGCTAACAACCTGGTAACTACCAGTATAGGATAGGAAAAGGGACAGCTTCTTCAGGAGATCAACGATCATAGCAATGAATGAATGACATATCTCTTGCATTTTGTCATCACAAATCTGATGTTTTTAAGAGACAGTGTACACTTTTCAATGTAATCCATCTCAATAGGAAAATCGAGCTTTAACACAATGTAGAAACCTATTATTCCACATATTATTATGTCATTTCAATAACCATTATTCCTAACAAAATTGTAGCTTTTATAATAACCTCATTTCTTTACAATGTTACATGTTAGTTTTCTTTACAATGTTACATGTTAGCTCAACATGTGCTTCAAAATGAGCTAGAATTCATATAGGCCCGATATAGGCTGTGTAGGCTTTATCTGCTCATATATTTCATGTGGTGCTCCTAACTTTTTAAATTTGATTTACCAATCAAAAATGATCATTTAGAACTCTGTACACAAACACACAGAGAAACTAGAAACACAGAAACATTGACCCTGCTATGACAGCATCCAACTGTCCTAAAAAACAATGAATGCCACAGAGACATCAAAAACATTATTCTCATCCTCACAATGAAGGCATGCCTTGCTCTCCTCTTTCTCTCCACTGGCTCTCTCTGTCTCTCTCTCTCTCTCTACTGGCTCACTCTCTCTCTCTCTCTCTCTCTCTCTCTCTCTCCTCTCTCTTTCACTCTCTCTCTCCACTCTCTTTCTCTCCTCTCTCTTTCTCTCTCCACTCTCTCTCTCCACTCTCTCTCTCCACTCTCTTTCTCTCTCTCTCTCCTCTCTTCCTCTCTCCTCTCTCCTCTCTCTCTCCACTCTCTTCCTCTCTCTCTCTCTCTCTCTCTTCCCTCTCTTCCTCTCTCTCTCTCTCCACTCTCTTTCTCTCCTCTCTCTCTCTCTCTCCTCTCTCTCCTCTCTCTCTCTCTTTCTCTCTCCACTCTCCACTCTCTCTCTCTCTCCACTCTCTCTCTCCACTCTCTTTCTCTCTCTCTCTCCACTCTCTTCTCTCTCTCCTCTCTCTCTCCACTCTCTTCCTCTCTCTCTCTCTCTCTCTCTCCACTCTCTTCCTCTCTCCTCTCTCTAGCTCTCTCTCCACTCCCTCTCTCTCTCTCTCTCTCTCTTGTCTCTTCCTCTCTCTCTCTCTCCACTCTCTTCCTCTCTCTCTCTCTCTCTCTCCACTCTCTTCCTCTCTCCCCCCACTCTCTCCACTTCCTCTCTTCTCTCTCTCTCTCCACTTTCTTCCTCTCTCTCTCTCTCTTCTCTCTCTCTCTCTCCACTTCTCTCTCCACTTTCTTCCTCTCTCTCTCTATCTCTCTCTCCACTCCCTCTCTCCACACCTCTCCTCTCTCTCTCTCTCTCCACTCCCTCTCTCCACTCCCTCTCTCCACTCCCTCTCTCCTCTCTCTCTCTCTCCACTCTCTTTCTCTCCTCTCTCTCCACTCCCTCTCTCCACTCCCTCTCTCCACTCCCTCTCTCCACTCCCTCTCTCCACTCCCTCTCTCCCTCTCTCTCTCCACTCTCTTTCTCTCCTCTCTCTCCACTCCCTCTCTCCACTCCCTCTCTCCTCTCTCTCTCTCTCTCCACTCTCTTCCTCTGTCCACTCTTGAAGATATGTATGTTTCTCTAATGTTTTCTTCTCCTCTAAGACGATAATGTTGGCATCTGTGTGTCTTCCTAATGTTCTCTCCTCACATCCCTCTCTGGTGAACACCTGCTTTAGCCACTCCCTCCTCACCCTTCCATCTGTTTCTCTCCACCTCTCGTTCTCTCTCCTCCCTCCAAGCAGTTTAAGGTACCGTCTTTGAAAAAGAAGCAGGTACTGAATCCATTCAGATGTTTTCCCTAACTCCTCCTAACTAGACCTAGACCGACAATCTGACCCACTTCGGAAGGGATCTGACCTCTGTAATCCCCAGCATGCACCTTGGAAACTCTAGCCCACTCTCTTGAATGGGAACTAGGAGTTACAGGCATGCTACACTGGAGTGATACCTTTTTGCAGAGCGCAAGAAGCTCCCATTCATGTCAATGAAACCTGGGTGGAGGTGGTATGGCTCAGCTCTGGTTCCAGAGGAGGTGTGGTATATGGCCAATATATCACGATAAGGGCTGTCCTTATGAACGACTCAACGCGGAGTGCCTGGATACAGACCTTAGCTGTGGTATATTGGCCATATATCACAAACCCTCAAGGTGCCTTATTGCTATTATAAACTGGTTACCAATTTTAATTAGAGCAGTAAAAATGTTTTGTCATACCTCTGATATACCACAGCTTTCAGCCAATCAGCATTCAGGGCTCGAACCACCAGTTTATAATATTTTTTTTGTCATGTGCGGCTCACACCCGAGAACACTTGATAAAGTGGCGTATATTCTGCTCACGACATCAAAAAACTGCACATCCAGTATAGTAGCTGAAAAGCTGGTTTTGTGACACTAGTGTAGCTCCCTTGTTAGGGCACTAAGTGATGCTACAAGGCCGCTGACTAGTGAAATCTTTGATCTGCTTCTGTCATACTATTTAAGACCCATTTACAATTACAGATGTTTGATAACTTTGTAAGATACATTGTAGATTTGTAACACTTGTACAAGTCTCTATAAGCATTTCAAACATTTGATTTTGTCTGGCCCTTCTAGCTGAACTCTCCTTACCTAAACCCTGTCTTCTGAAGACCGTCCTCCTACTCTGAGTCAGTGACGTTGAACATACATCCTGTGGTTTCATAAAGACCTAAAACGAACCTGTTTGACAAGTGAATAATAATAATAATCCTGCACCATGTATTGCTGTGTACATTCTATCCGTACTCAAAGTTACTGTGATACTGGGTGTGTATCACTTACCGGTTAATTACTAGAACAGACATCCTCAATCAAGTCAATGGTCTGAGGGGCTGTTCTAGTGATTCTATTTCTACACTCTTAGCAAGAAATGTGCTATCTAGAACCTTAAAGGGTTCTTCGGCTATTCCCATAGGAGAACCCTTTGTAGAACCCTTTCTGGTACTTGGGGAGAACCCGTTTGGTTCCATGTAGAACCCGGTCAACAGAGGGATTTTCCTATGGGGAGACAGCCGAAGAACCCTTTTGGAACCCTTTTTTCTAAGAGTGTATGGTCTAACTCCTGAATTAGTGAGCAGCCTAGTAGTGATAGTAGATAGCAGGAAGTGATGTCACAGATTACATCAAAGTTTTTTTTTTTTTTTTTTTACCCTACAGTATTCTCTCATCCACTCACTGACAACGTTTGGTTTGGACCTAACCTCTATTAACCCCATTGTCATATTGTATTCACCCTCAGGATAGCTCCACTCATCAACGACCCATTGTAGATGAAATCATATTGTAGTTCTCTCTTACCTACTGATGCTTTATGTTCCCTACGTTCTTCTTATGTTGCTCTCCCCTTTCACTGGGCCTTCCTGTGTTACCTTTGCAGATATCAGTGTTTCAGCATGGAATTCCCATTCTATTATATTTTGTATCAAAGCATTTCTACTCAAATGGGCAGAGGTTATTATTGATGAGTACAGCACATGATACCTTTGAGAAATGTAATCTTGACCTCCATCAAATGTAGCCATACTGTATTAACCAATAAGCCATGTTTTACCTGTTGGTTGACTCCTCTATCTGGTCGTTGACGTGTGTTCTGGTTTTTGTGTGTGTGTGTGTGTGTGTGTCAGGGTTCAGCCTCGGTGGTGTCGGGGACACCGGCCATCCTCCTGAGCTCCATGAACACAGACACAGTGTGTGAACGTGTCAAACATATCGAGGGTATCGACCAGAGCATGCTGGCCCAGTACACTGCCACCATTAAGAAGGTGAGCAGAGAGAGAGATCTCTACCATTAACCTCCTCTCTACTCCTCTCTACCATTAACCTCCTCTCTCTCTACCATCAACCTCTTCTCTCTCTCTCTCTCTCTCTCTCTCCCTCCTCTCTCTCTCTCTCTCCCTCCCTCTCTCTCTCTCTACCATTAACCTCCCCCTCTCTACCATCAACCTCCTCTCGCTCTCTCTACCATTAACCTTCTCTCTCTCTCTCTACCATTAACCTCCCCCTCTCTACCATCAACCTCCTCTCGCTCTCTCTACCATTAACCTTCTCTCTCTCTCTCTCTCTCTCTCTCTCTCTCTCTCTCTACCATTAACCTCCCCCTCTCTACCATCAACCTCCTCTCGCTCGCTCTCTCTCTACCATTAACCTTCTCTATCTATCTCTCTCTCTCTCTACCATTAACCTCCCCCCTCTCTACCATCAACCTCCTTTCACTCTCTCTCTACCATTAACATTCTCTCTCTCTCTCTCTCTCTCTCTCTCTCTACCATTAATCTCCCCTCCCTACCATTAACCTTCCCTCTCTCTACCATTAACCTCCCCTCTCTACCATCAACCTCCTCTCGCTCTCTCTCTACCATTAACCTCATCTCTCTCTACCATTAACCTCCTCTCTCTACCATTAATCTCCCATCCCTACCATTAACCTCCCTCTCTCTCTACCAATAACCTCATCTCTCTCTCTATCATTGACCTCCTCTCTCTCTACCATTGATCTCCCCTCTCTCTACCATCGATCTCCCCCTCTCTACCAATTACCTCCTCTCTCTCTCTCTCTGACCTCCCCTCTCTCCCTACCATTGATCTCCCCTCTCCCTACCATTGACCTCCCCTCTCTCTCTACCATTGACCTCCCCTCTCTCTCTACCATTGACCTCCCCTCTCTCTCTACCATTGACCTCCCCTCTCTCTCTACCATTGACCTCCCCTCTCCCTCTACCATTGACCTCCCCCTCCCTCTACCATTGACCTCCCCCCTCTCTCTACCGTTAACCTCCCCTCTCTACCATTAACCTCCTCTCTCGCTACCATTAATCTCTCTCTCTCTCTTTCTCTCTGTCTCTCTACCATTAACCTCCTCCTCCTTGTCTCATTCCCTTCTTTGTATCTCAGGCTAATGTGAATGGCAGAGTTCTGACCCAGTGCAACATTGATGAGCTGAAGAGTGAAATGAAAATGAACTTTGGAGACTGGCAGCTCTTCAGAGGAACCGTGAGTTTAACCCTAACCTTGCCTCTTGCCTGTTATTTTCTTTTGTAGTGGATTTACCAATAGCTTTAACACTGGACACTGCTGTTATCAAGCACTTCTTAACCCAGTAATTACTATTTAGCCCAGCCGTATTTAGAGATTGGTGCAATGTTCCTTTCTTTTCTTCTTTCTCTCTTCCTCCTCCACTTCCTCTTCTACTTTCTCTTCTTCTTCTTCCTTTCCCTCCTACTCCTCTGCCTTCTCTCGCCTCCTCTTCCTCTAGGTGTTGGAGATGCGTCACGTGGAGAGCCAGGTGCTTCATGAGGAGGCTCCCAGTGAGGTGGACAGCAGTGTGGTGGGCCACGGGGAACCGAGGCGCCAGGTCGCCCCGCCCCACGCCGGCACCGCCAACCTCGACGCCAACTCACCCATGTACAGCTTCAACCTGAGCTTTGAGGAACTGAGCAATGTGGGACTGGATGAGCCTCCCAGGCACAGCAACAACACATGGATGGTGAGTGACTGGTGGTCTCTTCCATTGTAGAGAGGTCTATGTTGCGTCATTATATTACCTTGACAGAAAGACTGGAATTGTGTAGCTATGTACAGTACCAGTCAAAAGGTTGGACACCTACTCATTCAAGGGTTTTTCTTTATTTTTACTATTTTCTACATTGTAGAATAATAGTGAATATATTAAAACTATGAAATAACACACATGGAATCATGTAGTAACCAAAAAAAGTGTTAAACAAATCAAATTATGTTTTATATTTTTGATTCCTCAAAGTAGACACCCTTTTGGCTTGATGACAACTTTGCTGACTCTAGGCATTCTCTCAACCAGCTTCATGAGGAATGCTTTTCGAACTGTCTTGAAGGAATTCCCACATATGCTGAGCACCTGTTGGCTGCTTTTCCATCACTCTGCGGCCCAACTCATCCCAAACCATCTCATCCCAAACCATCCCAGGCCAGGTCATCTGATGCAGCACTCTATTCTTCTCATTGGTCAAATAGCTCTTACACAGCCTGGACGTGTGTTTTGGGTCAGTGTCCTGTTGAAAAACAAATGATAGTCGCACTAAGCGCGAACCAGGTGGGATGGCGTATCGCTGCAGAATGCTGTGGTAGCCATGCTGGTTAAGTGTGTCTTGAATTCTAAATAAATCACAGAGAGTGTCACCAGCAAACCACCCCACACCATCATACCTCCTCCTCCATGCTTCACGGTGGGAACCACACATGCAGAGATCATCCATCCATGGCGGTTGGAACCAAAAATGTTACATTTGGACTCATTAGATCGAAGGACAGATTTCCACCTGTCTAATGTCCATTGCTCGTGTTTCTTGGCCCAAGAACGTCTCCTCTTCTTATTGTTGTCCTTTAGTAGTGGTTTATTTGACCATGAAGGCCTGATTCATGCAGTCTCCTCTGAACAGTTGATGTTGAGATGTGTCTGTTACTTGAACTCTGTGAAGCATTTATTTGGGCTGCAATCTGAGGCTGGTAACTCTAATGAACTTATCCTCTGCAGCAGAGGTAACTCAGGGTCTTCCTTTCCTGTGGCGGTCCTCATGAGAGCCAGTTTCATCATAGCGCTTGGTTTTTGCAACTGCACTTGAAGAAACTTTCAGAGTTCTTGAAATTTTCTGGATTGACTGACCTTCATGTCTTAAAGTAGTGATGGACTGCCGTTTCTCTTTGCTTATTTGAGCTGTTCTTGCCATAAGATGGACTTGGTCTTTTACCAAATAGGGCTATCTTCTGCATACCACCTCTACCTTGTCACAACATAATTGATTGGCTCAAATGTGCAAATTAACTTTTAACAAGACATTCCTGTAAATTTAAATGCATTCCAGGTGACTACCTCATGAAGTTGGTTGAGAGAATGCCAAGAATGTGCAAAGCTGTCATCAAAGCAAAGGGTGGTTACTTTGAAGAATCTCATCTAAAATATATTTTGTTTTGTTTTACACTTTTTTTGGTGACTACATGATTCCATGTGTTATTTCATGGTTTTGATATCTTCTTATGTTATTCTACAATGTAGCAAATAGTCAAATAAAGAAAAACCCTTGAATGAGTAGGTGTGTCCAAACTTTGCACTAGTACTGTATATGTACAGAACCATGAATTAAGCTGTTGGCCTGTATGTAACCCAAATGATAGCCTTCATATGTACTTAGACCACAGATCTAGGAGATGCAATGTTCCATGTCCTCCTCCCCAGGCCCCCACCCACCGCACCCCCAGCATGTCCAGCCTCAACTCCCAGGAGTCGTCCAACGACATCGTCAAGCTGACGGAAAAGCAGCAGTCGGAGTACCGCAACGCCTACCAGGAGTACATCGCCCAGATGGCCACGCTGGAAGTAGGCGGAGGAGGGGGAGAGAAGCCCGTCCAGCCCCACCCCAACCAGTTCATGACCTCTGTCAGCTCCGAGGACAAAACCAAGGACAAGGCTACCACCAAGAGAAGCACCTCCAAGCTTCCTGCCGTGGACGCCCCGGATTTCACCACCGCCGAAGCCCCCCTGGACCCCATCACAGAGGAGGACGAGAAGCAGGACCCCCATGGCTCCTCCAAGACCCTGCTCGGACGCAAGGCGCCCGGGTCCAGTGACCGGGGGAGCGGCCTGTTTCAGGGAGCAGCCGACCTCAAGATGAAGACCGGCGGGCTGCCCTACCAGAAGCTCACCAGCGATGACGAGGATTCAGAGAACTCCGACGCTCCTCTCTTGGGGGATGCGAAAAAGCCAGGTGACCCCAAAGCATCCTCCCTGGCTCTGGCTAAGGGTAAAGAATACCTGTCTGATGCCATGCTGGATAAGAAGGATTCGTCTGACTCCGGCATGCGCTCCAACGAGAGCTCGCCCAACCACTCCCTGCAGGACGAGGAAGCTGACCTGTCCCAGCTGGAGCAGGCCAACCTGATCGAGCTGGACCAGGAGGACAGCCAGAGCCGGGCGGCCAGTAAGAGGGGTCTTCCCAGCAGCCTGAGTGGTCTCCAGGACCCAGCTGTGGCCCGCATGTCCATCTGCTCTGAGGACCAGTGCAGCCTGCTGGCCAGCAGCCCCGAAGAGAGCTGGCCCTCGTCCAAGAGCTACAACCTCAACCGCACGCCCAGCAACACCACCCTTAACAACAACACCAACGCCCAGCAGCAGGGGAACCAGCAGCGTTGCCAGGGACAGAGGGCTCCAATGGGGTCCACCGACACCACCTGTTCCACCCCTACATCCTCCTCCATCAGCGAGGTCATCATCTCCCCGGGTTCCGGCACCACCAGTACCACCACCAAGCCCGGCCCGCACAACGAGAACGTGCGCGTGGTGCACCTGAAGAGGGGGCTGAACCCCGGGGATCCTCCGGAGATCACCACCGTGTCCTCCGACACCGTCACTTTCGGAGAGGAGCGCGAGAGCATCCTGTGAGCCCCCCCGCCCATCTCATTCCCAGGAGAGCACTTAGTCAGTAGATGTTTGGTGTGGTAATCTGACAATGCATGCGTAGCAAGGTACCGTAGCTAGCTAAATGGGTAAATAAATGATGTTAGTGCTTGGTGTGCACTAAGTAGATAGCCTTGTTAAACCAGCCTGATCTGGCAACCTCACATTCTGTTACAGGAGAGCGCAGCGGTTAGTCTGATTTCACCAGGCTACTAAGTAGAGGTAGCTCACTGAGATGTTGTACTCTGTATTTGTATCGTCTAAAGTGAAGTGAAGTGACCTCTACTAATTGTCTTGATATTCTCTAGAGGTGAAGGTAGCTAGCTACGTACACTGTAAAAAAAATAAGATCTTTAGATCAACCTAATTTACTTCACCTCTGGTAAAAACAACAACATTATTATGACAAATATATGATTCAATGCCAACTGTTATATTTCATTATATTTGACGTTGTTACCTGTTTATTTCAACACTAAACCTACATTTCCCCTTTGGTTAAACTTAATATAACAAATCCCCAAAATATTTAATGACAATACAACCAATTTTTTTTTATCTTGTTCCTAGTTCACTTTTTAATTTGGAATTACCTATCCACATTTCTTCTGTGTTACAAGCCATTTAAATCAACAAGCTAAAAAATAAGAAAATAAAAAATAATTTTTAAAATAATTTTGCCAAACTAAAGACCTTCACATTTCGGAACCACAATATCATAACCAAGCAATGGCTACCATCACATAGAAAAGTTATCAGGCGCTTTAGTATCATTACAGATGAGTGTACAAGATTAAGTTTGAATAACAAATACAATAGACCACCTCAACTGGAATGACATTCACTTTCAGGGGGGGGCAAAAATAACCAAATGAAAGCCACGCCTCTGCAACTCTTCTGATTGGCTGCCGTCGCTACATTGCCCCTACCGCTATTCAATGTGCATGAGGTGTTGAAAGCAATTTAGAAGCTTTTATTCAAATTTTAAAAATCACATTGATCTGACAAATTCGTTATTTGAGTTCAGACAAATTGATAGAACAGGTTGAATTAACCAAAGTGTAAATTGCGATCATTCCAATCAGTAAAAGCACTTAACAGGGCCGTCCCATTTTTTACAGTATAATTTATAACTTAACTACGTACAGTGACTAACTATCTGTTTATTGTTTTGCACTACAACAAGCATGGTAGCCTGGGTGTCAGTCTGTCTGTGCCATCTCGCCAACTCCTTGTCATGCCAATGGCTTGACAATGAGCAAGAACACAAACAGATCTGGGACCAGGCTACAAGCATGCCTCAACAGTGTTAATATTAGCTGCTGCTGCCTATGTGTGTCAACAAGTGATGTATTGAGCTTGTGGGTGGGTAAAAGAGAAGATACCTGGTATAGATGAAGAATGAATGCATATGAACACGTGAGCCAAATGAACAAAATTGTGTGTGGGATGTTTTTGTCTTGTCTCAGCAAATGACATGGAGGAGAGTCAACTAAACTATTCGTCTCATTGCAAAAGCCACAGGGCTTTCAACTATTTTACCTTCCTATGGGCCCTGGTCCAAAGTAGTGCGCTATCGGTGGAATAGGGTGCCATTTGGGACCCATCTCCTGCCAACACGAACAAAAATGTTGGATAAAAGGGAGGGACGTTGACACTAATATGTTACAATAATAGCAATTTAACAACTATTTAACAACGAGAAGTAATCTTCAGAAAAAGTTATTGATCTCTGCAGAATTCAGTTGCTGACTCTTCTCCATATGATACATGGGACTGTATGTATGCTGCTTTGTCATGAACAGTGGTTGTAAAGTTATTTGGTTTATTACATGTTGTCAGGGCCTGTCTCTTCCCGTAACGTAGTAGAGGCCCCATTTGTGAATCCGATGCCATTAAATGTACATTTGAATTAAAAAGATATAAAATGTACACTTAATGGCTACAGTAAAGATAGGTGTTGCATGCCTACCTAATGAACTGTACATTGCATGTGTAAATGAGTTTGCAAATATCAAAGAGTGCTCTCCTATGTGTTGCATGTGTCTTAACCTGCCAGATGATAACCATGTGGGAGAAGAACACGAGATATTCTATCTATGAAGGGAAAGAAGTGAATGGTGCCGTCAGACATTATCTGACTGAAAAATAAAACCTGGATGTTGACCTTCCACAGTCTAGCCTTGTGTATGTTCTCACAGAGAAATGATACGTATGAACCACTAAGTATTCTCATACTTTCATATAGCAGTTCCTTCTTAACGTCGACCAGCAGGAGGCGTGCTCCCCCATGCAAAAATAGTATGTGCCGTAAATGTAATATTATGTGCCATTTGTCAGACGCTCTCATCCAAAGCGACTTAAGAGTCATGCGTGCATAAATTGTTTTACGTATGGTTGATCCCGAGAATCGAACCCACTATCCTAGAGTTGCAAGTGCCATGCGTTACCAACTGTGCTCCAGAGAACCACCAGTGTGACGAGATGGATCTGGGCACACCATCCTGGATAACTAGATGAGATTAGTAACTGCAATGCATTGAGCCTTGTGATATCGTCTTCCTAATTCATCTGACTCTATTCAGACACATTAAAAAGCAAGATAAAGGGAAGTTGCACCATCCTTTGATGTAAGAGAAAGTACAGTGACAGTAATTTAAAAGATTGAAATAGGTCAGGTATTATAACGTAATATGGATATTAACATAATGTACAGTATAAGGAATATACTTTATTATTGTATAAAAGTGCAATTTACAACATTTCTTTGAAAGCCGCAGTACAATAAAATGCATCTTTATATTCTCTCCAACAAATCAGCTACTATACAGGCATGATTTTGTCTTAACATTTTATATACATCGACTGACCATTAGTCTGTCTGTAGTAATGTGCCACTTCCAAAAGAAAAGGCTATCTCCTCTTGTGGAAAGATATCTTGTTTCAATACTGTAATCTCAGTCAGTCTGTCGTTGTGTTCCCATCGTTGTTGAGGAATCATTCTTCAGTTGGAAGAAAAGAGATCAGCCAGGCCAGTAGATAAATAAAAAGTAAAAACAACAACACATATCTCCTTTTAGGAAGACAAATTAAAGTTAAATCAAGCGGAAATCCAGCCAGCCATTGGAGGGGAACATGAGGTCCTGTTTAAAACACACCTGTAAGAGATTGGGAAGAGAAAAGAGGGTCGTGTTTAAAGAGAAGCAAGGCTTAAAGGACAGATGGGGAACTGGACAGTCAGACTGGCGCCTGAGAGGAAGACACTTCTTTTTCTACTTTAACCAAACACTGAAATACTGGTGAGTGTGTGTCTCATGTGGCACCCTATTCCCTATGTAGTGCACTACTTTTAACCAGGGGGCCCTTATGGCACTACATAGAGAATAGGGTGCTATTTGTGATTCAAACACTGAAATACTGGGCAATCCCTGAGCACCAGATGGAGGCGTCGACGGAGGAGTAAGCAACATCCTGTCAACCTCTAAGTACAACGTGGGAATGGATCTATACTATAGCTATAATGATGCTGGCTGGCGCCTGCTTTTCCTCTCTGCGAATGATCTACAGACCCAGTAGTTTTCAGAACCCACAACCACTGACTGGAGTAGCCAGTCTGTCTTATGTAGCCAGAGACTCTGATTTCCTGATCGGTTATTCCATCTACAGTGATGTCATATCTTAGTCCAGTCAACAATATAACACTTCACATAGACGACCCTTTTCAAAGAGCAACTCGTACCAAGTATCCATGACTTTATACACACAAAAAGGTGCTATCTAGAATCTAAAAAGGAGTATTTTGCCTGTCCCCATAGGAGAACCCTTTGAAGAACCCTTTTTGGTCCCGGGTAGAACCCTTTAGGGTTCTATCTTTCCACAGAGGGTTCTACATGGAATCCAAAAGGGTTCTCCCATCGGGACAGTGTAGTTTGGACCCATTTGAGCGCAGCTTGTTTTTTTCCTAATGAATAAAATGACAATTTCAAACAGAAATGATGGATACAACAATGGCAGTAAGGAAACACTTACCCAGTCAGTGAAGGAGAGTTTAGCTGTCATGAGTCTCTGTCCCTTTGGGGAAGTGGTCAGTTGACTGTAAAAACAGGTAAGACAACCACTGTTAAATATCACCATTTACAGAGAGAGGCTCCTGGCATTGCTGAGTGAGTACAGTTGCAGTGGTCTGGTCTCTATTGGGCTGATGCTCCATTCATTCACCACCAAGCTGTCATGTGTACAATAACCAACAGTGGCACATAGTCAAATGCAAAAGCTTTATGAGAAGTCAAATAGGCAGACTGCTTGGAAATAATGTTTAAAAAAATAGATCTATTCTAAAAGCCTTTAATTAAAGTAAGCATATAAACATATATATATACAAATGTTTAAAAAATCTTCATATAAACATATATTAACAAGGCCACATTAAAACTGTACATGTCATAGGATTTAGGGGATCTATTAACATGTAGGAATTCCAATTCAACACGCTAGAATCTGTGTAGCCTACTATGGTTTCGTCTATTTATTTTTCTGAACCACTCCAAAACAGAAGTCCTCTAATTGGAAAAAAATAAAGCTATTTGATTCTATTTTTACCTGAAAGGTGATGAGGCTGACGTCTGAGTTGATGGTTGCTAGGGGATTCCTGGCTGATGTTGCCTGTCCCGGCCGCTGCTGCTGATGTTGGCAGCTGGAGAGGGACGAGCTTGAGTCCAGTGCAATCTGAAGGTCCAAGATATAGTCTATAACATGCTGCAATATCTCAATTTTACTGACGTTCCCGTTCTGTGGGAGGCTGGGCACGAGTTCCTTCAGCATTGTGTAGCAGTCGTTCATATTGTACAGCAGACTCAGAGGGTCATCCATCGGGCTCTTGCTCCGGGAGATGCCGAGGGTATGTTCCGACGAGTTGGAGATGTTGTTCCTCATAGACCGCTCCGGACTTATTGCTTTCATGACGACAGTTGAGTGTGATAAGATATTATGCATGAAAGAAACCGGTATTTTAGGCCAGTCTTCGCCGTGTACAATCAGTCAGCACGCTGTCAATTGTTCTTATAAAGGCTCGTGAACGGGGCTTGTCGCACATCAGGGCAAAATGCACGCCAATTGGCTACCTAGAAGTGTCAATCACTATTCCAAGCAACAGTATTGGTTTAAATGCGGTTGATCTTTTACGTCCCTCCCATATTTTCCGCATTCTTGAGCAAGTTATGTGAAGGCGCGCACTAAAGTGATGCTCTTCTCTGTTACCTGCGAGATGAGGTTGGCGGGCCCTTGTGAAAATCTGTTTTGAAGTCATCTGAGTCTGTATTTCTGATCTAAATGAAGGCACATCCATGTGATGAATGTAGTCTACCTCGTAATTACGCAGATACATTTAAGTTTGATGTTTTACCATCTATTACATTTCCAAGTTCCAGCTATTGTTAGTCTATATTTCTTTCCATAGAGGGAAATGTCAGGGTTTCGTGGCCACTAGCTCATCTGGAGTGAGTTTACTTCACAATGCGTTAAACTATGCTCAGTTTCTCAATTTCTTTCCCACTGTACCAAGATGAACCCAATCGGATGATGGCTTGGCACAACAGAGCTCAACACACACTGCAGTAGCTGTAGCGAGTAGCCTGCATCGCCGCAAGCTCCCACTTCTACCGACTCCCTGGCGCCAGCGCTGTGACGACATCCAATTCACAGCAGCCCTAGAAGCCAGTCGGCGCGGCGCCGCTCAGGCGGCTGCTATGACGACGGCAGCTGCAAGTCAGCGCGCGGGCTCTCAGCTGACTTAAGATGGAGCTCCTCCCGGTGCCTGCCCTGGAGTGTCCGGAGTCACACACCTGCACTGGTGGTTTGCTTTTCTCAACACAACAGATCTACTGTTTCATAACTGTATACTGTCTTATTTCACTAGCTGTCCTAGATTCCACTTTTCTTTTCCTCTTCTCATTTCAAAGTACCCTGTCACTAAATGATGGTGTCCCAAATGGCACCCTATTCCCTATATAGTGCACTAAAATATAGGGAATACGGTGACATGTGGGTTTAGTACACTATATATGGAATAGGGTGACATTTTGGACGCCACCAATGCTTCATTATGTATTTTCCATGGTCACTCTTGGAAAAGAGTATTGGGAATATGGTGACATTTGGATGGATGCAGCAGGTACCCACATTCCCTCGGTTTCATATGGAGGATGCAAACAAACTACAAAAATAAGCCACAGTCTCTTAAAAAAGTTAGGGAGGAAATTACACACTGATGTTTTCATGATATTCAAACTTTGTAGGAAGAAGAGACCTGGAGCAGCTGTGAAAATATCATGTCTTTCCAGCACTCATACATAGAGTGAATGTGTTCATTTGAACCTTCTGAGTTAAGAACTACAGGCACATTTGATGGAAAGAAAGACAGAAGTATGTATTTACAGGGCTGTGACTGACTGCCAACGTAGATTTATCATATTAACTAAATGTCTCCCTTTCTGGTATTTTCCACCCTGCTCATCAATGTTGCACTTTATCCAACATGGTAGTATTACAGGGCTTATGTTCTATCCTATGATATTTATTCTGGACAGCATGCTTGTTGAAGCTGGGACAACATTTACCTTGCATTTCAGAGCAACTATTAATCCTCTATCATAGAATGAACTCCGGAACTCCCTTACTTTTAGATGAAAAGTTTTCCTGTCCACTCTTAGAAAAATGGGTTCCAAAAGGGTTCTTCAGCTGACATCATAGGAGAATCAATCAATCAAATGTATTTATAAAGCCCTTTTTGGAATCCATTTTTCTAAGAGTGGACAGGAAAACTGCAAGCAATGCAGATGTAGAAGCATGGTGGCTAGGAAAAACTCACTAAAACCCTTTTTGGTTCCAGGTAAAACCCTTTTTGGTTCCAGGTAAAAAAAACTTTTTGGTTCCAGATTTTGGGTTCCATGTAGAACCCTCTGTGGAAAGAAAGCAAAATAGTTCTACCTGGAACCAACAAGGGTTCTTCAAAGTGTTATTCTATGGAGACAGCAGAAGAACCCTTTTAGGTTCTAGATAGCAGCTTTATTTCTAAGAGTGTAGAGCAATCGTTAGTTTACAGTGCCTTGCGAAAGTATTCGGCCCCCTTGAACTTTGCGACCTTTTGCCACATTTCAGGCTTCAAACATAAAGATATAAAACTGTATTTTTTTGTGAAGAATCAACAACAAGTGGGACACAATCATGAAGTGGAACGACATTTATTGGATATTTCAAACTTTTTTAACAAATCAAAAACTGAAAAATTGGGCGTGCAAATTTATTCAGCCCCCTTAAGTTAATACTTTGTAGCGCCACCTTTTGCTGCGATTACAGCTGTAAGTCGCTTGGGGTACGTCTCTATCAGTTTTGCACATCGAGAGACTGAAATTTTTTCCCATTCCTCCTTGCAAAACAGCTCGAGCTCAGTGAGGTTGGATGGAGAGCATTTGTGAACAGCAGTTTTCAGTTCTTTCCACAGATTCTCGATTGGATTCAGGTCTGGACTTTGACTTGGCCATTCTAACACCTGGATATGTTTATTTTTTAACCATTCCATTGTAGATTTTGCTTTATGTTTTGGATCATTGTCTTGTTGGAAGACAAATCTCCGTCCCAGTCTCAGGTCTTTTGCAGACTCCATCAGGTTTTCTTCCAGAATGGTCCTGTATTTGGCTCCATCCATCTTCCCATCAATTTTAACCATCTTCCCTGTCCCTGCTGAAGAAAAGCAGGCCCAAACCATGATGCTGCCACCACCATGTTTGACAGTGGGGATGGTGTGTTCAGGGTGATGAGCTGTGTTGCTTTTACGCCAAACATAACGTTTTGCATTGTTGCCAAAAAGTTCAATTTTGGTTTAATCTGACCAGAGCACCTTCTTCCACATGTTTGGTGTATCTCCCAGGTGGCTTGTGGCAAACTTTAAACAACACTTTTTATGGATATCTTTAAGAAATGGCTTTCTTCTTGCCACTCTTCCATAAAGGCCAGATTTGTGCAATATACGACTGATTGTTGTCCTATGGACAGAGTGTCCCACCTCAGCTGTAGAATTCTGCAGTTCATCCAGAGTGATCATGGGCCTCTTGGCTGCATCTCTGATCAGTCTTCTCCTTGTATGAGCTGAAAGTTTAGAGGGACGGCCAGGTCTTGGTAGATTTGCAGTGGTCTGATACTCCTTCCATTTCAATATTATCGCTTGCACAGTGCTCCTTGGGATGTTTAAAGCTTGGGAAATATTTTTGTATCCAAATCCGGCTTTAAACTTCTTCACAACAGTATCTCGGACCTGCCTGGTGTGTTCCTTGTTCTTCATGATGCTCTCTGCGCTTTTAACGGACCTCTGAGACTATCACAGTGCAGGTGCATTTATACGGAGACTTGATTACACACAGGTGGATTGTATTTATCATCATTAGTCATTTAGGTCAACATTGGATCATTCAGAGATCCTCACTGAACTTCTGGAGAGAGTTTGCAGCACTGAAAGTAAAGGGGCTGAATAATTTTGCACACCCAATTTTTCAGTTTTTGATTTGTTAAAAAAGTTTGAAATATCCAATAAATGTCGTTCCACTTCATGATTGTGTCCCACTTGTTGTTGATTCTTCACAAAAAAAATACAGTTTTATATCTTTATGTTTGAAGCCTGAAATGTGGCAAAAGGTCGCAAAGTTCAAGGGGGCCGAATACTTTCGCAAGGCTGTATCTAGGTTTGATTTCCACTGATATATCTCCCAGTTTCTCAATTGTTTTTACGTGTCATATTTGTTGACATGTTTGTTGACATACAGTATATTTGCTCTGTGGGAAGAATAGCAGCATCCCACATTCAACCCATTTATGTGCTGAAGAAAAGAAGGCACTTTAGTTTGGTGTTCCCCGTGGGTCTCGTTCTACCTCTGTCTTCTGAACGACTCCTATGGAAATGGGTGCTGGCAGGCCTCTGTAATGGGTCTGGATGCATCCCAAATGGCACCCTATTCCCTCAATAGTGCACTACGTTTAACCAGATGTTTGTGGAATGTTAAGTTGTCTATTGTATATGTTGCATGCGTTTATGCATATTTGTGTATTGTCTAAAAACCAAAATAAAAGTACTGAGGATGAGGATACAAATGGCCCCTTACCAAATGGCACTCTATTCCCAATAGGACACTATAGGACTCAAAATACAGAAATCATCCCTGTATGTTGCATTTTTCATCATATGATGCAAAACACATCATACGGGGAAGATTTCTGTATTTTGAAAGTTACATATCTTGAAAACTTGATTACTGACAAGCAAAACATTTTGGGACGATGTCAACAATGGAGTAATGAAACAAATACCAACAGATTGTTTTTGGGTGAGGTTTCTTTTAACATTCCACAAACACAGATCCGCTGAGGTAGACATGACTTTGACTGGGCCTTAATTCCCAACCTTCAACATACAGTAGAGAACACCTACTCAGACGTACATCCATTTCAACAAACAATGTAAGGGGGTGCGATTCTGGTGGCAGGGAAGTTAGACGCAGGAGAGCAGAACTTGATAATAGCCGGAGCAGTTTAATAGTAAAACCAACGGCATAAGAAATACAAAGTATGGGCACAATAACCCGACGTGCACCAGTCAAACAAAATGTGCACAAGCACTTACAAATAAACAATACCACACAAAGACATGGGGGAAACAAAGGGTTAAATACACAACACATGAGGGAAATGAGAACCAGGTGTGTGGGAAAACGAGACAAAACAAATGAAAAATGGATCGGCGATGGCTAGAAGACCGGCGACGTCAACCGCCCGAACAAGGAGAGGCATCGACTTCGGCAGAAGTCGTGACAATTAATGACATCAAACTTGCTCAGACCCACATGCTCCCACCATATTCATACCCATCCTGTTTGTCTCACAATAACATCCCTTCTCATTTCTCATCTTTTGGAAATGTATAGTGCTTGTAACATCTTATACCACATGTCTTGAAATATACAGATAGACGGATTATAAGTAAAAGTACGTTGTTAAACTTCTGCCAGACAGCTTTCTAACGCCGGACATAACTTTTGGACTTTATAGCACTCCCAGAAGGCATGGATCATTGAGTCATTGTTAGTTTTACACTTATGACATGACTGCCGTTGTGCTTTACCTTAGTGGGCTAAAAGTCTTTGACCAGGTCAAAAGTAGTGCACTACATAGGGAATAGGGTGCCATTTTGGACGTATGCCCATTTTGGACGCACACAATCTGACATATTTTCCTCTGGATTACAGTAATTTCATTTTGTATAATGTTTCTGCAATCAGTGCTTTCGTTCGTAGTTCTCAGTTCTGTTTCTGTCAGTTCAATACGATCACACAATCATGTCATGATTTCTCCTGGGGAACCACTTTTACATGAGGTCTTATTGCTCACAGTGCTGCCTCTCTCTCTCTTCGATACAAAGGGCTTTATTGGCATGGGAAACATATGTTTACATTGCCAGAGTTAGTGAAATAGATAAGCAAAAGCCTCTCTCTCTCAATTCAAAGGGCTTTATTGGCATGGGGAACATATGTTCACATTGTCAAAGCAGATATCTAGAGAATCACACAACTCTTCCTTCCTCTTATTCTTCCTTCTTTACCTCATCATTCTCTCTCTGTCTGTCTCTGTGTTGAGGATAGGATATGCCTCAGGCAGAACTTCATAGGACAGGTGTTATTTGCTCTGCTGTCTCAAGGCCATGCTGCAGAAACATCAAAGGGGGAGATGGAAGAGAATACCTGCATAAAACGTTAGCCTCTTTCTGTTTGGCCTGGACTTCCTCTCGCCTGGCCTCTGAGCTCTGGATGGCAAATGAGTCCCAAATGGCACCCTATTCCCTATTTAGAGCACTACTTTTGACCAGGGCCCTGCCATTTGGGACGTATATGATGTGTGCGTGATGAGCTACAGGCCCCATTTGCTCACATAGTCCTGGTGGAAATACACACCCTCGTGTCAGAGATGGGTCACTAACCTCGCTGTGTACAGAGAAGATTATTATTGGGAAGGAAAGTGGTGGGGGTGGAGCATCTCGGAAGGAAGGTGGTAACAGAAATCTATCCAATTACTATTGAATGTTTTCTGTTGTTGTGGTGGTTTAACTCCTCTTCGTTTCTCTCTAACTCAACCCCTGATCAGACCTGGTTTTGACCTTCATAGAGTGTGAACTCATACTTGTATGTGTAACGGAGTTCACTCCACAGCTAGCTTGAAGTGTTGTACATAGAGCCATCCAACTGATACCTTTTGGGTGGCTCAAACCATTGGAACGTTGTCAAGGAGGGCGGTCACGTGTGTTAGCATAGCAGAGGTCCCGAGTTCCAGCCAGGTATGAGCCAAATCAAGGGGAAGTGGTACTCAATAAGCAAAAATCTAATCAAATTGTATTTGTCACATGCGCCGAATTCAACCTTACCATGAAATGCTTACAAGCCCTTAACCAACAATGCAGTTCAAGAAATAGAGTTAAGTAAATATTTACTAAATAAACTAAAGAACAAGCATTTCGCTACAGGTTAGTCGAGGTAATATGTACATGTAGGTAGGGATAAAGTGACTATGTGTCCCGTTGTATAATGATCGGAGACAGGCGCAGGAATACATCATTGGGGGGGTTCAATTGCTCCACCCAAAAATACAACATGTCATGAAAAAGGCATGGGGACAAAGCCCAAAACACACGTATATAAAATACACAGGGATGTAACCCAAACAAAGAGCGAGGAGTAAACCTCTAATAAATACACGGGACGAGACCCGAAATAACAAGTGCACAATACATGTAGCACGAAAGCCGAAACAACATTGCACAGGTGCTCATAAGATCAACGGACATGGGAACAATAACCGACCAAGACAATGGTGAACATATATACAATTACTAATCAGGGGGAATGGGAACCAGATGTGCGTAATGAAACAGTTTAGTGACGCCTAGATTCCAGTGACGTAGACCTCCAGAATGAGCAGCAGTACCACGTGGATCCGTGACAGTACCCCCCCCTGACGCGCTACACCAGCTGTGGAACGACACCGGCCTTGGGGATGACCACAGGGAATCAGTGTGGGTCAGTTGCAGCGGCAGAAGTTGCTCGTGGATGGATGGGCCATTCCGGCTGTCTCCATTTATGGTCAGTTATTCTGTCACGTTGTATAAATGATTGGAGGCAGGCGCAGGAATACTTAACAGGGGTTCGAATACTCCACCCAAAAATACAACATGACATGAAAAGGCACGGGACGAAGCCCAAAACAAACATGTTTACAAAAACACAGGGATGTAACCCAAACAAAAGAGTGAGGTTAATCCTCTAATAAATACAAGGGACCCGTAATAACAATACACGGGACGAGACCCGTAATAACGAGTACACAACAATACACAGGACGAGACCCGTAATAACAAGTGCACAACAATACACAGGACGAGACCCGTAATAACAAGTGCACAACAATACACGGGACGAGACCCGTAATAACAAGTGCACAACAATACACGGGACGAGACCCGTAATAACAAGTGCACAACAATACACGGGACGAGACCCGTAATAACAAGTGCACAACAATACACGGGACGAGACCCGTAATAACAAGTGCACAACAATACACGGGACGAGACCCGTAATAACAAGTGCACAACAATACACAGGACGAGACCCGTAATAACAAGTGCACAACAATACACGGGACGAGACCCGTAATAACAAGTGTACAACAATACACAGGACGAGACCCGTAATAACAAGTGCACAACAATACACGGGACGAGACCCGTAATAACGAGTGCACAACAATACACAGGACGAGACCAGTAATAACAAGTGCACAACAATACACAGGACGAGACCCGTAATAACAAGTGCACAACAATACACAGGACGAGACCCGTAATAACAAGTGCACAACAATACACAGGACGAGACCCGTAATAACAAGTGCACAACAATACACAGGACGAGACCCGTAATAACAAGTGCACAACAATACACAGGACGAGACCCGTAATAACAAGTGCACAACAATACACAGGACGAGACCCGTAATAACAAGTGCACAACAATACACGGGACGAGACCCGTAATAACAAGTGCACAACAATACACGGGACGAGACCCGTAATAACAAGTGCACAACAATACACGGGACGAGACCCGTAATAACGAGTACACAACAATACACAGGACGAGACCCGTAATAACGAGTACACAACAATACACAGGATGAGACCCGTAATAACGAGTACACAACAATACACAGGACGAGACCCGTAATAACAAGTGTACAACAATACACGGGACGAGACCCGTAATAACGAGTGCACAACAATACACAGGACGAGACCCGTAATAACAAGTGCACAACAATACACGGGACGAGACCCGTAATAACAAAGGCACAACAATACACAGGACGAGACCCGTAATAACAAAGGCACAACAATACACATACGAGACCCGTAATAACAAGTGCACAACAATACACAGGACGAGACCCGTAATAACAAGTGCACAACAATACACAGGACGAGACCCGTAATAACAAGTGCACAACAATACACAGGACGAGACCCGTAATAACAAGTGCACAACAATACACAGGACGAGACCAGTAATAACAAGTGCACAACAATACAAAGGACGAGACCCGTAATAACAAGTGCACAACAATACACAGGACGAGACCCGTAATAACAAGTGCACAACAATACACGAGACCCGTAATAACAAGTGCACAACAATACACAGGACGAGACCCGTAATAACAAGTGCACAACAATACACAGGGACGAGACCCGTAATAACAAGTGCACAACAATACACAGGACGAGACCCGTAATAACAAGTGCACAACAATACACAGGACGAGACCCGTAATAACAAGTGCACAACAATACACAGGACGAGACCCGTAATAACAAGTGCACAACAATACACAGGACGAGACCCGTAATAACAAGTGCACAACAATACACAGGACGAGACCCGTAATAACAAGTGCACAACAATACACAGGACGAGACCCGTAATAACAAGTGTACAACAATACACAGGACGAGACCCGTAATAACAAAGGCACAACAATACACAGGACGAGACCCGTAATAACAAGTGCACAACAATACACAGGACGAGACCCGTAATAACAAGTGCACAACAATACACAGGACGAGACCCGTAATAACAAGTGCACAACAATACACAGGACGAGACCCGTAATAACAAGTGCACAACAATACACAGGACGAGACCCGTAATAACAAGTGCACAACAATACACAGGACGAGACCCGTAATAACAAGTGCACAACAATACACAGGACGAGACCCGTAATAACAAGTGCACAACAATACACAGGACGAGACCCGTAATAACAAGTGCACAACAATACACAGGACGAGACCCGTAATAACAAGTGCACAACAATACACGGGACGAGACCCGTAATAACAAGTGCACAACAATACACAGGACGAGACCCGTAATAACAAGTGCACAACAATACACAGGACGAGACCCGTAATAACAGAGTGCACAACAATACACAGGACGAGACCCGTAATAACAAAGTGCACAACAATACACAGGACGAGACCCGTAATAACAAGTGCACAACAATACACAGGACGAGACCCGTAATAACAAGTGCACAACAATACACAGGACGAGACCCGTAATAACAAGTGCACAACAATACACAGGACGAGACCCGTAATAACAAGTGCACAACAATACACAGGACGAGACCCGTAATAACAAGTGCACAACAATACACAGGACGAGACCCGTAATAACAAGTGCACAACAATACACAGGACGAGACCCGTAATAACAAGTGCACAACAATACACAGGACGAGACCCGTAATAACAAGTGCACAACAATACACAGGACGAGACCCGTAATAACAAGTGCACAACAATACACAGGACGAGACCCGTAATAACAAGTGCACAACAATACACAGGACGAGACCCGTAATAACAAGTGCACAACAATACACAGGACGAGACCCGTAATAACAAGTGCACAACAATACACAGGACGAGACCCGTAATAACAAGTGCACAACAATACACAGGACGAGACCCGTAATAACAAGTGCACAACAATACACAGGGACGAGACCCGTAATAACAAGTACACAACAATACACAGGATGAGACCCGTAATAACAAGTGCACAACAATACACAGGACGAGACCCGTAATAACAAGTGCACAACAATACACAGGACGAGACCCGTAATAACAAGTGCACAACAATACACAGGACGAGACCCGTAATAACAAGTGCACAACAATACACAGGACGAGACCCGTAATAACAAGTGCACAACAATACACAGGACGAGACCCGTAATAACAAGTGCACAACAATACACAGGACGAGACCCGTAATAACAGTACACAACAATACACAGGACGAGACCCGTAATAACAAAGGCACAACAATACACAGGACGAGACCCGTAATAACAAGTGCACAACAATACACAGGACGAGACCCGTAATAACAAGTGCACAACAATACACAGGACGAGACCCGTAATAACAAGTGCACAACAATACACAGGACGAGACCCGTAATAACAAGTGCACAACAATACACAGGACGAGACCCGTAATAACAAGTGCACAACAATACACAGGACGAGACCCGTAATAACAAGTGCACAACAATACACAGGACGAGACCCGTAATAACAAGTGCACAACAATACACAGGACGAGACCCGTAATAACAAGTGCACAACAATACACAGGACGAGACCCGTAATAACAAGTGCACAACAATACACAGGACGAGACCCGTAATAACAAGTGCACAACAATACACAGGACGAGACCCGTAATAACAAGTGCACAACAATACACGGGACGAGACCCGTAATAACAAGTGCACAACAATACACAGGGACGAGACCCGTAATAACAAGTGCACAACAATACACAGGACGAGACCCGTAATAACAAGTGCACAACAATACACAGGACGAGACCCGTAATAACAAGTGCACAACAATACACAGGACGAGACCCGTAATAACAAGTGCACAACAATACAAAGGACGAGACCCGTAATAACAAGTGCACAACAATACACAGGACGAGACCCGTAATAACAAGTGCACAACAATACACAGGACGAGACCCGTAATAACAAGTGTACAACAATACACAGGACGAGACCCGTAATAACAAGTGCACAACAATACACAGGACGAGACCCGTAATAACGAGTGCACAACAATACACAGGACGAGACCCGTAATAACAAGTGCACAACAATACACAGGACGAGACCCGTAATAACAAGTGCACAACAATACACAGGACGAGACCCGTAATAACAAGTGCACAACAATACACAGGACGAGACCCGTAATAACAAGTGCACAACAATACACAGGACGAGACCCGTAATAACAAGTGCACAACAATACACAGGACGAGACCCGTAATAACAAGTGCACAACAATACACAGGACGAGACCCGTAATAACAAGTGCACAACAATACACAGGACGAGACCCGTAATAACAAGTGCACAACAATACACAGGACGAGACCCGTAATAACCAGTGGACAACAATACACAGGACGAGACCCGTAATAACAAGTGCACAACAATACACAGGACGAGACCCGTAATAACGAGTACACAACAATACACAGGACGAGACCCGTAATAACAAGTGCACAACAATACACGGGACGAGACCCGTAATAACAAGTGCACAACAATACACAGGACGAGACCCGTAATAACAAGTGCACAACAATACACAGGACGAGACCCGTAATAACAAGTGCACAACAATACACAGGACGAGACCCGTAATAACAAGTGCACAACAATACACAGGACGAGACCCGTAATAACAAGTGCACAACAATACACAGGACGAGACCCGTAATAACAAGTGCACAACAATACACAGGACGAGACCAGTAATAACAAGTGCACAACAATACACAGGACGAGACCCGTAATAACAAGTGCACAACAATACACAGGACGAGACCCGTAATAACAAGTGCACACAACAATACACAGGACGAGACCCGTAATAACAAGTGCACAACAATACACAGGACGAGACCCGTAATAACAAGTGCACAACAATACACGGGACGAGACCCGTAATAACAAGTGCACAACAATACACAGGACGAGACCCGTAATAACAAGTGCACAACAATACACAGGACGAGACCCGTAATAACAAGTGCACAACAATACACAGGACGAGACCCGTAAAACGAGTACACAACAATACACAGGACGAGACCCGTAATAACGAGTACACAACAATACACAGGACGAGACCCGTAATAACAAGTGCACAACAATACACAGGACGAGACCCGTAATAACAAAGGCACAACAATACACAGGACGAGACCCGTAATAACAAGTGCACAACAATACACAGGACGAGACCCGTAATAACAAGTGCACAACAATACACAGGACGAGACCAGTAATAACAAGTGCACAACAATACACAGGACGAGACCCGTAATAACAAGTGCACAACAATACACAGGACGAGACCCGTAATAACAAGTGCACAACAATACACAGGACGAGACCCGTAATAACAAGTGCACAACAATACACAGGACGAGACCCGTAATAACAAGTGCACAACAATACACAGGACGAGACCCGTAATAACAAGTGCACAACAATACACAGGACGAGACCCGTAATAACAAGTGCACAACAATACACAGGACGAGACCCGTAATAACAAGTGCACAACAATACACAGGACGAGACCCGTAATAACAAGTGCACAACAATACACAGGACGAGACCCGTAATAACAAGTGCACAACAATACACAGGACGAGACCCGTAATAACAAGTGCACAACAATACACAGGACGAGACCCGTAATAACAAGTGCACAACAATACACGGGACGAGACCCGTAATAACAAGTGCACAACAATACACAGGACGAGACCCGTAATAAGCGAGTACACAACAATACACAGGACGAGACCCGTAATAACAAAGGCACAACAATACACAGGACGAGACCCGTAATAACAAGTGCACAACAATACACAGGACGAGACCCGTAATAACAAGTGCACAACAATACACAGGACGAGACCCGTAATAACAAGTGCACAACAATACACGGGGACGAGACCCGTAATAACAAGTGCACAACAATACACAGGACGAGACCCGTAATAACAAGTGCACAACAATACACAGGACGAGACCCGTAATAACAAGTGCACAACAATACACAGGACGAGACCCGTAATAACAAGTGCACAACAATACACAGGACGAGACCCGTAATAACAAGTGCACAACAATACACAGGACGAGACCCGTAATAACAAGTGCACAACAATACACAGGACGAGACCCGTAATAACAAGTGCACAACAATACACAGGACGAGACCCGTAATAACAAGTGCACAACAATACACAGGACGAGACCCGTAATAACAAGTGCACAACAATACACAGGACGAGACCCGTAATAACAAGTGCACAACAATACACGGGACGAGACCCGTAATAACAAGTGCACAACAATACACAGGACGAGACCCGTAATAACAAGTGCACAACAATACACAGGACGAGACCCGTAATAACAAGTGCACAACAATACACAGGACGAGACCCGTAATAACAAGTGCACAACAATACACAGGACGAGACCCGTAATAACAAGTGCACAACAATACAGGACGAGACCCGTAATAACAAGTGCACAACAATACACAGGACGAGACCCGTAATAACAAAGTGCACAACAATACACAGGACGAGACCCGTAATAACAAGTGCACAACAATACACAGGACGAGACCCGTAATAACAAGTGCACAACAATACACAGGACGAGACCCGTAATAACAAGTGCACAACAATACACAGGACGAGACCCGTAATAACAAGTGCACAACAATACACAGGACGAGACCCGTAATAACAAGTGCACAACAATACACAGGACGAGACCCGTAATAACAAGTGCACAACAATACACAGGACGAGACCCGTAATAACAAGTGCACAACAATACACAGGACGAGACCCGTAATAACCAAAGGCACAACAATACACAGGACGAGACCCGTAATAACAAGTGCACAACAATACACAGGGACGAGACCCGTAATAACAAGTGCACAACAATACACGGGACGAGACCCGTAATAACAAGTGCACAACAATACACAGGACGAGACCCGTAATAACAAGTGCACAACAATACACAGGGACGAGACCCGTAATAACAAGTGCACAACAATACACAGGACGAGACCCCGTAATAACAAAGGCACAACAATACACAGGACGAGACCCGTAATAACAAGTGCACAACAATACACAGGACGAGACCCGTAAAACGAGTACACAACAATACACAGGACGAGACCCGTAATAACGAGTACACAACAATACACAGGACGAGACCCGTAATAACAAGTGCACAACAATACACGGGACGAGACCCGTAATAACAAGTGCACAACAATACACAGGACGAGACCCGTAATAACAAGTGCACAACAATACACAGGACGAGACCCGTAATAGCGAGTACACAACAATACACAGGACGAGACCCCGTAATAACAAAGGCACAACAATACACAGGACGAGACCCGTAATAACAAGTGCACAACAATACACAGGACGAGACCCGTAATAACAAGTGCACAACAATACACAGGACGAGACCAGTAATAACAAGTGCACAACAATACACAGGACGAGACCCGTAATAACAAGTGCACAACAATACACAGGACGAGACCCGTAATAACAAGTGCACAACAATACACAGGACGAGACCCGTAATAACAAGTGCACAACAATACACAGGACGAGACCCGTAATAACAAGTGCACAACAATACACAGGACGAGACCAGTAATAACAAGTGCACAACAATACACAGGACGAGACCCGTAATAACAAGTGCACAACAATACACAGGACGAGACCCGTAATAACAAGTGCACAACAATACACGGGACGAGACCCGTAATAACAAGTGCACAACAATACACAGGACGAGACCCGTAATAACAAGTGCACAACAATACACAGGACGAGACCCGTAATAACAAGTGCACAACAATACACGGGACGAGACCCGTAATAACAAGTGCACAACAATACACGGGACGAGACCCGTAATAACAAGTGCACAACAATACACAGGACGAGACCCGTAATAACAAGTGCACAACAATACACAGGACGAGACCCGTAATAACAAGTGCACAACAATACACAGGACGAGACCCGTAATAACAAGTGCACAACAATACACAGGACGAGACCCGTAATAACAAGTGCACAACAATACACAGGACGAGACCCGTAATAACAAGTGCACAACAATACACAGGACGAGACCCGTAATAACAAGTGCACAACAATACACAGGACGAGACCCGTAATAACAAGTGCACAACAATACACAGGACGAGACCCGTAATAACAAAGTGCACAACAATACACAGGACGAGACCCGTAATAACAAGTGCACAACAATACACAGGACGAGACCCGTAATAACAAGTGCACAACAATACACAGGACGAGACCAGTAATAACAAGTGCACAACAATACACAGGGACGAGACCCGTAATAACAAGTGCACAACAATACACAGGACGAGACCCGTAATAACAAGTGCACAACAATACACAGGACGAGACCCGTAATAACAAGTGCACAACAATACACAGGACGAGACCCGTAATAACAAGTGCACAACAATACACAGGACGAGACCCGTAATAACAAGTGCACAACAATACACAGGACGAGACCCGTAATAACAAGTGCACAACAATACACAGGACGAGACCCGTAATAACAAGTGCACAACAATACACAGGACGAGACCCGTAATAACAAGTGCACAACAATACACAGGACGAGACCCGTAATAACAAGTGCACAACAATACACAGGACGAGACCAGTAATAACAAGTGCACAACAATACACAGGACGAGACCCGTAATAACAAGTGCACAACAATACACGGGACGAGACCCGTAATAGCGAGTACACAACAATACACAGGACGAGACCCCGTAATAACAAAGGCACAACAATACACAGGACGAGACCCGTAATAACAAGTGCACAACAATACACAGGACGAGACCCGTAATAACAAGTGCACAACAATACACAGGACGAGACCAGTAATAACAAGTGCACAACAATACACAGGACGAGACCCGTAATAACAAGTGCACAACAATACACAGGACGAGACCCGTAATAACAAGTGCACAACAATACACAGGACGAGACCCGTAATAACAAGTGCACAACAATACACAGGACGAGACCCGTAATAACAAGTGCACAACAATACACAGGACGAGACCCGTAATAACAAGTGCACAACAATACACAGGACGAGACCCGTAATAACAAGTGCACAACAATACACAGGACGAGACCCGTAATAACAAGTGCACAACAATACACAGGACGAGACCCGTAATAACGAGTACACAACAATACACAGGACGAGACCCGTAATAACAAGTGCACAACAATACACGGGACGAGACCCGTAATAACAAGTGCACAACAATACACAGGACGAGACCCGTAATAACAAGTGCACAACAATACACAGGACGAGACCCGTAATAACAAGTGCACAACAATACACAGGACGAGACCCCAGTAATAACAAAGGCACAACCGAGACCCGTAATAACAAGTGCACAACAATACACAGGACGAGACCCGTAATAACAAGTGCACAACAATACACAGGACGAGACCCGTAATAACAAGTGCACAACAATACACAGGACGAGACCCGTAATAACAAGTGCACAACAATACACAGGACGAGACCCGTAATAACAAGTGCACAACAATACACAGGACGAGACCCGTAATAACAAGTGCACAACAATACACAGGACGAGACCCGTAATAACAAGTGCACAACAATACACAGGGACGAGACCAGTAATAACAAAGTGCACAACAATACACAGGACGAGACCCGTAATAACAAGTGCACAACAATACACAGGACGAGACCCGTAATAACAAGTGCACAACAATACACAGGACGAGACCCGTAATAACAAGTGCACAACAATACACAGGACGAGACCAGTAATAACAAGTGCACAACAATACACAGGACGAGACCCGTAATAACAAGTGCACAACAATACACAGGACGAGACCCGTAATAACAAGTGCACAACAATACACAGGACGAGACCCGTAATAACAAGTGCACAACAATACACAGGACGAGACCCGTAATAACAAGTGCACAACAATACACAGGACGAGACCCGTAATAACAAGTGCACAACAATACACAGGACGAGACCCGTAATAACAAGTGCACAACAATACACAGGACGAGACCCGTAATAAGTACACAACAAACAGGACGAGACCCGTAATAACAACAACAATACACAGGACGAGACCCGTAATAACAAGTGCACAACAATACACAGGACGAGACCCGTAATAACAAGTGCACAACAATACACAGGACGAGACCCGTAATAACAAGTGCACAACAATACACGGGACGAGACCCGTAATAACAAGTGCACAACAATACACAGGACGAGACCCGTAATAACAAAGTGCACAACAATACACAGGACGAGACCCGTAATAACAAGTGCACAACAATACACAGGACGAGACCCGTAATAACAAGTGCACAACAATACACAGGACGAGACCGTAATAACAAGTGCACAACAATACACAGGACGAGACCCGTAATAACAAGTGCACAACAATACACAGGACGAGACCAGTAATAACAAGTGCACAACAATACACAGGACGAGACCCGTAATAACAAGTGCACAACAATACACAGGACGAGACCCGTAATAACAAGTGCACAACAATACACAGGACGAGACCCGTAATAACAAGTGCACAACAATACACAGGACGAGACCCGTAATAACAAGTGCACAACAATACACGGGACGAGACCCGTAATAACAAGTGCACAACAATACACAGGACGAGACCCGTAATAACAAGTGCACAACAATACACGGGACGAGACCCGTAATAACAAGTGCACAACAATACACAGGACGAGACCCGTAAAACGAGTACACAACAATACACAGGACGAGACCCGTAATAACGAGTACACAACAATACACAGGACGAGACCCGTAATAACAAGTGCACAACAATACACAGGACGAGACCCGTAATAACAAGTGCACAACAATACACGGGACGAGACCCGTAATAACAAGTGCACAACAATACACAGGACGAGACCCGTAATAACAAGTGCACAACAATACACAGGACGAGACCCGTAATAACAAGTGCACAACAATACACAGGACGAGACCCGTAATAACAAGTGCACAACAATACACAGGACGAGACCCGTAATAACAAGTGCACAACAATACACAGGACGAGACCCGTAATAACCAAAGGCACAACAATACACAGGACGAGACCCGTAATAACAAGTGCACAACAATACACGGGACGAGACCCGTAATAACAAGTGCACAACAATACACAGGACGAGACCCGTAATAGCGAGTACACAACAATACACAGGACGAGACCAGTAATAACAAGTGCACAACAATACACAGGACGAGACCCGTAATAACAAGTGCACAACAATACACAGGACGAGACCCGTAATAACAAGTGCACAACAATACACAGGACGAGACCCGTAATAACAAGTGCACAACAATACAGGACGAGACCCGTAATAACAAGTGCACAACAATACACAGGACGAGACCCGTAATAACAAGTGCACAACAATACACAGGACGAGACCCGTAATAACAAAGGCACAACAATACACGAGACCCGTAATAACAAGTGCACAACAATACACAGGACGAGACCCGTAATAACAAGTGCACAACAATACACAGGACGAGACCAGTAATAACAAGTGCACAACAATACACAGGACGAGACCCGTAATAACAAGTGCACAACAATACACAGGACGAGACCCGTAATAACAAGTGCACAACAATACACAGGACGAGACCCGTAATAACAAGTGCACAACAATACACAGGACGAGACCCGTAATAACAAGTGCACAACAATACACAGGACGAGACCCGTAATAACAAGTGCACAACAATACGGGACGAGACCCGTAATAACAAGTGCACAACAATACACAGGGACGAGACCCGTAATAACAAGTGCACAACAATACACAGGACGAGACCCGTAATAACAAGTGCACAACAATACACAGGACGAGACCCGTAATAACAAGTGCACAACAATACACAGGACGAGACCCGTAATAACAAGTGCACAACAATACACAGGACGAGACCCGTAATAACAAGTGCACAACAATACACAGGACGAGACCCGTAATAACAAGTGCACAACAATACACAGGACGAGACCCGTAATAACAAGTGCACAACAATACACAGGACGAGACCCGTAATAACAAGTGCACAACAATACACAGGACGAGACCCGTAATAACAAGTGCACAACAATACACGGGACGAGACCCGTAATAACAAGTGCACAACAATACACAGGACGAGACCCGTAATAACAAAGTGCACAACAATACACAGGACGAGACCCGTAATAACAAGTGCACAACAATACACAGGACGAGACCCGTAATAACAAGTGCACAACAATACACAGGACGAGACCAGTAATAACAAGTGCACAACAATACACAGGACGAGACCCGTAATAACAAGTGCACAACAATACACAGGACGAGACCCGTAATAACAAGTGCACAACAATACAAGGACGAGACCCGTAATAACAAGTGCACAACAATACACAGGACGAGACCCGTAATAACAAGTGCACAACAATACACAGGACGAGACCCGTAATAACAAGTGTACAACAATACACAGGACGAGACCCGTAATAACAAGTGCACAACAATACACAGGACGAGACCCGTAATAACAAGTGCACAACAATACACAGGACGAGACCCGTAATAACAAGTGCACAACAATACACAGGACGAGACCCGTAATAACAAGTGCACAACAATACATACAGGACGAGACCAGTAATAACAAGTGCACAACAATACACAGGACGAGACCCGTAATAACAAGTGCACAACAATACACAGGACGAGACCCGTAATAACAAGTGCACAACAATACACAGGACGAGACCCGTAATAACAAGTGCACAACAATACACAGGACGAGACCCGTAATAACAAGTGCACAACAATACACAGGACGAGACCCGTAATAACAAGTGCACAACAATACACAGGACGAGACCCGTAATAACAAGTGCACAACAATACACAGGACGAGACCCGTAATAACAAGTGCACAACAATACACAGGACGAGACCCGTAATAACAAGTGCACAACAATACAAGGACGAGACCCGTAATAACAAGTGCACAACAATACACAGGACGAGACCCGTAATAACAAGTGCACAACAATACACAGGACGAGACCCGTAATAACAAGTGCACAACAATACACAGGACGAGACCCGTAATAACAAGTGCACAACAATACACAGGACGAGACCCGTAATAACAAGTGCACAACAATACACAGGACGAGACCCGTAATAACAAGTGCACAACAATACACAGGACGAGACCCGTAATAACAAGTGCACAACAATACACAGGACGAGACCCGTAATAACAAGTGCACAACAATACACAGGAAGAGACCCGTAATAACAAGTGCACAACAATACACAGGACGAGACCCGTAATAACAAGTGCACAACAATACACAGGACGAGACCCGTAATAACAAGTGCACAACAATACACAGGACGAGACCCGTAATAACAAGTGCACAACAATACACAGGACGAGACCCGTAATAACAAAGGCACAACAATACACAGGACGAGACCCGTAATAACAAGTGCACAACAATACACAGGACGAGACCCGTAATAACAAGTGCACAACAATACACAGGACGAGACCAGTAATAACAAGTGCACAACAATACACAGGACGAGACCCGTAATAACAAGTGCACAACAATACACAGGACGAGACCCGTAATAACAAGTGCACAACAATACACAGAGACCCGTAATAACAAGACGAGACCCGTAATAACAAGTGCACAACAATACACAGGACGAGACCCGTAATAACAAAGGCACAACAATACACAGGACGAGACCCGTAATAACAAGTGCACAACAATACACAGGACGAGACCCGTAAAACGAGTACACAACAATACACAGGACGAGACCCGTAATAACGAGTACACAACAATACACAGGACGAGACCCGTAATAACAAGTGCACAACAATACACAGGACGAGACCCGTAATAACAAGTGCACAACAATACACAGGACGAGACCCGTAATAACAAGTGCACAACAATACACAGGACGAGACCCAGTAATAACAAGTGCACAACAATACACAGGACGAGACCCGTAATAACAAGTGCACAACAATACACAGGACGAGACCCGTAATAACAAGTGCACAACAATACACAGGACGAGACCCGTAATAACAAGTGCACAACAATACACAGGACGAGACCCGTAATAACAAGTGCACAACAATACACAGGACGAGACCCGTAATAACAAGTGCACAACAATACACAGGACGAGACCCGTAATAACAAGTGCACAACAATACACAGGACGAGACCCGTAATAACAAGTGCACAACAATACACAGGACGAGACCCGTAATAACAAGTGCACAACAATACACAGGACGAGACCCGTAATAACAAGTGCACAACAATACACAGGACGAGACCCGTAATAACAAGTGCACAACAATACACAGGACGAGACCAGTAATAACAAGTGCACAACAATACACAGGACGAGACCCGTAATAACAAGTGCACAACAATACACAGGACGAGACCCGTAATAACAAGTGCACAACAATACACAGGACGAGACCCGTAATAACAAGTGCACAACAATACACAGGACGAGACCCGTAATAACAAGTGCACAACAATACACAGGACGAGACCCGTAATAACAAAGTGCACAACAATACACAGGACGAGACCCGTAATAACAAGTGCACAACAATACACAGGACGAGACCCGTAATAACAAGTGCACAACAATACACAGGACGAGACCAGTAATAACAAGTGCACAACAATACACAGGACGAGACCCGTAATAACAAGTGCACAACAATACACAGGACGAGACCCGTAATAACAAGTGCACAACAATACACAGGACGAGACCCGTAATAACAAGTGCACAACAATACACAGGACGAGACCCGTAATAACAAGTGCACAACAATACACAGGACGAGACCCGTAATAACAAGTGCACAACAATACACAGGACGAGACCCGTAATAACAAGTGCACAACAATACACAGGACGAGACCCGTAATAACAAGTGCACAACAATACACAGGACGAGACCCGTAATAACAAGTGCACAACAATACACAGGACGAGACCCGTAATAACAAGTGCACAACAATACACAGGACGAGACCCGTAATAACAAGTGCACAACAATACACGGGACGAGACCCGTAATAACAAGTGCACAACAATACACAGGACGAGACCCGTAATAACAAGTGCACAACAATACACAGGACGAGACCCGTAATAACAAGTACACAACAATACACAGGACGAGACCCGTAATAACAAAGGCACAACAATACACAGGACGAGACCCGTAATAGTGCACAACAATACAAGGACGAGACCCACAAGTGCACAACAATACACAGGACGAGACCCGTAATAACAAGTGCACAACAATACACAGGACGAGACCCGTAATAACAAGTGCACAACAATACACAGGACGAGACCCAGTAATAACAAGTGCACAACAATACACAGGACGAGACCCGTAATAACAAGTGCACAACAATACACAGGACGAGACCCGTAATAACAAGTGCACAACAATACACAGGACGAGACCCGTAATAACAAGTGCACAACAATACACAGGACGAGACCCGTAATAACAAGTGCACAACAATACACAGGACGAGACCCGTAATAACAAGTGCACAACAATACACGGGACGAGACCCGTAATAACAAGTGCACAACAATACACGGGACGAGACCCGTAATAACAAGTGCACAACAATACACAGGACGAGACCCGTAATAACAAGTGCACAACAATACACAGGACGAGACCCGTAATAACAAAGTGCACAACAATACACAGGACGAGACCCGTAATAACGAGTACACAACAATACACAGGACGAGACCCGTAATAACAAGTGCACAACAATACACAGGACGAGACCCGTAATAACAAGTGCACAACAATACACAGGACGAGACCCGTAATAACAAGTGCACAACAATACACAGGACGAGACCCGTAATAACAAGTGCACAACAATACAAAGGACGAGACCCGTAATAACAAGTGCACAACAATACACAGGACGAGACCCGTAATAACAAGTGCACAACAATACACAGGACGAGACCCGTAATAACAAAGGCACAACAATACACAGGACGAGACCCGTAATAACAAGTGCACAACAATACACAGGACGAGACCCGTAATAACAAGTGCACAACAATACACAGGACGAGACCAGTAATAACAAGTGCACAACAATACACAGGACGAGACCCGTAATAACAAGTGCACAACAATACACAGGACGAGACCCGTAATAACAAGTGCACAACAATACACAGGACGAGACCCGTAATAACGAGTACACAACAATACACAGGACGAGACCCGTAATAACAAGTGCACAACAATACACAGGACGAGACCCGTAATAACAAGTGCACAACAATACACGGGACGAGACCCGTAATAACAAGTGCACAACAATACACAGGACGAGACCCGTAATAACAAGTGCACAACAATACACAGGACGAGACCCGTAATAGCGAGTACACAACAATACACAGGACGAGACCCCGTAATAACAAAGGCACAACAATACACAGGACGAGACCCGTAATAACAAGTGCACAACAATACACAGGACGAGACCCGTAATAACAAGTGCACAACAATACACAGGACGAGACCAGTAATAACAAGTGCACAACAATACACAGGACGAGACCCGTAATAACAAGTGCACAACAATACACAGGACGAGACCCGTAATAACAAGTGCACAACAATACACAGGACGAGACCCGTAATAACAAGTGCACAACAATACACAGGACGAGACCCGTAATAACAAGTGCACAACAATACACAGGACGAGACCCGTAATAACAAGTGCACAACAATACACAGGACGAGACCAGTAATAACAAGTGCACAACAATACACAGGACGAGACCCGTAATAACAAGTGCACAACAATACACGGGACGAGACCCGTAATAACAAGTGCACAACAATACACAGGACGAGACCCGTAATAACAAGTGCACAACAATACACAGGACGAGACCCGTAATAACAAGTGCACAACAATACACGGGACGAGACCCGTAATAACAAGTGCACAACAATACACAGGACGAGACCCGTAATAACAAGTGCACAACAATACACGGGACGAGACCCGTAATAACAAGTGCACAACAATACACAGGACGAGACCCGTAATAACAAGTGCACAACAATACACAGGACGAGACCCGTAATAACAAGTGCACAACAATACACAGGACGAGACCCGTAATAACAAGTGCACAACAATACACAGGACGAGACCCGTAATAACAAGTGCACAACAATACACGGGACGAGACCCGTAATAGCGAGTACACAACAATACACAGGACGAGACCCCGTAATAACAAAGGCACAACAATACACAGGACGAGACCCGTAATAACAAGTGCACAACAATACACAGGACGAGACCCGTAATAACAAGTGCACAACAATACACAGGACGAGACCAGTAATAACAAGTGCACAACAATACACAGGACGAGACCCGTAATAACAAGTGTACAACAATACACAGGACGAGACCCGTAATAACAAGTGCACAACAATACAAAGGACGAGACCCGTAATAACAAGTGCACAACAATACACAGGACGAGACCCGTAATAACAAGTGCACAACAATACACAGGACGAGACCCGTAATAACAAGTGTACAACAATACACAGGACGAGACCCGTAATAACAAGTGCACAACAATACACAGGACGAGACCCCGTAATAACAAAGGCACAACAATACACAGGACGAGACCCGTAATAACAAGTGCACAACAATACACAGGACGAGACCCGTAATAACAAGTGCACAACAATACACAGGACGAGACCAGTAATAACAAGTGCACAACAATACACAGGACGAGACCCGTAATAACAAGTGCACAACAATACACGGGACGAGACCCGTAATAGCGAGTACACAACAATACACAGGACGAGACCCCGTAATAACAAAGGCACAACAATACACAGGACGAGACCCGTAATAACAAGTGCACAACAATACACAGGACGAGACCCGTAATAACAAGTGCACAACAATACACAGGACGAGACCAGTAATAACAAGTGCACAACAATACACAGGACGAGACCCGTAATAACAAGTGTACAACAATACACAGGACGAGACCCGTAATAACAAGTGCACAACAATACAAAGGACGAGACCCGTAATAACAAGTGCACAACAATACACAGGACGAGACCCGTAATAACAAGTGCACAACAATACACAGGACGAGACCCGTAATAACAAGTGCACAACAATACACAGGACGAGACCCGTAATAACAAGTGCACAACAATACACAGGACGAGACCCGTAATAACAAGTGCACAACAATACACAGGACGAGACCCGTAATAACAAGTGCACAACAATACACAGGACGAGACCCGTAATAACAAGTGCACAACAATACACAGGACGAGACCCGTAATAACAAGTGCACAACAATACACAGGACGAGACCCGTAATAACAAGTGCACAACAATACACAGGACGAGACCCGTAATAACAAGTACACAACAATACACAGGACGAGACCCGTAATAACAAAGGCACAACAATACACAGGACGAGACCCGTAATAACAAGTGCACAACAATACACAGGACGAGACCCGTAATAACAAGTGCACAACAATACACAGGACGAGACCCGTAATAACAAGTGCACAACAATACACAGGACGAGACCCGTAATAACAAGTGCACAACAATACACAGGACGAGACCCGTAATAACAAGTGCACAACAATACACAGGACGAGACCCGTAATAACAAGTGCACAACAATACACAGGACGAGACCCGTAATAACAAGTGCACAACAATACACAGGACGAGACCCGTAATAACAAGTGCACAACAATACACAGGACGAGACCCGTAATAACAAGTGCACAACAATACACAGGACGAGACCCGTAATAACAAGTGCACAACAATACACAGGACGAGACCCGTAATAACAAGTGCACAACAATACACAGGACGAGACCCGTAATAACAAGTGCACAACAATACACAGGACGAGACCCGTAATAACAAGTGCACAACAATACACAGGACGAGACCCGTAATAACAAGTGCACAACAATACACAGGACGAGACCCGTAATAACAAGTGCACAACAATACACAGGGACGAGACCCGTAATAACAAGTGCACAACAATACACAGGACGAGACCCACAGTGCACAACAATACACAGGACGAGACCCGTAATAACAAGTGCACAACAATACACAGGACGAGACCCGTAATAACAAGTGCACAACAATACACAGGACGAGACCCGTAATAACAAGTGTACACAACAATACACAGGACGAGACCCGTAATAACAAGTGCACAACAATACACGGGACGAGACCCGTAATAACAAGTGCACAACAATACACAGGACGAGACCCGTAATAACAAGTGCACAACAATACACAGGACGAGACCCGTAATAACAAGTGCACAACAATACACAGGACGAGACCCGTAATAACAAAGGCACAACAATACACAGGACGAGACCCGTAATAACAAGTGCACAACAATACACAGGACGAGACCCGTAATAACAAGTGCACAACAATACACAGGACGAGACCAGTAATAACAAGTGCACAACAATACACAGGACGAGACCCGTAATAACAAGTGCACAACAATACACAGGACGAGACCCGTAATAACAAGTGCACAACAATACACAGGACGAGACCCGTAATAACAAGTGCACAACAATACACAGGACGAGACCCGTAATAACAAGTGCACAACAATACACAGGACGAGACCCGTAATAACAAGTGCACAACAATACACAGGACGAGACCCGTAATAACAAGTGCACAACAATACACAGGACGAGACCCGTAATAACAAGTGCACAACAATACACAGGGACGAGACCCGTAATAACAAGTGCACAACAATACACAGGACGAGACCAGTAATAACAAGTGCACAACAATACACAGGACGAGACCCGTAATAACAAGTGCACAACAATACACAGGACGAGACCCGTAATAACAAGTGCACAACAATACACAGGACGAGACCCGTAATAACAAGTGCACAACAATACACAGGACGAGACCCGTAATAACAAGTGCACAACAATACACAGGACGAGACCCGTAATAACAAGTGCACAACAATACACAGGACGAGACCCGTAATAACAAGTGCACAACAATACACAGGACGAGACCCGTAATAACAAGTGCACAACAATACACAGGACGAGACCCGTAATAACAAGTGCACAACAATACACAGGACGAGACCCGTAATAACAAGTGCACAACAATACACAGGACGAGACCCGTAATAACAAGTGCACAACAATACACAGGACGAGACCCGTAATAACAAGTGCACAACAATACACAGGACGAGACCCGTAATAACAAGTGCACAACAATACACAGGACGAGACCCGTAATAACAAGTGCACAACAATACACAGGACGAGACCCGTAATAACAAGTGCACAACAATACACAGGACGAGACCCGTAATAACAAGTACACAACAATACACAGGACGAGACCCGTAATAACAAGTGCACAACAATACACAGGACGAGACCCGTAATAACAAGTGCACAACAATACACAGGACGAGACCCGTAATAACAAGTGCACAACAATACACAGGGACGAGACCCGTAATAACAAGTGCACAACAATACACAGGACGAGACCCGTAATAACAAGTGCACAACAATACACAGGACGAGACCCGTAATAACAAGTACACAACAATACACAGGACGAGACCCGTAATAACAAAGGCACAACAATACACAGGACGAGACCCGTAATAACAAGTGCACAACAATACACAGGACGAGACCCGTAATAACAAGTGCACAACAATACACAGGACGAGACCAGTAATAACAAGTGCACAACAATACACAGGACGAGACCCGTAATAACAAGTGCACAACAATACACAGGACGAGACCCGTAATAACAAGTGCACAACAATACACAGGACGAGACCCGTAATAACAAGTGCACAACAATACACAGGACGAGACCCGTAATAACAAGTGCACAACAATACACAGGACGAGACCCGTAATAACAAGTGCACAACAATACACAGGACGAGACCCGTAATAACAAGTGCACAACAATACACAGGACGAGACCCGTAATAACAAGTGCACAACAATACACAGGACGAGACCCGTAATAACAAGTGCACAACAATACACAGGACGAGACCCGTAATAACAAGTGCACAACAATACACAGGACGAGACCCGTAATAACAAGTGCACAACAATACACGGGACGAGACCCGTAATAACAAGTGCACAACAATACACGGGACGAGACCCGTAATAACAAGTGCACAACAATACACAGGACGAGACCAGTAATAACAAGTGCACAACAATACACAGGACGAGACCCGTAATAACAAGTGCACAACAATACACAGGACGAGACCCGTAATAACAAGTGCACAACAATACACAGGACGAGACCCGTAATAACAAGTGCACAACAATACACAGGGACGAGACCCGTAATAACAAGTGCACAACAATACACAGGACGAGACCCGTAATAACAAGTGCACAACAATACACAGGACGAGACCCGTAATAACAAGTGCACAACAATACACAGGACGAGACCCCGTAATAACAAAGGCACAACAATACACAGGACGAGACCCGTAATAACAAGTGCACAACAATACACAGGACGAGACCCGTAATAACAAGTGCACAACAATACACAGGACGAGACCAGTAATAACAAGTGCACAACAATACACAGGACGAGACCCGTAATAACAAGTGTACAACAATACACAGGACGAGACCCGTAATAACAAGTGCACAACAATACACAGGACGAGACCCGTAATAACAAGTGCACAACAATACACAGGACGAGACCCGTAATAACAAGTGCACAACAATACACAGGACGAGACCCGTAATAACAAGTGCACAACAATACACAGGACGAGACCCGTAATAACAAGTGCACAACAATACACAGGACGAGACCCGTAATAACAAAGGCACAACAATACACAGGACGAGACCCGTAATAACAAGTGCACAACAATACACAGGACGAGACCCGTAATAACAAGTGCACAACAATACACAGGACGAGACCAGTAATAACAAGTGCACAACAATACACAGGACGAGACCCGTAATAACAAGTGCACAACAATACACAGGACGAGACCCGTAATAACAAGTGCACAACAATACACAGGACGAGACCCCGTAATAACAAAGGCACAACAATACACAGGACGAGACCCGTAATAACAAGTGCACAACAATACACAGGACGAGACCCGTAATAACAAGTGCACAACAATACACAGGACGAGACCCGTAATAACAAGTGCACAACAATACACAGGACGAGACCCGTAATAACAAGTGTACAACAATACACAGGACGAGACCCGTAATAACAAGTGCACAACAATACACAGGACGAGACCCGTAATAACAAGTGCACAACAATACACAGGACGAGACCCGTAATAACAAGTGCACAACAATACACAGGACGAGACCCGTAATAACAAGTGCACAACAATACACAGGACGAGACCCGTAATAACAAAGTGCACAACAATACACAGGACGAGACCCGTAATAACAAGTGCACAACAATACACAGGACGAGACCCGTAATAACAAGTGCACAACAATACACAGGACGAGACCCGTAATAACAAGTGCACAACAATACACAGGACGAGACCCGTAATAACAAGTGCACAACAATACACAGGACGAGACCCGTAATAACAAGTGCACAACAATACACAGGACGAGACCCGTAATAACAAGTGCACAACAATACACAGGACGAGACCCGTAATAACAAGTGCACAACAATACACAGGACGAGACCCGTAATAACAAGTGCACAACAATACACAGGACGAGACCCGTAATAACAAGTGCACAACAATACACAGGACGAGACCCGTAATAACAAGTGCACAACAATACACAGGACGAGACCCGTAATAACAAGTGGACAACAATACACAGGACGAGACCCGTAATAACAAGTGCACAACAATACACAGGACGAGACCCGTAATAACAAGTGCACAACAATACACAGGACGAGACCCGTAATAACAAGTGCACAACAATACACAGGACGAGACCCGTAATAACAAGTGCACAACAATACACAGGACGAGACCCGTAATAACAAGTGCACAACAATACACAGGACGAGACCCGTAATAACAAGTGCACAACAATACACAGGACGAGACCCGTAATAACAAGTGCACAACAATACACAGGACGAGACCCGTAATAACAAGTGCACAACAATACACAGGACGAGACCCGTAATAACAAGTGCACAACAATACACAGGACGAGACCCGTAATAACAAGTGCACAACAATACACAGGACGAGACCAGTAATAACAAGTGCACAACAATACACAGGACGAGACCCGTAATAACAAGTGTACAACAATACACAGGACGAGACCCGTAATAACAAGTGCACAACAATACACAGGACGAGACCAGTAATAACAAGTGCACAACAATACACAGGACGAGACCCGTAATAACAAGTGCACAACAATACACAGGACGAGACCCGTAATAACAAGTGCACAACAATACACAGGACGAGACCCGTAATAACAAGTGCACAACAATACACAGGACGAGACCCGTAATAACAAGTGTACAACAATACACAGGACGAGACCCGTAATAACAAGTGTACAACAATACACAGGACGAGACCCGTAATAACAAAGGCATAACAATACACAGGACGAGACCCGTAATAACAAGTGCACAACAATACACAGGACGAGACCCGTAATAACAAGTGCACAACAATACACAGGACGAGACCAGTAATAACAAGTGCACAACAATACACAGGACGAGACCCGTAATAACAAGTGTACAACAATACACAGGACGAGACCCGTAATAACAAGTGCACAACAATACACAGGACGAGACCAGTAATAACAAGTGCACAACAATACACAGGACGAGACCCGTAATAACAAGTGCACAACAATACACAGGACGAGACCCGTAATAACAAGTGCACAACAATACACAGGACGAGACCCGTAATAACAAGTGCACAACAATACACAGGACGAGACCCGTAATAACAAGTGTACAACAATACACAGGACGAGACCCGTAATAACAAAGGCACAACAATACACAGGACGAGACCCGTAATAACAAGTGCACAACAATACACAGGACGAGACCCGTAATAACGACTACACAATTCGTGTAGGTACTCACAAGACCAATGGACATGTGAACAATAACCGACCAAGACAATGGTGAACAGAGGGCACATATATACAATTACTAATCAGGGGAAATGGGAACCAGGTGTGTGTAATGATCCAGTTAAGTGACTCTTAGAGGCCGGTGACATAGACCTCCGGAACTGGTGCACGGAATGAGCAGCAGTACCGGGGATCTGTGACACTATGCATAGATAATAAACAGCGAGTAGCAGCAGCGTAAAAACAAATGGGTGGTCAATGTAAATATGTAAAAGCAATCAACGTGACGTCCATAACATATGCAGACACATACTCACACACATTTGCATTTAAGGAAGTGCAAGTCCGGAAGGCACGGCAGGCTAATTAGAGTGGATTCCAAGCCTATCTCAAATCAGACCATTAAGCGATGTGACACTACATTCAACAGAGCCATAGCTTGCATCCCAAATGCCACCTTATTCCCTATTTAGTACACTACTTTTAACCAGAGCCATGGGGGCTCTGCTAGAGAATAGTGCCCTATACAGGGAATAGGTTGCCATTTGGGACACAGATTTACAGTCAGCCGAGAGAGGAAAACGGATATCTAGAGAATCACACTACTCTTCCTTCCTCTTATTCTTCCTTCTTTACCTCGTCATTCATTCCCCTCTTTCCTGTCCTCTATGGTGGGGGCCAGGCTATGGGACCAGGCCAGGTGAGAAGTGTCTTTGCATGGGTCAGTGAGCACCGTGCTGGGGGAGAGACCCACAGGGAGAACACCTGCCTGGTGCTGCCCATCCTCTCTCTCTCTCTCTCTCTCTCTCTACCCCTCCTCTCCTCCCCACTCCCCACTCCCCTCCTCATTTTCTCTCTCTCTCTTTCTGTCTCTTTCTCTCTCTCTCTCTCTACCCCTCCTCTCCTCCCCACTCCCCTCCTCATTTTCTCTCTCTCTCTCTCTCTCTCTCTCTCCTCCACCCCCCCTCCTCCTCCACTCCCCTCCTGCTCCACTTGCTTCAGCTGCTAACACAGCCAGGCGCCAGGCGGACATCTGCCCACCTCTGGGTAATGGAGCTGTCACTAATGTAGTCCGTTTACGCCCTGCTCTCATTTATGTCTCTCTCTCCTCCTCTCTTCCCCTCACACTTCACTCCCTCCTTCCATCCCTCTGAGCACTGAACTGTATAACTGCTGAAATTATGTCAAACTTTTCTCACCCTCCTCTCACTCCCCCTGTGACTGCCCCTATGTGACGCAAATTAAGATAGTTCTAACTTAGGCACTGTGAGCACCTTGAGATATTCTGCAAGAATCTCAAATGCATACTCCTCACGTCATCTCTCCTCTCCTCCATTTCAAAACCAATTGGAGGAGAAGGTTAGAGGGGAGGGACATATGGCTTTCTCATCCAATGGGTTTTGAGAAGGAGGCGAGTAATGAGGAGAGAGGATGTAAGGAGTACGCAATTGAGATTCTCCCCACCTTCAGTTTTATGTTATGTTTTATGTTACGCTACGTTTTTTAAAATTCAATACTGATCATAAACAAAGACTTTCAATGAATGACAGCCAGGGTGAATCAATGTGCACTGTAAAGGGATTTGGGTGCCTTTTGGGACGCATCCTGGGTCAGCGGCAGGCCAGAGACTGGGCTCCTCCACCCAGGAAGACTGGGGGTACTCATCCTCTCCTCTGGTTCTCCTCTTGTGCTCCTGCATCTGCACTGCTTGCTCTTTGGTGTTTTAGGCTGGGTAGCTGTAAAGCACTTTGACAAGTGCTGATGTAAAAAGGGCTTTATAAGTACATTTTATTGATTGATTGATTGATTGATTGTGTTACATTAGCTGCCCTGTCCTACTGTGAACTGGAATGTTCCTCCCTATACATGACTGAATGACATCTACTTAGCCATTGGTATTCACTTTGATCTATGATTAAAGAAGCAACTCTAAAATAACATAGCTCTAATATGAAGATGTAGGATCTTAATTTGAACCAGTATGCTACAGCAGGAAAATAATAATTCAGCAACAGGAAATCTGAAATATTACGTGGAATATTATTAATGGGCATTAAGGGTAATCAAATTAAGATCTTACATATGTAGTATGTACAAATAGTATGTATCCACTTACAGCTGGACAAAGCTGCACATCATGACATGAGATGTGACAATATTAAAGCTGTGGCCCTGTGAGTATGACTACTAATCAATGATCCTGTGAGAGGCATTGATTAGCCTGGAAGGCTCTTCAAAGGGACAACAGCCTCTCCGTCCCACCAAGGCCATGGCAGCCATTGTCATGCACTCCGCATCCTCACATATAGGCCTGGGAGGCATTGAACCTGTTGTGGTTGTTTTTCTCATTAAAGTGTCATATTATTATTGTTATTATGAACAATAACAACTACTTGGATTATCCACGTATGTATTCATATGAAAATGAAAATGAGTTTGTGGAATGAATTAAGTGTTGTGTTAACTATTGTGGAGATGGACGATGGGTTCTGGGTGTGGTTTATCGTACAACACAGTAACAACCTTTAAGTGCTGGACTTGTGGAAAGTGGAGACACTTTAAAATCAGCGTTGATGAAGGGACATAAAAACTACAATGCATCTGGATGACTGTATATGTCTGGTAAGATAAAGTAACACACAAGAGAAAGGAATGCATTTCTGCAAAATGACAGGTCTCTAGCTGCCCTCGCTCATTAACCTTCATATCTTTGGAAATGACGAGAGTCTGATTATAATGATGCATTACAGGTGGAGGACTGCTAGCTGCATGCATACCACTTTCTCTGTATGTGTTTTATGAGGTTTATGAGGTTTTATATAAGCAGCTGGAGACCGGGAGATGAGTGGAGAAGGAGCGGAGAGAAGAGTGGAGAAGGAGTGGAGAGAGGAGCGGAGAAGGAGCAGAGAGAGGAGCGGAGAGAAGAGTGGAGAAGGAGTGGAGAGAGGAACGGAGAAGGAGCAGAGAGAGGAGCGGAGAGAGGAGCAGGGAGAAGAGTGGAGAAGGAGTGGAGAGAGGAGCGGAGAGAAGAGTGGAGAAGGAGTGGAGAAAGGAGCAGAGAGAAGAGCGGAGAGAGGAGCAGGGAGAGGAGCGGAGAGAGGAGCAGGGAGAGGAGCGGAGAGAGGAGCAGGGAGAGGAGCGGAGAAAGGAGCAGGGAGAGGAGCGGAGAAAGGAGCAGGGAGAGGAGCGGAGAGAGGAGCAGGGAGAGGAGCGGAGAGAAGAGTGGAGAAGGAGCAGGGAGAGGAGCGGAGAGAGGAGCGGAGAAAGGAGCAGGGAGAGGAGTGGAGAGAGGAGCAGATAGAGGAGCGAGGAGGAGCGGAGAGAAGAGTGGAGAGAGGAGCGGAGAGAAGAACGGAGAAGGAGCAGAGAGAGGAGCGGAGAGAGGAGCGGACAGAGGAGCAGGGAGAGGAGTGGAGAGAAGAGTGGAGAAGGAGTGGAGAGAGGAGCGGAGAGAAGAGTGGAGAAGGAGTGGAGAGAGGAGCGGAGAGAAGAGTGGAGAAGGAGTGGAGAGAGGATCGGAGAAGGAGCAGAGAGAAGAGCGGAGAGAGGAGCAGGGAGAGGAGCAGAGAGGAGAGAGGAGCAGGGAGAGGAGCAGAGAGGAGAGAGGAGCAGGGAGAGGAGCGGAGAAAGGAGCAGGGAGAGGAGCGGAGAAAGGAGCAGGGAGAGGAGCGGAGAGAGGAGCAGGGAGAGGAGTGGAGAGAGGAGCGAGGAGGAGCGGAGAGAAGAGCGGAGAAGGAATGGAGAGAGGAGCGGAGAGAGGAGCGGAGAGAGGAGCAGGGAGAGGAGCAGAGAGAGGAGCGGAGAGAGGAGCAGAGAGAGGAGCGGAGAAAGGAGCAGGGAGAGGAACGGAGAGAGGAGTGGAGAAGGAGTGGAGAGAGGAGCGGAGAGAAGCGTGGAGAGAGGAGCAGAGAGAGGAGTGGAGAGAGGAGCAGATGGAGGATTGGAGAGAAGAGTGGAGAAGGAGTGGAGAGAGGAGCGGAGAGACGAGTGGAGAAGGAGTGGAGAGAGGAACAGAGAAGGAGCAGAGAGAAGAGCGGAGAGAGGAGCAGGGAGAGGATCGGAGAAAGGAGCAGGGAGAGGAGCGGAGAGAGGAGCAGGGAGAGTTGCGGAGAGAGGAGCGGAGAAAGGAGCAGGGAGAGGAGCGGAGAGAGGAGCAGGGAGAGGAGCGGAGAGAGGAGCAGGAAGAGGAGCGGAGAGAGGAGCGGAGAAAGGAGCAGGGAGAGGAGCGGAGAGAGGTGCAGGAGAGGAGCGAGAGAGAGGAGCGGAGAAAGGAGCAGGGAGAGGAGCGGAGAGAGGAGCAGGGAGAGGAGCGGAGAGAGGAGAGCGAAAGGAGCAGGGAGAGGAGCGGAGAGAGGAGCGGAGAGAAGGAGCGGAGAAAGAGCAGGGAGAGGAGGAGAAGGAGCAGATAGAGGAGCGAGGAGGAGCGGAGAGAAGAGTGGAGAGAGGAGCGGAGAGAAGAGTGGAGAAGGTGGAGAGAGGAACGGAGAAGGAGCAGAGAGAGGAGCGGAGAGAGGAGCAGGGAGAGGAGTGGAGAGAAGAGTGGAGAAGGAGCAGGAGAGAGGAGCGGAGAGAAGAGTGGAGAAGGAGGAGAGAGGAGCGGAGAAGAGTGGAGAAGGAGTGGAGAGAGGAACGGAGAAGGAGCAGAGAGAGGAGCGGAGAAAGGAGCGGAGAAAGGAGCAGGGAGAGGAGTGGAGAGAGGAGCAGGGAGAGGAGCGGAGAGAGGAGCGGAGAAAGGAGCAGGGAGAGGAGCGGAGAGAGGAGCAGATAGAAGAGCGAGGAGGAGCGGAGAGAAGAGTGGAGAGAGGAGCAGGGAGAGGAGCGGAGAGAGGAGCAGTGGAGAGAGGAGCAGGGGAGAGGAGCAGGGAGAGGAGGGAGAGAGGAGCGGGAGAAAGGAGCAGGGAGAGGAGCGGAGAGAGGAGCAGGGAGAGGAGCGGAGAGAGGAGCGGAGAAAGGAGCAGGGAGAGGAGCGGAGAGAGGAGCAGGGAGAGGAGCGGAGAGAGGAGCGGAGAAAGGAGCAGGGAGAGGGAGGGAGAGAGGAGCAGATAGAGGAGCGAGGAGGAGCGGAGAGAAGAGTGGAGAGAGGAGCGGAGAGAAGAGTGGAGAGAGGAGCGGAGAAAGGAGCAGAGAGAGGAGCGGAGAGAGGAGCAGGGAGAGAGTGGAGAGAAGAGTGGAGAAGGAGTGGAGAGAGGAGCGGAGAGAAGAGTGGAGAAGGAGTGGAGAGAGGAGCGGAGAGAAGAGTGGAGAAGGAGAGGAGAGAGAACGGAGAAGGAGAGGAGAGGAGCGGAGAAAGGAGCGAGAGAAAGGAGCAGGGAGAGGAGTGGAGAGAGGAGCGGAGAAAGGAGCAGGGAGAGGAGTGGAGAGAGGAGCAGATAGAGGAGCGAGGAGGAGCGGAGAGAAGAGTGGAGAGAGGAGCGGAGAGAAGAGTGGAGAGAGGAACGGAGAAGGAGCAGAGAGAGGAGCGGAGAGAGGAGCAGGGAGAGGAGTGGAGAGAAGAGTGGAGAAGGAGTGGAGAGAGGAGCGGAAAGAAGAGTGGAGAAGGAGTGGAGAGAGGAGCGGAGAGAAGAGTGGAGAAGGAGTGGAGAGAGGAACGGAGAAGGAGCAGAGAGAGGAGCGGAGAAAGGAGCGGAGAAAGGAGCAGGGAGAGGAGCGGAGAGAGGTGCAGGGAGAGGAGCAGAGAGAGGAGCGGAGAAAGGAGCAGGGAGAGGAGGGAGAGAGGAGCAGGGAGAGGAGCGGAGAGAGGAGCGGCGAAAGGAGCAGGGAGAGGAGCGGAGAGAGGAGCGGAGAAAGGAGCAGGGAGAGGAGTGGAGAGAGGAGCAGATAGAGGAGCGAGGAGGAGCGGAGAGAAGAGTGGAGAGAGGAGCGGAGAGAAGAGTGGAGAAGGAGTGGAGAGAGGAACGGAGAAGGAGCAGAGAGAGGAGCGGAGAGAGGAGCAGGGAGAGGAGTGGAGAGAAGAGTGGAGAAGGAGTGGAGAGAGGAGCGGAGAGAAGAGTGGAGAAGGAGTGGAGAGAGGAGCGGAGAGAAGAGTGGAGAAGGAGTGGAGAGAGGAACGGAGAAGGAGCAGAGAGAGGAGCGGAGAAAGGAGCGGAGAAAGGAGCAGGGAGAGGAGTGGAGAGAGGAGCAGGGAGAGGAGCGGAGAGAGGAGCGGAGAAAGGAGCAGGGAGAGGAGTGGAGAGAGGAGCAGATAGAAGAGCGAGGAGGAGCGGAGAGAAGAGTGGAGAGAGGGAGGGAGAGCGGAGAGAGGAGCAGGGAGAGGAGCAGGGAGAGAGCGGAGAGAGGAGCAGGAGAGGAGCGGAGAGAGGAGCAGGGAGAGGAGCGGAGAGAGGAGCGGAGAAAGGAGCAGGGAGAGGAGCGGAGAGAGGAGCAGGGAGAGGAGCGGAGAGAGGAGCGGAGAAAGGAGCAGGGAGAGGAGCGGAGAGAGGAGCAGGGAGAGGAGCGGAGAGAGGAGCGGAGAAAGGAGCAGGGAGAGGAGTGGAGAGAGGAGCAGATAGAGGAGCGAGGAGGAGCGGAGAGAAGAGTGGAGAGAGGAGCGGAGAGAAGAGTGGAGAGAGGAACGGAGAAGGAGCAGAGAGAGGAGCGGAGAGAGGAGCAGGGAGAGGAGTGGAGAGAAGAGTGGAGAAGGAGTGGAGAGAGGAGCGGAGAGAAGAGTGGAGAAGGAGTGGAGAGAGGAGCGGAGAGAAGAGTGGAGAAGGAGTGGAGAGAGGAACGGAGAAGGAGCAGAGAGAGGAGCGGAGAAAGGAGCGGAGAAAGGAGCAGGGAGAAGAGTGGAGAAGAGGGAGAGGAGAGAGGAGCGGAGAGAAGAGTGGAGAAGGAGTGGAGAGACGAAGGAGGAAGGAGCGGAGAGAGAGGGAGCGGAGAAAGGAGCGGAGAAAGGAGCAGGAGAGGGAGGAGAGAGGAGCAGGGAGAGGAGTGGAGAGAGGAGCAGGGAGAGGAGCGGAGAGAGGAGCGGAGAAAGGAGCAGGGAGAGGAGGAGAGAGGAGCAGATAGAAGAGCGAGGAGGAGCGGAGAGAAGAGGAGAGAGGAGCGGAGAGAGGAGCAGGGAGAGGAGCGGAGAGAGGAGCAGGAGAGAGGAGCAGGGAGAGGAGCGAGAGAGGAGCAGGGAGAAGGAGTGGAGAGAGGAGCGGAGAAAGGAGCAGGGAGACGGGAGCGGAGAGAGGAGCAGGGGAGAGGAGCGGAGAGAGGAGTGGAGAGAGGAGCAGGGAAGGAGCGGAGAGAGGAGAGGGAGAGGAGAAGAGGGAGAAGGAGGAGAGGAGAGGAGAGGAGAGAAGGAGCAGATAGAGAGGAGGAGAGGAGCGGAGAGAAGAGGATCGGAGAAGGAGCGGAGAGAGCGGAGTGGAGAGAGGAGCGGAGAAAGGAGCAGGAGAGGAGAGAGAGGAGAGGAGCGGAGAAAGGAGAGAGAGTGGAGAGAGAGAGATAGAGGGAGCGAGGAGGAGCGGAGAGAAGAGTGGAGAAGGAGGGAGAGAGGAGCGGAGAGAAGAGCGGAGAAGGAGTGGAGAGAGGAACGGAGAAGGAGCAGAGAGAGGAGCGGAGAGAAGGAGCGGAGAGAGGAGCGGAGAGAAGAGTGGAGAAGGAGTGGAGAGAGGAGCGGAGAGAAGAGTGGAGAAGGAGTGGAGAGACGAACGGAGAAGGAGCAGAGAGAGGAGCGGAGAAAGGAGCGGAGAAAGGAGCAGGGAGAGGAGTGGAGAGAGGAGCAGGGAGAGGAGCGGAGAGAGGAGCGGAGAAAGGAGCAGGGAGAGGAGTGGAGAGAGGAGCAGATAGAAGAGCGAGGAGGAGCGGAGAGAAGAGTGGAGAGAGGAGCGGAGAGAGGAGCAGGGAGAGGAGCGGAGAGAGGAGCAGGGAGAGAGGAGCAGGGAGAGGAGCGGAGAGAGGAGCAGGGAGAGGAGCGGAGAGAGGAGCGGAGGAGAGGGAGAGCAGGAGAGAGGAGCAGGGAGAGGAGCGGAGAGAGGAGCGGAGAAAGGAGCAGGGAGAGGAGCGGAGAGAGGAGCAGGGAGAGGAGCGGAGAGAGGAGCGGAGAAAGGAGCAGGGAGAGGAGTGGAGAGAGGAGCAGATAGAGGAGCGAGGAGGAGCGGAGAGAAGAGTGGAGAGAGGAGCGGAGAGAAGAGTGGAGAGAGGAATGGAGAAGGAGCAGAGAGAGGAGCGGAGAGAGGAGCAGGGAGAGGAGTGGAGAGAAGAGTGGAGAAGGAGTGGAGAGAGGAGCGGAAAGAAGAGTGGAGAAGGAGTGGAGAGAGGAGCGGAGAGAAGAGTGGAGAAGGAGTGGAGAGAGGAACGGAGAAGGAGCAGAGAGAGGAGCGGAGAAAGGAGCGGAGAAAGGAGCAGGGAGAGGAGTGGAGAGAGGAGCAGGGAGAGGAGCGGAGAGAGGAGCGGAGAAAGGAGCAGGGAGAGGAGTGGAGAGAGGAGCAGATAGAAGAGCGAGGAGGAGCGGAGAGAAGAGTGGAGAGAGGAGCGGAGAGAGGAGCAGGGAGAGGAGCGGAGAGAGGAGCAGGGAGAGAGGAGCAGGGAGAGGAGCGGAGAGAGGAGCAGGGAGAGGAGCGGAGAGAGGAGCGGAGAAAGGAGCAGGGAGAGGAGCGGAGAGAGGAGCAGGGAGAGGAGCGGAGAGAGGAGCGGAGAAAGGAGCAGGGAGAGGAGCGGAGAGAGGAGCAGGGAGAGGAGCGGAGAAAGGAGCAGGGAGAGGAGTGGAGAGAGGAGCAGATAGAGGAGCGAGGAGGAGCGGAGAGAAGAGTGGAGAGAGGAGCGGAGAGAAGAGTGGAGAGAGGAACGGAGAAGGAGCAGAGAGAGGAGCGGAGAGAGGAGCAGGGAGAGGAGTGGAGAGAAGAGTGGAGAAGGAGTGGAGAGAGGAGCGGAGAGAAGAGTGGAGAAGGAGTGGAGAGAGGAGAGGAGAGAAGAGTGGAGAAGGAGTGGAGAGAGGAGAGGAGAGAAGAGTGGAGAAGGAGTGGAGAGAGGAGAGGAGAGAAGAGTGGAGAAGGAGTGGAGAGAGGATCGGAGAAGGAGCAGAGAGAAGAGCGGAGAGAGGAGCAGGGAGAGGAGCGGAGAAAGGAGCAGGGAGAGGAGCGGAGAGAGGAGTGAGGAGGAGAGAAGAGTGGAGAAGGAGTGGAGAGAGGAGTGGAGAGAGGAACGGAGAAGGAGCAGAGAGAGGAGCAGGGAGAGGAGCAGGGAGAGGAGAAGAGAAACTGGCGAGGAGGAGCGGAGAGAGGAGCAGGGAGAGGAGCGGAGAGAGGAGCAGAGAGAGGAGCGGAGAAAGGAGCAGGGAGAGGAGCGGAGAGAGGAGCAGAGAGAGGAGCGGAGAGAGGAGCAGGGAGAGGAGCAGGGAGAGGAGCGGAGAAAGGAGCAGAGAGAGGAGCAGGGAGAGGAGCGGAGAGAGGAGCAGAGAGAGGAGCGGAGAAAGGAGCAGGGAGAGGAGCTGAGAGAGGAGCAGGGAGAGGAGCGGAGCGGAGAAAGGAGCAGGGAGAGGAGCGAAGAGAGGAGCAAGGAGAGGAGCGGAGAAAGGAGCGAGGAGGAGCGGAGAGAACAGTGGAGAAGGAGTGGAATAGGGAACGGAGAAGGTGCAGAGAGAGGAGCAGGGAGAGGAGCGGAGAAAGGAGTGAGGAGGAGCGGATGAGGAGCAGGGACAGGAGCGGAGAGAGGAGCAGGGAGAGGAGCGGAGAAAGGAGCGAGGAGGAGCGGAGAGAGGAGCGACGAGGAGCGGAGAGAAGAGCGAGGAGGAGCGAGGAGGAGCAGAGAGAGGAGCGAGGAGGAGCGGAGAGAGGGGCGAGGAGGAGCAGAGAGAGGAGCGGAGAGAGGAGCGAGGAGGAGCGGAGAAAGGAGCGGAGAGAGGAGCGAGGAGGAGCAGAGAGAGGAGCGAGGAGGAGTGGAGAGAGGAGGGAGGAGGAGTGAGGAGGAGCGGAGAGAGGAGCAAGGAGGAGCAGAGAGAGGAGCGGAGAGAGGAGCAAGGAGGAGGAGAGAGAGGAGTGAGGAGGAGCGGAGAGAGGAGTGAGGAGGAGCAGAGAGAGGAGCGAGGAGGAGCGGAAAGAGGAGTGAGGATCTGGTAAAAAGATACACTGGTAATAAAAATATGACTTTAAAGGTAATGATTCAATTGCATGTTTCGTGGAGTGCTGTATAATATGGTAATTGCTGCAGCACAGTGGCGAGATGCCAGATCAGGAGGGACAAAACAGTAATCAAGACTAGATGATATGGAGGAAAGCCACAAGGAACCATCAAACTATCCCTGCTTTACAAGCTCTTTGTCATGCCTCCTCTATCCTCCGCTGTTTGGTTTTATTTTGTTGTTTGTTTCAGTGGCTTAAAATAAATTAGGGGCATGGGTGAGTGTTATGGATTATTGCCTATTGTGAACCAAACCACTGGCTGCTGAGGGGCATCATATTAGCTGCTGGGATGATGAGTGACTGTCAGAGGAGAGATGTTACATATCCTGTGGAGTTTGACACTTCCACCCATAATCATGCTCCCATAGAAAGTATATGGCTATGTCCCAAATGGCACCCTATTCCCTATATAGTACACTACTTTTGACCAGAGGCCTGGGGGAATAGGGTGCCATTTGGGACCCATATAATCCCTTTATTTTATTCTGTTCTCCCCAAAACATATTACGTTGAAAACAATGCTCTGTCTGAGCCAATGAGTGTCTTTATATCTCTACATCAATATACTGCACAACTAGGCCTACATCTCAATCACTTCCACTGTGCACACACTTTATTCAGCTCCCATCTACAATACTTTATATTATTATTATTATATTAAGGCGCACACTGGTGTGTGAAATCATCTTCCCCCCTTTACAAGCTCACAGACAGACAGACAGACAGACAGACAGACAGACAGACAGACAGACAGGCAGGCAGGCAGGCAGGCAGGCAGGCAGGCAGGCAGGCAGGCAGAGGCAGACAGACAGACAGACAGACAGACAGACAGACAGACAGACAGACAGACAGACAGGCTGGCAGGCTGGCAGGCAGGCAAGCAGACCGCTAGGCAAGTAGGCAGCCAGCCAGCCAGGCAGACCTACAGGCAGACAGGCAAGTAGCCAGGCAGACAGGCAGGTAGCCAACCAGACAGGCAGATCTACAGGCAGACAAGCAGGTAGCCAGCCAGACAGGCAGACCTACAGGCAGACAGGCAGGTAGGCAGCCAGCCAGACAGGCAGACCTACAGGCAGACATGCAGGTAGTCAGCCAGACAGGCAACAGGCAGGTAGGCAGCCAGACAGAAAGGCAGACCTACAGGCGGACAGGCAGGCAGACAGGCAGATATACAGACAGACAGGCAGGTAGCCAGCCAGACAGGCAGACCTACTGGCAGGCAGACACATATTTTTTTATCATCCTCCTGATTCTGAGAGAAGGAACCCTGATATAATGTATATTTAACTTTCATGTCAGCGATTCTACCACTACCACCTATGTCATCTTGTTTCCATTTCAATGGTAGGCTGGTGGTACAGTATTTCAGTGAGTGGAATTTCTCCTTTGTTTTCATTTCCAAGATGGTGTCCTCCCAGGCAGGAGTGGGCGGACCGGTGTGTGTCCACTTCCATGGGTGAGGACATCCGTGTCCGTGCTACCACTGTGACTCGTCCCAAACTGCATCCTTTCCCCCTAAATAGTGCACTATTTTTAACCAGTGCCCTATGGGCCCTGGTCAAAAGTAGCGCACTATATAGGGAAAATGGTGCCATTTGGGATTCAGCCTGGGATAGAACCTAATCTTTCTCTGTCTCAGTGAGGAGGATATCCCTGCAAGATAAACTGAACACCAGCACAAGGCTTTTTATCAGGATTCTGTTGTAAGGTACAGCACTCAATCTGTTCCACAGCAAGTAAATATGGTGGGTTGTGTCCCCAATGGCACCCTATTCACTATATAGTGCACTGCTTTTGACCAGGGCCTTGATCAAAAGTGGCAGGCCATATATGGAATAAGGTGCCATTTGGGATATAGTCTGCATGGCCTTTTCTGCCGGAGCACAGAGCATAAGAGCACAGAGGCTACCGTGCAGGCCGGACTCTGATTACAATCCAGGAAAAATACATTGTTGAGTCACAATGGCACCCTATTCCCTCTTTGGTGCACTACTTTTGTACAGGCCTTGGTCAAAAGTACTATCCATAGGGCTCTGGTAAAAAGTAGTGCACTATACAGTAGGGAATAGGGTGCTATTAGGCAGTTATCTGTGACACTGTTCAGACAGTTCCCTTTCTGCTGACAAACCCTCTGTTTGTCTTCAGTATCTCAGGCTGATAGTTGTGGTAGTCTTCAGTATCTCAGGCTGATAGTGTAGGTAGTTTTCAGTATCTCAGGCTGATAGTTGAGGTAGTTTTCAGTATCTCAGGCTGATCGTTGAGGTAGTCTTCAGTATCTCAGGCTGATAGTTAAGGTAGTTTCTTGCACGCTTCTTAGCTCGTGTTTTTGTCTCTAAAGTACTGTATGATTGAGAGGAGCTGTTGAACTTATTTTACATAATGCTCAGTGGTTAACTTGAGCTGGAGCTGTGGACATTAAGCTATGGTTAGGGTTCTCATCACTGAGTACATCCTATGAACAGTGTTTGATAGGCCGTTACAGAGTGACGAAAAGAAAATGGAAGTGGATATGTGGAAATGGAAGAGTCCCGCTTTTAAGGAGCAGGACTCTAACCCGGAAGCTTATGAGAAATCCCGCTATGCCCTCAGACGAACCATCAAACAGGCAAAGTGTCAACACAGGACTAAGAGCGAGTCTTACTACACCGGCTCTGGAGCTCATCGGATGTAGCAGGGCTTGCAAACCATTACAGACTACAAAGGGAAGCTAAACTACTTCTATGCTCGCTTCAAGGCAAATAACACTGAAACATGCACGAGAGCACCAGCTGTACCAGAAGACTGTGTGATCACGCTCTCCACAGCCGATGTGAGTAAGACCTTTAGACAGGTCAACATTCACAAGGCCGCAGGGCCAGACAGAATAGCAGGACGTGTACTGCGAGCATGCGTTGACCAACTAGCAAGTGTCTTCACTGACATTTTCAACCTGTCCCTGTCCGAGTCTGTAATACCAACATGTTTTGAGCAGACCACCATAGTCCCTGTGCCCGAGAACACTAAGGTAACCTGCCTAAATGACTACCGACTCGTAGCACTCACCATGAAGTGCTAGCCATGAAGTGCTTTGAAAGGCTGGTCATGGCTCACATCTGCACCATCATCCCAGAAACCCTAGACCCACTCCAATCTGCATACTGCCCCAACAGATCCACAGATGATGCAGTCTCTATTGCACTCCACACTGCCCTTTCCCACCTGGACAGAAGTAACACCAATGTGAGAATGCTATTCATTGACTACAGCTCAGCATTTAATACCATAGTGCCGTCAAAGCTCATCAATAAGCTAAGTACCCTGGGACTAAACACCTCCCTCTGCAACTGTATCCTAGACTTCCTGACGGGTCGCCCCCAGGTGGTAAGGGTAGGTAACAATACATCCGCCACGCTGATCCTCAACACAGGGGCCCCTCAGTGCGTGCTCAGCCCCCTTCTGTACTCTCTTTTCACTCATGGCTGCACGGCCAGAAACGACTCCAACACCATCATTAAATTTGACGATGACACAACAGTGGTAGGCCTGATCACTGACAACAACGAGACAGCCTATAGGGAGGAGGTCAGAGACCTGGCCGTGTGGGGCCAGGACAACAACCTCTCCCTCAGCGTGATCAAGACAAAGGAGATGATAGTGGACTACAGGAAAAGAGGACAGCGCACACACCCATTCTCATCGATGGGGCTGCAGTGGAGCAGGTTGAGAGCTTCAAGTTCCTTGGTGTCCACATCACCAACAAACTAACATGGTCCAAGCACACCGTGACATTCATGAAGCGAGCACGACAAAACCTATTGCCCCTCAGGAGACTGAAAAGATTTGGCATGATTACTCTGATCCTCAAAAGGTTCTACAGCTGCACAATCGAGAGCATCCTGACTGGTTGCATGACTGCCTGGTATGGCAACTGCTCGGCCTCCCACCGCAAGGCACTACAGAGGGTAGTGTGAACGGCCCAGTACATCACTGGGGCCAAGCTTCCTGCCATCCAGGACTTCTATACCAGGCGGTGTCAGAGGAAGGCCCTGAAAATTGTCAAAGACTCCAGCAACCCTAGTCACAGACTGTTCTCTCAGCTACCACACGGCAAGCGGTACCGGAGCTCCAAGTCTAGGTCAAAGAGGCTTCTAAACAGCTTCTACCCCCAAGCCATAAGACTCCTGAACATCTAGTTAAATGGCTACCCAGACTATTCACATTGCCCCCCCCTCTCCACACCACTGCCACTCTCTGTTGCCATCTATGCATAGTCACTTTAATCAACTCTACCTACATGTACATACTACCTCAACTAACCGGTATCCCCGCACATTGACTCTGTACCGGCACCCCCCTGTATATATTGTTATTTTTTACTGCTCCTCTGTAATTAGTTGTTACTTTTATCTCTTATTCTTATCCGTCTACACTGTTGTATTCTGCACATGTGACTAATAACATTTGATTTGATGTTGATTTGATAAGCCGTGTCCTGTTGTGATTCTAGGAACCTGACTCTTTAAGACTCTTTGGCATCTCTCTCTCTCTCTCTCCCTCTCACTCTCAATTCAATTTAATTCAATTTGCTTTATTGGCATGATGTAACAATGTACATATTGCCAAAGCTTATTTTGGATATTTATAATATGAAAATAATAAGAATCAAAATTGTCAACGGGACAACAGTAACAATAATAACCAAGGGTCAAAATAACCATACATTGAACAATAACAATTAGCATAAAGAACATGGGCAGGTTGGTTGGTCTGTCAGACACTGTCCCTCATCTTATGGCAGGCAGCAATGTAGTGCGCAGCCAACCCACAGCTCTCTGCATCCTCCCCCAACAGGACGGGTAGCATACTCTCATCAGAGAGGTCTTTGAAACCTTGAATAAAGGTTTTAAATTTGGGTAAATGACACTCTCTAATTGTTTTATATTTTTCACATTTTGTCAGGAAATGCAGCTCCGTCTCAGGTTCTGCTGTTCTGCAGTGGTTGCACAGCCTTTCCTCTACAGGGAGACAGGTTTTCCTGTGTCTACCCTTCTCAGTGGCAAGGCTGTGCCTCGGTGTACTGTTGATTTAGGGCCAGATAGCACTGCATTTTGCTTTGTGCTTGTGCTCGTTTCCCAATAAGCAATGTAGTTTTGTTTTGACTGTGTTGTAATTTGGTTTATTCTGATTGATTGGATGTTCTGGTCCTGAGACTTCAGTGTGTTAGTAGACAAGTTTGTGAACTCAGCCCCAGGACCAGCTGGATGAGGGGACTCTGTTCTTTGCTCAGCTCTTGACATTGCAGGGCTTGGTAGTGATATGAGAGGGGGTCACTGTATTTTAGATGTTTCCAAAACTTAATTGCTCTTTTTTTAGTTTTTATTATTAGTGGATATTGGCCTAATTCTGCCCTGCATGCATTGTTTGTAGTTTTCCTCTGGTCTTGTAGGAGAATCTTACAGAACTCTGCCTGCAGGGTTTCAATGGGGTGTTTGTCCCATTTGATGAAATCTTGTTTTGCAAGAGGTAATAGGTAATCTGCGAAGAGTAGGCATTTAACCTCTGAATTGTGGAGACTAACACCAGGGGCTGAGGATTTTTCTAGAATAGTGTCCAATTCGTTGATGTAAATATTGAAGAGTGCAGAGCTCAGATTGCAATCCTGGCGAAGGCCCCGCCCCTGGTTAAAGAATTTTGTTATTTTGTTGCCAATTTTAACGCTGCACGTATTGCCAGTATACATTGTATACATCTCTCTCTCTCTCTCTCTTTCAATTTCAATTTCAATTTAAAGGCTTTATTGGCATGGGAAACATATGTTAACATTGCCAAAGCAAGTGAAGTAGTTAATATACAAAAGTGAAATAAACAATACAAATTAACAGTAAATATTACACTCACAAAAGTTCCCAAAAGAATAAAGACATTTAAAATGTCACATTATGTGCAAATAGTTCAAGTGCAAAAGAGAAGATAAATAAACATAAATATGGGTTGTATTTACAATGGTGTTTGTTCTTCATTGTTTGCCCTTTTCTTGTGGAAACGGTTCACAAATCTTGTTGCTGTGATGGCACAATGTGGTATTTCACCCAATAGATACGGGAGTTTATCAAAATTCGATTATTTTTTTTTCTGGGTCTGTGTAATCTGAGGGAAATATGTGGCAGGAGGTTAGGAAGTGCAGCTCAGTTTCCATCTTGCACGCTTCTTGGCTCGTGTTTGTATGATTGAGAGGAGCTGTTGAACTTATTTTACATAATGCTCAGTGGTTAACTTGAGCTGGAGCTGTGGACAAGAAGCTAGGGTTAGGATTCTCATCACTGAGTGCATCCTATGAACAGTGTGTTTGATAGGGCGTTACAGAGTGAGGAAAAGGAAATTGAAGTGGATAAGACGTGTCCTGTTGTGATTATAGGAACCTGTCTCTTTAAGATTCTGGTCTCTCTCTCTCTCTCTCTCTCTCACTCTCTCTCACTCTCTCACTCTCTCTCGCTCTCTTTCAATTTCAATTTAAGGGCTTTATCGGCATGGGAAACATTTGTTAACATTGCCAAAGCAAGTGAAAAAGATAATAAACACAATTGAAATAAACAAGTACAAAAGCAAAGATAAATAAGCATAAATATGGGTTGTATTTACAATGGTGTTTGTTCTTCACTGGTTGCCCTTTTCTTGTGGCAACAGGTCACACATCTTGCTGCTGGGATGACACACTGTGGTATTTCACCCAGTAGATATGGGAGTTTATCAAAATGGGGGTTGTTTTTGAATTCTTTGTGGGTCTGTGTAATCCGGGGGGAAATATGTGTCTCTAATATAGTCAATATATATTTGGCAGGTTTGGAAGTGCAGCTCTGTTTCCACCTCATTTTGTGGGCAGTGTGCATATAGCCTGTCTTTCCTTAAGAGCCAGGTCTGCCTACTGCGGGACTTTCTCAATAGCAAGGCTATGCTCACTGAGTCTGTACATAGTCAAAGCTTTCCTTAAGTTTGGGTCAGTCACAGTGGTCAGGAATTCTGCCACTGTGTACTCTCTGTTTAGTGCCAAATAGCATTCTAGTTTGCTCTGTTTTTTTGTTAATTATTTTCAATGTGTGTTGTGTCTGTGAACAGAGCCCCAGGACCAGCTTGCTTAGGGGACTGAATAGAAGGCCCTTCTTACCTTGTCTCTCAGATTGTTCACAGCTTTATGGAAGTTACCTGTGGCGCTGATGTTTAGGTCGAGGTATGTATAGTTTTTTGGGGCAACGGTGTCTAGATGGAATTTGTATTTGTGGTCCTGGCAACTAGACCTTTTTTGGAACACCATTATTTTTGTCTTACTGAGATTTACTGTCAGGGCCCAGGTCTGACAGAATCTGTGCAGAAGATCTAGGTGCTGCTGTAGGCCCTCCTTGGTTGGTGACAGAAGCACCAGATCATCAGCAAACAGTAGACATTTGACTTCAGATTCTAGTAGGTTGAGACCAGGTGTTACAGACTGTTCTAGTGCCCTCACCAAGTCGTTGATATACAGGGCCTTGCGAAAGTATTCGGCCCCCTTGAACTTTGCGACCTTTTGCCACATTTCAGGCTTCAAACATAAAGATATAAAACTGTATTTTTTTGTGAAGAATCAGCAACAAGTGGGACACAATCATGAAGTGGAACGACATTTATTGGATATTTCAAACTTTTTTAACAAATCAAAAACTGAAAAATTGGGCGTGCAAAATTATTCAGCCCCTTTACTTTCAGTGCAGCAAACTCTCTCCAGAAGTTCAGTGAGGATCTCTGAATGATCCAATGTTGACCTAAATGACTAATGATGATAAATACAATCCACCTGTGTGTAATCAAGTCTCCGTATAAATGCACCTGCACTGTGATAGTCTCAGAGGTCCGTTAAAAGCGCAGAGAGCATCATGAAGAACAAGGAACACACTAGGCATGTCCGAGATACTGTTGTGAAGAAGTTTAAAGCCGGATTTGGTTACAAAAATATTTCCCAAGCTTTAAACATCCCAAGGAGCACTGTGCAAGCGATAATATTGAAATGGAAGGAGTATCAGACCACTGCAAATCTACCAAGACCTGGCCGTCCCTCTAAACTTTCAGCTCATACAAGGAGAAGACTGATCAGAGATGCAGCCAAGAGGCCCATGATCACTCTGGATGAACTGCAGAGATCTACAGCTGAGGTGGGAGACTCTGTCCATAGGACAACAATCAGTCGTATATTGCACAAATCTGGCCTTTATGGAAGAGTGGCAAGAAGAAAGCCATTTCTTAAAGATATCCATAAAAAGTGTTGTTTAAAGTTTGCCACAAGCCACCTGGGAGACACACCAAACATGTGGAAGAAGGTGCTCTGGTCAGATGAAACCAAAATTGAACTTTTTGGCAACAATGCAAAACGTTATGTTTGGCGTAAAAGCAACACTGCTCATCACCCTGAACACACCATCCCCACTGTCAAACATGGTGGTGGCAGCATCATGGTTTGGGCCTGCTTTTCTTCAGCAGGGACAGGGAAGATGGTTAAAATTGATGGGAAGATGGATGGAGCCAAATACAGGACCATTCTGGAAAAGTCTGCAAAAGACCTGAGACTGGGACGGAGATTTGTCTTCCAACAAGACAATGATCCAAAACATAAAGCAAAATCTACAATGGAATGGTTCAAAAATAAACATATCCAGGTGTTAGAATGGCCAAGTCAAAGTCCAGACCTGAATCCAATCGAGAATCTGTGGAAAGAACTGAAAACTGCTGTTCACAAATGCTCTCCATCCAACCTCACTGAGCTCGAGCTGTTTTGCAAGGAGGAATGGGAAAAAATTTCAGTCTCTCGATGTGCAAAACTGATAGAGACATACCCCAAGCGACTTACAGCTGTAATCGCAGCAAAAGGTGGCGCTACAAAGTATTAACTTAAGGGGGCTGAATAATTTTGCACGCCCAATTTTTCAGTTTTTGATTTGTTAAAAAAATATTTATTGAAATATGCAATAAATGTCGTTCCACTTCATGATTGTGTCCCACTTGTTGTTGATTCTTCACAAAAAAATACAGTTTTATATCTTTATGTTTGAAGCCTGAAATGTGGCAAAAGGTCGCAAAGTTCAAGGGGGCCGAATACTTTCGCAAGGCACTGTACATGTTTATGAGGGTGGGGCTTAAGCTGCATCCCTATCTCACGCCACGGCCATGTGGAAAGAAATGTGTGTTTTTTGGCAATTTTTGTTTGTATACAGTGATTTTATAATGTCATATGTTTTTACCCACAACATCACTTTCCATCATTTTGTATAGAAGCCCTTCATGCCAAATTGAGTCAAATGCTTTTTTGCAATCAACAAATCATGAGAACACTGCTTTTGTTTTGGTTTGTTTGTTTGTCAATTGTGGTGTGCAGAGTGAATATGTGGTCTGTCGTACGGTAATTCGGTAAAAAGCCAATTTGACATTTGCTCAGTACATTGTTTTCACTGAGGAAATGTACGAGTCTGCTGTTAATGATAATGCAGAGGATTTTCTGTTGCTGTTGGCGCATAACGCATGGGAGTTATTGGGGTCAAATTTGTCTCAACTTTTGTGGATTGGGGTGATCAGTCCTTGGTTCCAAATATTGGGGAAGATGCCAGTGCCAAGGATGATGTTAAAGAGTTTAAGTATAGCCAATTGGAATTTGTGGTCTGTATATTTAATCATTTCATTAAGGATACTATCAACACCACAGGCCTTTTGGGGTTGGTGGGTTTGTAATTTGTCTTGTAGTTCATTCAATGTAGTAGGAGAATCCAGTGGTTTCTGGTAGTCTTTAATATTTGACTCTAAGATTTGTATTTGCTGTTTTTCTTTTGTTACAATGGCTTGCGAAAGTATTCACCCCCTTGGCATTTTTCCTATTTTGTATCCTTATAACCTGGAATTCAAATTGATTTGGGGGGGTTTGTATCATTTGATTTACACAAATGCCTACCACTGAAGATGAAAAATATTTTTTTATTGTGAAACAAACAAGAAATATGACCAAAAAAATTCAAACTTGAGCATGCGTAACTTTGTAGAGCCACCTTTTGCAGCAATTACAGCTGCAAGTCTCTTGGGGTATGTCTCTATAAGCTTGGCACATCTAGCCACTGGGATTTTTGCCCTTTCTTCAAGGCAAAACTGCTCCAGCTCCTTCAAGTTGGATGGGTTCCGCTGGTGTACAGCAATCTTTAAGTAATGCCACAGATTCTCAATTGGATTGAGGTCCGGTCTTTGACTAGGCCATTCCAAGACATTTAAATGTTTCCCCTTAAACCACTCAAGTGTTGATTTAGCAGTATGCTTAAGAGACTTCTCCTGCTGGAAGGTGAACCTCCGCCCCAGTCTCAAATCTCTGGAAGACTGAAACAGGTTTCCCTCAATAATTTCCCTGTATTTAGTGCCATCCATCATTCCTTCAATTCTGACCAGTTTCCCAGTCCCTGCCGATGAAAAACACCCCCACAACATGATGCTGCCACCACCATGCCTCACTGTGGGGATGGTGTTCTCTGGGTGATGAGAGGTGTTGGATTTGCACCAGACATAGTGTTTTCCTTAATGACCAAAAAGCTCAATTCAAAGCCCAGCTCTGTGGAGTGCTTGGCTTAAAGTGATCCTATGGACAGATACTCCAATCTCCGCTGTGGAGCTTTGCAGCTCCTTCAGGCTTATCTTTGGTCTCTTTGTTGCCTCTCTGCCCTCCTTGCCTGGTCCGTGAGTTTTGGTGGGCGGACCTCTCTTGGTAGGTTTGTTTTGCTGCCATATTATTTCTATGATTTAATAATGGATTTAATGATGCTCAGTGGGGATGTTCAAAGTTTAGGATATTTTTTTTTATAACTCAACCCTGATCTGTACTTCTCCACAAATTTCTGTTTGGAGAGCTCTTTGGTCTTCATTGGGGCGGCAGGTAGCCTAGTGTTTAGAGCAATGGACTTGTAAGCGAAAGGTTGCAAGATCGAATCCCTGAGCTGACAAGGTAAAAATATGTTGTTCTTCCCCTGAACAATGCAGTTAAAACCTCTTGATACTACCCATCCCGGATCCGGGAGCGTAATCATCGCCTGAAACTAATTAGCATAACGCAGCAGACATAAATATCCCTAGACAATGTTCCTATTCATGAAAATCACAAATGAAATATATTGAGACACAGCTTAGCCTTTTGTTAATCACACTGTCATCTCAGATTTTCAAAATATGCTTTACAGCCAACGCTAGACAAGCATTTGTGTAAGTTTATCATAGCCTAGCATAGCATTATGCCCTGCTAGCAGCAGGCAACATTTTCAAAGAAAATAAGAAAAGCAATCAAATTAAATCATTTACCTTTGAAGAACTTCAGATGTTTTCACTCACGAGACTCCCAGTTAGATAGCAAATGTTCTTTTTTTCCCAAAATATTATTTTTGTAGGCGAAATAGCTCTGTTTGTTCTTCACGTTTGGCTGAGAAATCAACCGGAAAATGCGGTCACTACAACGCAAAACTCTTTTCCAAATTAGCTCCATAATATCGACAGAAACATGGCAAACGTTGTTTAGAATCAATCCTCAAGGTGTTTTTCACATATCTATTCGATAATATATCCACCGAGACAATTGGTTTCTCATTAGAAGCGATTGGAAAAATGGCTACTTCTGTACTTTACGCAAGATTTTCTGCGGGAGCCATCATGTCACCACTTGCTCAATGTGGTCCCTTACGGCAATTCTTCAACATAAGTGCGTAAAAAGACGTCACAATGCTGTAGACACCTTGGGGAATACGTAGAAAGCGTAAGCTCATTCGTAGCCCATTCACAGCCATATAAGGAGTCATTGGCATGCAGCGCTTTCAAAATATGGGGCACTTCCTGATTGGATTTTTATCTGGGTTTCGACTGTAACATCAGTTCTGTTGCACTCACAGACAATATCTTTGCAGTTTTGGAAACGTCAGTGTTTTCTATCCAAAGCTGTCAATTATATGCATAGTCGAGCATCTTGTCGTGACAAAATATCCCATTTAAAACGGGAACGTTTTTTATCCAAAAATGAAATACTGCCCCCTGTTCCTAGGCCGTCATTGAAAATAAGAATTTGTTCTTAACTGACTTGCTTAGTTAAATAAAGGTCAAAGGAAATGGTGCTTAGTGGTGTTGCAGACTCTGGGGCCTTTCAGAACAGATGTATATATACTGAGGTCATGTGACAGTTAAATTGCACACAGGTGGAATTTATTTAACCAATTATGTGATTTCTGAAGGTAATTGGTTGCAGCAGATCTTATTTAGGGGTTTCATAGCAAACGGGGTGAATACATATCCATGCACCACTTTTCAGTTTTTTACTTTTGAATTTTTTTTTTTTAAACAAGTTATCTTTTTCATTTCACTTCACCAATTTGGAATATTTTATGTATGTCCATTACATGAAATCCAAATAAATATCCATTTAAATTACAGGTTGTAATGCAACAAAATAGGAAAAGCACCAAGGGGGATGAATACTTTTGCAAGGCACTGTATATGGCCAAAAAGATTGGAGAAGTGGTTTACCCATACATCTCCGTTTTGGACAGATAACTCTTCATGTTGTTGTTCGTTTAGTGTTTTCCAATTTTCCCAGAAGTGGTTCGAGTCTATGGATTCTTCAATTACATTCTGATGTGCTGTTCCTTCTTTTTCCGTAGTGTATTTCAGTATTGTTTTAGTGATTCACCTTAGTGAAGGCGTAGGCTCAGGCTCTCTCTCTCTCTCTCTCCCCCTGTCTCTTTCTTTCTCTCTTTTTTTCTCTCTTTCTCTCTTTCTCTCTTTCTGTCTAGGGGCAGCTCAACAATTTGCTGCTGCATACTCATCATGGCGGCATCCCAAATTGCGCACTATTCCTTAAGTACTGAATGTACTACTCAAAAGTAGTACACTATATAGGGAATATGGTGCCATTTGGGATGCAGCCTGGGCACCACTGTGGATAATAGGCACCTATATTAACTGCCTGAATGGTGTCTAGACACATGAATTAAGATCTAATATGGGTGTCTTTAAGGCTCTCTTGGAAGGGAGCACACAGTCTATGTATTGTAAGGTGATCTTGTCTGATCTCTATCAGTCAGCCTTTTGACCGTCTCCCAGAGCAAGTAAAAATGCTCTGTTTGTCTGTCACTGGCATATTTTGTCCCATTTTGAGATTTCCCCACTGTAAATTAATAATTTAACGTTTTAGATTATTCTATCTACAATATTATGTTGTTGCCAAAATGTACATTATTGTGCCTCAAAGGCATACAGGTGTAGGATTTTAATTTGATAACTATTTTGTTACTGAGAATTTTCCTGCACCGCAGGAAATGTAGAGGAGCTTCGTGATTTACATAAATTCACTGAAAACCTACACTAACACAGGGCTGCTGAGGGGAGGACGGCTCACAATAATGGCTGAAATGGAGTGAGTGGAATGATATCAACGACATGGAAATGTGGTTGATACCATTCCATTAATTCTGTTCCAGCCATTACTATGAGCCCGTACTCCCCAATTAATGTGCCGCCGGCCGCCTGTTCCTAATTTTGGCCAGCTACAGTGCCTTGCAAAAGTATTCAGGGACAGCATTCATAATTTAAATGGATTTTTATTTGGATTTTATGTAATGGAAATACACAAAATAGTCCAAATTGGTGAAGTGAAATTTAAAAAAGAACTTTGCTTATGTATTGCTATGAAGCCCCTAAATAAGATCTGGTGCAACCAATTACCTTCAGAAGTCACATAATTAGTTAAATAAAGTCCACCTGTGTGCAATCTAAGTATCACATGATCTGTCACATAATCTCAGTATATATACACCTGTTCTGAAAGGCCCCAGAGTCTGCAACACCACTATGCATGGGGCACCACCAAGCAAGCGGAACCATGAAGACTATAAGGAGCTCTCCAAACAGGTCAGGGACAAAGTTGTGGAGAAGTACAGATCAGGGTTGGGTTATAAAAAAATATCAGAAACTGTGAACATCCCACTGAGCACCATTAAATCCATTATTAAAAATTTGAAAGAATATGCCACCACAACAAACCTGCAAAGAGAGGGCCGCCCACCAAAGCTCACGGAAAAGGCAAGGAGGGCATTAATCAGAGAGGCAACAAAGAGACCAAAGATAAGCCTGAAGGAGCTGCAAAGCTCCACAGCGGAGATTGGAGTATCTGTCCATAGGACCACTTTAAGCCGCACAGTCCACAGAGCTGGGCTTCACAGAAGAGTGGCCAGAAAGAAGGCATTGCTCACCAAAAGACATGTGGGAGACTCCCCAAACATATGGAAGAAGGTACTCTGGTCAGATGAGACTAAAATTTATATGTTTGGCCATCAAGGAAAACACTATGTCTAGTGCAAACCCAACACCTCTCATCACCCCAAGAATTCCATCCCCACAGTGAAGCATGGTGGTGGCAGCATCATGCTGTGGGGGTGTTTTTCAACAGCAGGGACTGGGAAACTGGTCAGAACTGAAGGAATGATGGTTGCCGCTAAATATAGGGAAATTATTGAGGGAAACCTGTTTCAGTCTTCCAGAAATTTGAGACTGGAACGGAGGTTCACCTTCCAGCAGGACAATTACCCTAAGCATACTGCTAAAGCAATACTTGAGTGGTTTAAAGGGAAACATTTAAATATCTTTGAATGGCCTAGTCAAAGCCCAGACCTCAATCCAATTGAGAATATATTACTTAAAGATTGCTGTACACCAGCGGAACCCATCCAACTTGAAGGAGCTGGAGCAGTTTTGCCTTAAAGAAAGCAAAGATCCCAGTGGGTAGATGTGCCAAGCTTATATAGGCATACCCCAAGAGACTTGCAGCTTTAATTGCTGCAAAAGGTGGCTCTACAAATTATTGACTTTGGTGGGGTGAATAGTTATGCATGCTCAAATCTTCTGTTTTTTTTGTCTTGTTTGTTTCACAATAAAAAATATTTTGCATCTTCAAAGTTGTGTAAATCAAATGATACTCCCCCCCAAAATTAATTTTAAATCCAGGTTGTATGGCAACAAAACAGGAAAAATGCCAAGGGGAGTGAATATTTTCGCAAGCCAATGTGTGTACAGACTCAGTGAGCATAGCCTTGCTATTGAGAAAGGTCACCGTAGGCAGACCTGGTTCTCAAGAGAAGACAGGCTATGTGCACACTACCCACAAAATGAGGTGAAAACAGAGCTGCACGTCCTAACTTCCTCCCAAATGTATGACCACATTAGAGACACATACTTCCCTCAGATTACATTTACATTTACATTTAAGTCATTTAGCAGACGCTCTTATCCAGAGCGACTTACAAATTGGTGCATTCACCTTATGACCTCCAGTGGAACAGTAGTGCATCTAAATCTTTTCAGGGGGAGGGGGGGTGAGAGGGATTACTTTATCCTATCCTAGGTATTCCTTAAAGAAGTGGGGTTTCAGGTGTCTCCGGAAGGTGGTGATTGACTCCGCTGTCCTGGCGTCGTGAGGGAGTTTGTTCCACCATTGGGGGGCCAGAGCAGCGAACAGTTTTGACTGGGCTGAGCGGGAACTGTACTTCCTCAGTGGTAGGGAGGCGAGCAGGCCAGAGGTGGATGAACGCAGTGCCCTTGTTTGGGTGTAGGGCCTGATCAGAGCCTGGAGGTACTGAGGTGCCGTTCCCCTCACAGCTCCGTAGGCAAGCACCATGGTCTTGTAGCGGATGCGAGCTTCAACTGGAAGCCAGTGGAGGGAGCGGAGGAGCGGGGTGACGTGAGAGAACTTGGGAAGGTTGAACACCAGACGGGCTGCGGCGTTCTGGATGAGTTGTAGGGGTTTAATGGCACAGGCAGGGAGCCCAGCCAACAGCGAGTTGCAGTAATCCAGACGGGAGATGACAAGTGCCTGGATTAGGACCTGCGCCGCTTCCTGTGTGAGGCAGGGTCGTACTCTGCGGATGTTGTAGAGCATGAACCTACAGGAACGGGCCACCGCCTTGATGTTAGTTGAGAACGACAGGGTGTTGTCCAGGATCACGCCAAGGTTCTTAGCGCTCTGGGAGGAGGACACAATGGAGTTGTCAACCGTGATGGCGAGATCATGGAACGGGCAGTCCTTCCCGGGAGGAAGAGCAGCTCCGTCTTGCCGAGGTTCAGCTTGAGGTGGTGATCAGTCATCCACACGGATATGTCTGCCAGACATGCAGAGATGCGATTCGCCACCTGGTCATCAGAAGGGGAAAGGAGAAGATTAATTGTGTGTCGTCTGCATAGCAATGATAGGAGAGACCATGTGAGGTTATGACAGAGCCAAGTGACTTGGTGTATAGCGAGAATAGGAGAGGGCCTAGAACAGAGCCCTGGGGGACACCAGTGGTGAGAGCACGTGGTGTGGAGACGGATTCTCGCCACGCCACCTGGTAGGAGCGACCTGTCAGGTAGGACGCAATCAAGCGTGGGCCGCGCCGGAGATGCCCAACTCGGAGAGGGTGGAGAGGAGGATCTGATGGTTCACAGTATCGAAGGCAGCCGATAGGTCTAGAAGGATGAGAGCAGAGGAGAGAGAGTTAGCTTTAGCAGTGCGGAGCGCCTCCGTGATACAGAGAAGAGCAGTCTCAGTTGAATGACTAGTCTTGAAACCTGACTGATTTGGATCAAGAAGGTCATTCTGAGAGAGATAGCGGGAGAGCTGGCCAAGGACGGCACGTTCAAGAGTTTTGGAGAGAAAAGAAAGAAGGGATACTGGTCTGTAGTTGTTGACATCGGAGGGATCGAGTGTAGGTTTTTTCAGAAGGGGTGCAACTCTCGCTCTCTTGAAGACGGAAGGGACGTAGCCAGCGGTCAGGGATGAGTTGATGAGCGAGGTGAGGTAAGGGAGAAGGTCTCCGGAAATGGTCTGGAGAAGAGAGGAGGGGATAGGGTCAAGCGGGCAGGTTGTTGGGCGGCCGGCCGTCACAAGACGTGAGATTTCATCTGGAGAGAGAGGGGAGAAAGAGGTCAGAGCACAGGGTAGGGCAGTGTGAGCAGAACCAGCGGTGTCGTTTGACTTAGCAAACGAGGATCGGATGTCGTCGACCTTCTTTTCAAAATGGTTGACGAAGTCATCTGCAGAGAGGGAGGAGGGGGGGAGGGGAGGAGGATTCAGGAGGGAGGAGAAGGTTGCAAAGAGCTTCCTAGGGTTAGAGGCAGATGCTTGGAATTTAGAGTGGTAGAAAGTGGCTTTAGCAGCAGAGAGAGAAGAGGAAAATGTAGAGAGGAGGGAGTGAAAGGATGTCAGGTCCGCAGGGAGGCGAGTTTTCCTCCATTTCCGCTCGGCTGCCCGGAGCCCTGTTCTGTGAGCTCGCAATGAGTCGTCGAGCCACGGAGCGGGAGGGGAGGACCGAGCCGGCCTGGAGGATAGGGGACATAGAGAGTCAAAGGATGCAGAAAGGGAGAGAGGAGGGTGGAGGAGGCAGAATCAGGAGATAGGTTGGAGAAGATTTGAGCAGAGGGAAGAGATGATAGGATGGAAGAGGAGAGAGTAGCGGGGGAGAGAGAGCGAAGGTTGGGACGGCGCGATACCATCCGAGTAGGGGCAGTGTGGGAAGTGTTGGATGAGAGCGAGAGGGAAAAGGATACAAGGTAGTGGTCGGAGACTTGGAGGGAGTTGCAACGAGGTTAATGGAAGAACAGCATCTAGTAAAGATGAGGTCGAGCGTATTTCCTGCCTTGTGAGTAGGGGGAAGGTGAGAGGGTGAGGTCAACAGAGGAGAGGAGTGGAAAGAAGGAGGCAGAGAGGAATGAGTCAAAGGTAGGCGTGGGGAGGTTAAAGTCGCCCAGAACTGTGAGAGGTGAGCCGTCCTCAGGAAAGGAGCTTATCAAGGCATCAAGCTCATTGATGAACTCTCCGAGGAACCTGGAGGGCGATAAATGATAAGGATGTTAAGCTTGAAAGGGCTGGTAACTGTGACAGCATGGAATTCAAAGGAGGCGATAGACAGATGGGTAAGGGGAGAAAGAGAGAATGACCACTTGGGAGAGATGAGGATCCCGGTGCCACCACCCCGCTGACCAGAAGCTCTCGGGGTGTGCGAGAACACGTGGGCAGACGAAGAGAGAGCAGTAGGAGTAGCAGTGTTGTCTGTGGTGATCCATGTTTCCGTCAGTGCCAAGAAGTCGAGGGACTGGAGGGAGACATAGGCGGAGATGAACTCTGCCTTGTTGGCCGCAGATCGGCAGTTCCAGAGGCTACCGGAGACCTGGAACTCCACGTGGGTCGTGCGCGCTGGGACCACCAGATTAGGGTGGCCGCGGCCACGCGGTGTGGAGCGTTTGTATGGTCTGTGCAGAGAGGAGAGAACAGGGATAGACAGACACATAGTTGACAGGCTACAGAAGAGGCTACGCTAATGCAAAGGAGATTGGAATGACAAGTGGACTACACGTCACGAGTGTTCAGAAAGTTAAGCTTACGTAGCAAGAATCTTATTGACTAAAATGATTAAAATGATACAGTACTGCTGAAGTAGGCTAGCTGGCAGAGGCTGCGTTGTTGACTATGTAGGCTAGCTGGCATTGGCTGCGTTGTTGACACTACACTAATCAAGTCGTTCCGTTGAGTGTAATAGTTTCTACTGTGCTGCTATTCGGGGCTAGCTGGCTAGCTAGCAGTGTTGATTACGTTACGTTGCGTTAAAAGAACGACAATAGCTGGCTAGCTAACCTAGGAAATCGCTCTAGACTACACAATTATCTTTGATACAAAGACGGCTATGTAGCTAGCTATGTAGCTAGCTACGATCAAACAAATCAAGCCGTTGTACTGTAATGAAATGAAATGAAAAATGTGATACTACCTGTGGAGCGAAGCGAAATGCGACCAGATTGTTGAGTGCAGAAGTTCTGTTCGGTAGACGTTGGCTAGCTAGCAGAGTCTCCTATGTTAAGGACGACATAAAACTACACACTCTAAACTACGCAATTATCTTGGGTACGAAGACAGCAAAGACAACTATGTAGCTAGCTAACACTACACTAATCAAGTCGTTCAGTTGAGTGTAATAGTTGTGCTGCTAATCGGTAGACGGTGGACTAGCTAACGGTGGACGTTAGCTAGCTGGCTAGCTGCAGGGCAGTGTAGACTGCGTTAGGATGACGAAATACGATATTTACGCAATTATCTATGATACAAAGACGGCTATGTAGCTAGCTAAGAAGAAATTGCTAAGATTAGACAAATCAAACCGTTGTACTATAATGAAATGTAATGAAATGTAATACTACCTGCGGACCGAGTGCAGATGCGACCGCTCGCTCCAACCCGGAAGTCGCCGAGATTACACAGACCCACGAAGAATTCTAAAACAAATCCAGTTTTGATAAACTCCTATTTTGTTTGGGGCAGCAGGTAGCCTAGTGGTTAGAGCGTTGGGCCAGCAACCGGAAGGTTGGTGGATTGAATCCCTGAGCTGACAAGGTCAAAATCTGTCGTTCTGCCCCTGAACAAGGCACTGTTCCTAGGACATCATTGTAAATAAGAATTTGTTCTTAACTGACTTGCCTAGTTTAATGTTAAACATGGATATTTATTGTGTGAAATACCACAGTGTCCAATCACAGCAGCAACATTTGTAACCTGTTGCCACAAGAAAAGGGCAATCAGTGAAGAACAAACACCTGTGTCAATACAACCCATGTTTATTTGATTTCCCTTTTGTACTTTAACTATTTGAACATCGTTACAACACTGTATATAGACGTAATATGACGTTTGAAATGTCTCTATTATTTTGGAACTTGTGTGAGTGTAATGTTTACTCTTCACTTTTTATGGTTTATTTCACTTTTGTTTTTCCATTTCATTTGCTTTGGCAATGTTAACATAAGTTACCCATGCCAATGAAGCCCCTTGAATTGAATTGAGAGAAAGAAGAGAGAGAGAGAGAGAGGGGATGCAGAGACAGAGAGAGAGGTGGATTGAAAGAGAAAGAGAGCAAGAGAGAGAGAGTTCAACTGTATACAGTTAATGGCTGATGGGTTGGATGGGGTGATAAAGGAGATGGATGGGGGAGGGAGGAGAGGGGGATGGTCTGATGGAGTGATGTAGTGGATGGATGGGGGAGGGAGGGAGGGGGGGAGGAGGGGGATGGTCTGATGGAGTGATGTAGTGGATGGATAGAGGGAGGGAGGAGGAGAGGGGGATAGGTCTGATGGAGTGATGCTCAGCTGGGGGATGTGATGAGGTCAAATGGGGAGTCCTTCTCTCAGGCAGCGTGGGTCATACACCCTCCAGGGAAATAGAGATAGAGAGGAGGAATTCTGATCCGATAGGAGGAAAGAAAGGTGGAGGGAAGGACGGTGGAGGGGAGGACGGTGGAGGGAAGGACGGTGGAGGGAAGGACGGTGGAGGGGAGGACGGTGGAGGGGAGGACGGTGGAGGGGAGGACGGTGGAGGGGAGGACGGTGGAGGGGAGGACGGTGGAGGGGAGGACGGTGGAGGGGAGGACGGTGGAGGGAACTCCTAAACAAGCATGTCGCACTGTATGTTTTTGTACAATGTGCTCAAATGTTACAGTTTTGTTGAGTTTGTAGCCTTGTGGGCTTTTCCAAGTACCAGTACTGTATTTGCTATTTATTAGGATCCCTATTAGCCACTGCAAAAACATCAGCTAATCTTGCCACATGAAACATGACATAATACTTAATACCAAACATTATTCATCAAGGACTGAAATACATAAATGTAAAACGTCACACACAGCCTACATATCAGTACAAACACACAATATCTAGGTCTAATACATAGTACAGTGCAAATTACAATACAAGATATTTAAAATGTATCTTCACAGTCCCCTTTGTGCAGTAAGGTGTTCTTTTATCTGTTTTTTGAAACTGGTTTTATTGCTAGCTTTAGTTAGCTGGGGTGGCAGAGAGTTCCATGTAGTCATGCCCCTATTTAATACTGTGCATTACCCAGCCTCCGTTCTGGACCTGTTGACTGTGAAGAGACCTCCAGTTGCATGTCTTGTATTGTGCCGATTAGTGTCCGAACTGTGTGCCAACTGCTTGAACAGACAGTTCGGTACCTTCAACACATCAATCTCTCCTCAACTTTGCGCCAGGAGAGACTGACATGAACGTTACTGACAATTAACCTCCGTGTTCGTATAAGTGCAATACACGCTGCTTTGTTCTGGTCCAACTGCAATTTAGCTACAGTACCAGTCAAAAGTTTGGACACACCTACTCATTCAAGGGTTTTTCTTTATTTGTACTATTTTATACATCTAATAATAGGGATGACATCAAAACTATAAAATAACACATATGGAATCATGAAGTAACCACAAAAGTGTTTAAACATATTTTTAAACATATTTTATATTTGAGATTCTTCAAAGTAGCCACCCTTTGACTTGATGACAGCTTGCACACTCTTGGCATTCTCTCAACCAGCTTCACCTGGAATGCTTTTCCAACAGTCTTGAATGAGTTCCCATATATGCTGAGCACTTGTTGGCTGCTTTTCCTTCACTTTGCGGTCCAACTCATCCCAAACCATCTCAATTGGGTTGAGGTCAGGTGACTGTGGAGGCCAGGTCATCTGGTGCAGCACTCCAACACTCTCCTTCTTGGTCAAATAGGTAGTTAAAGTACTGGGACTGAAGAGTGGTACTGGATACTGAAGGTAGTTAAAGTACTGGGACTGAAGAGTGGTACTGGATACTGAAGGTAGTTAAAGCCCACACATTTTTCGAAGCATTGACGGATTTGACAAATGGCCCTGTGCCACTGTGGCCCTCTGACCACATTGACTTGACTCAGCAGCAGCACAGAGCAGTAGGAGACTCTCACTCAGACATTCAGCATCTCCAGGTAAATGGCTGCAACCTGAGAACTGTCAGATGGGGATGAAAAATAGAGCTGGTAAGATGTAATACATGAAGGCAATAAAAATAATTGATGCTCTCTCTGCTATTGCTGTACATGAGATAATGACAGAAATATGTCCACGTCTGGGTGAATTTGTCATGAATAGCAGCTATTGTTCTCTGAAATAATCAAATAGATATGTACAGTCTATATGACTTATACTGTATATGACCACCTGGGTTTCTCACTTGCTGAACGTTGTTCTAGTCTGTTTTGCAATGTTGCAATGTCTTCTTCCATCGGGTTGGTGGACTGCAGCATGGGAAGGATAGGTTTTACAAGAAGGTATAGCTAGGATGTGTCCCAAATGGCAACCCATTCTTTATGTAGTGCACTCCTTTTGCCCAGAGCACTATGGACCCTAGTCAAAATTAGTGCACTTTATAAGGAAAAGTGTGTCATTTGGGGGGCACCCTAGAGCACTTACTGCAGGTCCCTGCAGGGCAATAGCCAATGACAGGCCGGGCTGCTGGCCGCTGTGAAATATGATGGTAGTAAGTCTGCTGCATTTAAAATCAGATGAGTCAGGGCTGTGGGAGAACGGTCTCTCTCTCTCTCTCTCTCTCTCTCTCTCTCTCTCTCTCTGGGCTGGGGGAGAATGCTCTCTCTCTCTCTCTCTCTCTCTCTCGGCTGTAGGAGAATGGTTTCTCTCTCTCCCTCTTGATTAAATTCTCTCTCTCTCTCTGGGCTGTGGGAGAAAAGTCTCTCTCTCTCAGGCTGTGGGAGAATGGTCTCTCTCTCTGGGCTGTGGGAGAATGCTCTCCCTCTCTCTTTCTCTCTCTCTCTCTCACTCTCTCTGGGCTGGGGGAGAATGCGCTCTCTCTCTCTCTCTCCTGGGGGAGAATGCTCTCTCTCTCTCTCTGGGGTGGGGGAGAATGCTCTCTCTCTCTCTCTGGGCTGGGGGAGAATGCTCTCTCTGGGCTGGAGGAGAATGCTCTCTCTGTCTCTCTCTGGGCTGGGGGAGAATGCTCGCTCTCTCTCTCTCTCTCTGGGCTGGGGGAGAATGCTCTCTCTCTCTGGGCTGGGGGAGAATGCTCTCTCTCTCTCTCTCTCTCTCTGGGCTGGGGGAGAATGCTCTCTCTCTCTCTCTCTCTGGGCTGGGGGAGAATGCTCTCTCTCTCTCTCTCTCTCTGGGCTGGGGGAGAATGCACTGTTCTCTCTAGCCTCTGTACTGCAGCATGGCATTATTCAGCCATGGGAAGCTGGCCTGTCTGGACATACTGTATACACCAGTCCTTGGTATGGCTCCTAATATAATCTGGATTTTCTCAATGGAGCAAAAAATCTTATTCTATGGTTAAAGTAATACATACCTTTAAAAACGATTTAAAACCTCAAAGAACCCCCAGAGGATGGGACATGAAAGCACTAGAAACCCTTTATGTGGTCCTCATAGCTTCAAATAAATCATCCTGTTTGTATCCACAATGAGGTTTCTTGGGCTCATCTTGTCAAATCTTGTCATTTTTCTTTGTGGTCATGGAACAACAATATAAAATCCAATCACAAGAAATGTTATGGTATCCAATCACTTCACAGAATATTACATCTCGAAATGGATGAATAATTCCATAACGACAAAGCATTCAACGGGAAACGTAATGAAGGACAAATGAATAATGAATAAGGACACATTTAATACCACTCAAATCCCATTTCATGGATGCAATTACGCCAAGACCCTGAGTGGTGAATGAGGTCAGTCAGTACATTGGTTGGTAGCCTATCTGACACGGGTTGCTGCTCTACTCTATGGTTAAATTGCTCAACAGAGGAGAAAGGCAGAGTGGGAATAGACTGTTCTGAAGAGAATGGGCTGTGTGAGAAGAATGAAGGCTAAATATTGAAACATTGATTTGAAAAGAAGATCATGTTTTTACCTTTAATATAAAGTAGTTTGTTTCACCAGATGGAGACAGTGAAGGAAATAGGAATTATTTATGCACATACTGTTAAAAGCTTACAATTACTGTATTGTACATGGTTTTAAGACTGGATGACTGGTTTTCAGACTGGATGAATGGTTTTCAAACGGCTAATTGGCAAAAAGAACGGTATTAAAATCAAGAACATGGAATTGTTTAATTGCATTTACCATACAGCAAGATGGTGTTTTTTGAGTGACTTGTTAAATGAATGCTTGATTCCCGTTAATCTCCTGTGTAGCATGGGTTCCATTTGCTTACTGTTGGGGAACAGGATCTGCATGTAAAAACATCTCCGCCAGAGCAAAGTACAATATCATATGATAACTGATGGTTTTTCAACACTAGATGACCCAGAAGTTCAGGCTTTTCTCCATAGTTTTGACACTGTTTGTTGTCAAGGCCTCTGGCATCTGAGAGATAATATATTCTGTTTAATTATAAAGTATGCTCTCTATAACCAAACCAATGACCAAAACCAATTTACAACAAAAACATGATGGTTCTCAACAACATGATGGATAGCGAGGAAAGTATCTGCCTGAAAATGTCTAAATTGCCCCTGAGAAAGTAGCATCAGTCATTCAGTTGAGGTGTGACTGCTGTGAGGTCCTGAGGATCTGTCTGGGTCTTGTTATCAGCTTCAAAATACCACAAGACAAGTGGGACCGGCCCATTATTGGAGTGAGAGAGACAGGAACAACATATACTGTATGTGGGGCGGCAGGTAGCCTAGTGGTTAACGCGTTGGACTAGTAACCGAGAGGTTGCTGGATCAAATCCCCGAACTGGTAAAAATCTGTCGTTCTGCCTCTGAACAAGGCAGTTAACCCACTGTTCCTAGGCCGTCATTGAAAATAAGAATTTCTTCTTAATTAACTGACTTGCCTTGTCAAATGTGGGTAAGTGGCACCAGAGAAAATGTTGTTTTTACACGACAGGAACTAGAGCAACGACACTTGATTCACAGAGCGTGTTTTCAACTGTACAGTTTATGGCATAAGATGCTCAACAGAGCACGTACAATCCTGTTGTAGGTCAGGAGTGGTGCATCTTCTCAAAGACAGTGTGTTGTGAGTTTCCTCTTTGAATCTGTCGATCGGCATGACGGCACTGTATACTTTTCATGACCTTTGTCCATAAAGGTCCCACATTTGCAAGACAAACCACAATGTGGTTTTGCATCCGTAACCAGTACGTTACCTCTGTTCCAAATGGCACCCTATTCCCAATATAGTCCCCAGTGCACTACATAGCGAACAGCCTGCCATTTGGCACACAGCCACAATAAGAAAATCCCTTTGTGACCCATAACAGTAAAACACCCCTGTTCACATCACAAACATTTGAATACACTCCTACCAGCGTGAAAATCCATAGAAGCTGTAAAACAGTGAGCTGTAGTCTGAAGTGTTTTGCATGTGTTGATACTGGTTACCCATAGCAGTACTGGCTAGCTGAAAGGACAGACAGATCCAGAGCAGGATAAGATGCAAAGTCTCCGAGTTGATCCCACTGTGGCTATTGTTGTGCAGTTGCGGTAGATCTATTTAGGTAAATGTCACCACTCCTTTGATTAAGGCCACGGGAGCAGGCAGAGGGACACCTGTGAGGTAGGACACACCTGAGATGGCGAACTCCCTTACCTGGACCAGAGAGGACAAGACACAGAAGGGCAGCATCGTTGGTGAACGTACAGTTTAGCTTGTAGCCACTTATTTAAGAGCATAGCGGAAAGTCTGCTAAATGACTAAAATGTAATACATTGTGTGGAAAATCTAATAGAATAGTTCTAGAAATTGTCTTCTGAGGCCGAAATGCTTCTGTCATCATCCAGTAGAAAAGGTTAATGAAGTTCTGTGTCTGTATTGGTCAAGCAATTCACTGTGTCTCATTATTGGGAATGATTTAGCTTTACTGAAGTCACATTTCACCTTCCACCAAAACATTAACCAATGCCCCATTTTAGATAATAGCTAATTGATGAAAGACGAAATGACAGAGTCTGACTTTGAGGGTCTGAAAGGTTGGCTTGATTGTTTTTTGATTTATATGGATATCAATTAAACCCCATCTGTTGTGATAGTCTCTCTTTGTCCTCTACGGTGAAAGCAGAACTCTCTTTTTAAAATGACTTTTTGTTAAGACAGACATCGTTGCAGACTTAATGGTTTATGAAAAACTTGTACGCAGCAGCAGTCTCTTGGAGTCCGAGAGCTGTAGAAAAGGGCTGGTCCATTGATCCAGGCTGAGCCAGAAAAGTGAAGCTGTCGATTGTAACGGAGGTGGTTCAGTGAACATGATGAATAACCTGAGGTCTTGTGTTAGCTCCCCACGCAAATACCTAGGCTTTAGCTCAGAGGACTAACACAGTTGTGTGGTGTGTAGGTGTCCCGGGTTTGAACCCAGCGGTATGTAGTGCTCTTCCCCATCTGCCTGGCTAGTAACAGGTCCCCTCTCAGAGCTGGGTCATATTCATTAGCGCGCACCATTGAAAAACATTTTGCGATAGAAAATGGTTGTTTCTTATTGGACATGTTCAGGTAAATCCCTCCCTGTTCAGTCTGTTTTCTTCCGATTGGTGCTTAATGAATACGACCCTGTTCAGGCTTGTGTCTAAAGTCTATCTTCTGCCATTACCTGTGTCTGTGTTAACGTTGGCTACTGGGACTCTGCTGTTTCTCCCCAGTCTAATTATGTCACATGTTAATAGGCAGGGACCCGTGAAGAGTATCTCTCTCTCTCTCTCTCTCTCTGACGCAATTACAATGGCTCCGCCAAATTTGAAAAAAATCTATGACAACCGATTGTGCTGAAGAATGGGGTCACTTGAGTTTCGCATCAGAGTGACTTTATTCATCAGGAGGGTTCAAGTGAAATGTTTAATTGGTTTGAATTGAATCATGATCTTAGCGATCAGTAAAGTAGTGTAAACATGACAAATGTAACATTTCTGATGAATGATCAATGCTTAGAAGTCTGCATTACCTTGCTGTCAGTTGAGCTCTTTCTCTGAAATGATGACTTAATCTAGGGAGGATGGAGGAGAGAGAGGTGGAAGGGAGGAGAGGGAGAGGTAGAAAGGGGGTGCACGGGGAGCTCCAGATGTGAAGCCTCTCACACACACACACACACACACACACACTGATACCGAGGGCCCTAGAGCGACAGCCACAGCCTCCCTCCCTTCTCACCTCTAGTTCATGTGTGAACCACCCACCACCGCCAACCATGAGCCTAACCAGGGACAAGCCTACATGACACAGGGAGAGGAAAACCACCCAACCCTGCCTGTCTATACTCTTCAGTCTTCAATGAGACCTCCCACCTAGAGAACGCAACCGTTCCCTATGTAGTACACTACTTTTGACCAGGGCCCATACACAGGGAATGCAGTGTTATTTGGACCCAGATAGGGCCTTTCCTCCTCTGCCTGTTTCCTCCTGCCTCCTATGCTGCCACAGTACTCAGATTGTATCTGGTTGGGCTATTTGCAGTGTCAGCCCAGTTTTTATTCATGTAATGTAATCTCTGGCAGCACGGTCATAAAGCATTTCACACATGTCATGTTTCGACTCCAGGGTTGGTTTTGGGTCAGAGGGAGAGAAAGAGGGGAGAAGGAGGGGAGAAGGAGAGAGAGAGAGAAGGAGGAGAGAGAGGGTAGAGAGAGAAGGCGGAGAGAGAGGGTAGAGAGAGAAGGAGAGAGAGAGAGAAGGCGGAGAGAGAGGGTAGAGAGAGAAGGAGAGAGAGAGGAGGAGAGAGAGAGAGGGTAGAGAGAGAAGGAGAGAAAGAGAAGGAGGAGAGAGAGGGGAGAGAGAGAGGGAGAGGGGAAATAGAGAAGGAGAGAGAGAGAAGGAGAGAGAGAGAGAGGGGAAATAGAGAGAGAAGGAGGAGAGAGGGGAGAGAGAAGGAGAGAGAGGGGAGAGAGAAGGAGAGAGAGAGAGGAGGAGGAGAGAGAGGAGAGAGAGAGAGGAGAGAGAGAAAGGAGGAGGAGAGAGAGGGGAAATAGAGAAGGAGGAGAGAGAGAGAGAGGAGAGAGGGGAAATAGAGAAGGAGAGAGAGAGAGAGGGGAAATAGAGAAGGAGAGAGAGAGAGAGAGAATGAGAGAGAGAGGGGAAATAGAGAAGGAGAGAGAGAGAGAGAGAGAGAGAGAGAGAGAGAGGAGGAGAGAGGAGGAGGAGAGAGAGAGAGAGAGAGGAGGAGGAGAGAGAGGGGAGAGAGGCGAAATAGAGAAGGAGAGAGAGAGAGAGAGAGAGAGAGAGGAGGAGGAGAGAGAGGGGAGAGAGAGAGGAGCACCTCGAAAAGAAACAGGAGCTTAATTTGCTAAAGTGCCATTTCCTGCTGCTTAGCGTTGAGTCTGTTTCCATTAGCTTAACGAGAACATAAATATGTCTCTTCTTTTTCTCTTTAAGAAAACAGTTGGCTGGCGCAAGGAGGCTCCCTTTTCACAGTCTGCAGGATCTGTATGTGACTGCAATGTTCCATGGTGCAACCAGAGGACTTTTTACTTGAGGTGACAGAGTAGCTGTTGTGTGTAAGGTTTTTCTGTCAGTTTTGCAGGCAGTGCAGTAAATGTCCAATGATCTATGGGGCCGATTCAGAACCGAGTTAAGAGCGCGTAAATGGAACATAATTCTCTTTTAATGCACTTCTCTCCATGCGTATTCTGACCTTGAACTTAAGCATGAGAGTAGCATGCTATTTGCTCAAGGTGTAGATCTAAGAAATGAAGGTGTGTCTACAGCATTGGAGGCTGATGAGGGGAGGACGGCTCATACATGAGGCACATACATTATGAGACGTCCTTCCCCCAGCATCCTCCACTGGTCTACAGATACGCTGTATTTTGACCTTCATTCCCTCATAATTCCGCCACATTTATGCGTGAGGAAATTGTATTTAGTTTATTTTACAATTTGTATCATTTTAAATATTAGCAACTATCGGGAGCCATCGTCAGTAATATCCACATTCATTTATAATTGGCACTTTTCTTCAATTTGTAGCTTACATTTTGCATCATTCCCTTCGGTTGACCTTTCCTCTGTCATGTCTGTGTAGTTGTTGCTGAGGGTCGCTAGCATTAGTGGATCATGTTAGTCTAACGTTGTGTAATAATTTGAATCATTATGGAACTCAGACCATGTTCACCACGACTGGGCCGTTGTCATACAGTTCCATGATTAGTGAGGATTAAGGTAGATTTATAGGACTATTATTCAACCTCTATTGTACACTTTTTTCTACTTTCCAATATTTCATGGTTTGAACTTGAATATGACAACCTTCAGGATAAATCAAACTACTCTATTTTTATTCATCAATATATTTTATGAGTAAAGGCTCTCCAAAACTTTTTTACTTTATGAATCATACATACTTTCCTAACCCTAAAATGTACAAGATCAGAGTATATATAAATCTACCAGTTGGTGCCGAAACAGACATTTCATTGATCCCTATAACTGAACCCGTTCTCTCGATATATTCTGTCGACAAAATTCGAATGAAAGGTACACCGTATTTAAAGGTATGTCTTAAGATGAACGTACTGAACCCTATTGAATGAAAACTCAGAAGATCTGTTGGTCAGTCAGTGGGAGGGTTTTCAGCTGTTGAATTCAAAGTATTCAGCGAGCAAGGGAACCACACGTGTATAAGGTGTCTGAATACCAACCACTGAACACTTTTGGTTTCACGGTTCAGGCCAAGACCCAAATACTGACACAGGAGGCAGATAGTACGAGTCTCAGAGTTTATTATAGTTCAAGGGGCAGGCGAAAGGTAAGTCAAGGCAGGCAAAGGGTCGTAATCAGGAAGGTACAGGACGACAGGCAAAGGGTCATAATCAGGAAGGTACAGGACGACAGGCAAAGGGTCGTAATCAGGAAGGTACAGGGCGACAGGCAAAGGGTCGTAATCAGGAAGGTACAGGGCGACAGGCAAAGGGTCATAATCAGGAAGGTACAGGACGACAGGCAAAGGGTCGTAATCAGGAAGGTACAGGACGGCAGGCAAAGGGTCATAATCAGGAAGGTACAGGACGACAGGCAAAGGGTCGTAATCAGGAAGGTACAGGACGGCAGGCAAAGGGTCATAATCAGGAAGGTACAGGACGACAGGCAAAGGGTCATAATCAGGAAGGTACAGGGCGGCAGGCAAAGGGTCATAATCAGGAAGGTACAGGACGACAGGCAAAGGGTCGTAATCAGGAAGGTACAGGACGGCAGGCAAAGGGTCGTAATCAGGAAGGTACAGGACGACAGGCAAAGGGTCGTAATCAGGAAGGTACAGGACGGCAGGCAAAGGGTCGTAATCAGGAAGGTACAGGACGGCAGGCAAAGGGTCATAATCAGGAAGGTACAGGACGACAGGCAAAGGGTCATAATCAGGAAGGTACAGGACGGCAGGCAAAGGGTCATAATCAGGAAGGTACAGGACGACAGGCAAAGGGTCATAATCAGGAAGGTACAGGACGACAGGCAAAGGGTCGTAATCAGGAAGGTACAGGACGACAGGCAAAGGGTCGTAATCAGGAAGGTACAGGACGACAGGCAAAGGGTCGTAATCAGGAAGGTACAGGGCGACAGGCAAAGGGTCGTAATCAGGAAGGTACAGGGCGACAGGCAAAGGGTCATAATCAGGAAGGTACAGGACGACAGGCAAAGGGTCGTAATCAGGAAGGTACAGGACGGCAGGCAAAAGGTCATAATCAGGAAGGTACAGGACGACAGGCAAAGGGTCGTAATCAGGAAGGTACAGGACGGCAGGCAATCGGTAGGTCAAGACAGACAAAGGGTCGTAAATCCAAATCAGAGTCAGGCAGGTACAGGACGGTGGGCAGGTTCAAGGTCAGGACAGGCAGAAAGGTCAGCACTGGGACGACTAAGAACAAAATAACTAGGACACGGTAACACGCTGGTAGACTGGCAACTCACAAACAGAAAGGGGAGGTATAAATACACAGGGGATAATGAGGGGAGATGGGCGACACCTGGCGGGAGGTGGAGACAAGCACAAAGACAGGTGAAACAGGGTGTGACATTTGGTTGATGTTTCAATATAAGGCCATTCCATTAGTAACAACACGATGAAGCAAATACATTTTAGATGGGCTAAATCACACATTTTATTTGACAAAATATGCTGATGATGGTTGGCTTGGCTTCATTAATCAAATGAAAGTGAATACGTTCTTGAATAGGAATCCTTAACTCTGGATTTAATTTGGAATGAAGTTATGACATTCCTCTCTCTTGCAGGAATAACTCAGTTGTGGGTTAGTGGAGCTGTGGGTGGGTTAGTGGAGCTGTGGGTGCTGCAGCAACAGTCTCTGGTGCTGAGAAAACAAACTGTGAACACATCCAACACAGAGACAGCATTTCCCAGAGTGACTGATGGCTCTCTCTGTGTTGGCTGGGACAGTCTTGGGCTGCACGTCTGAAAAGACACCCTATTCACTATGGTCAAAAGTAGTATTTTATATAGGGCATAGGGTACTATTTCAGACGCACATTTTGGTAATATACAGGAATACAAACTATGAATGTGATTCTATAATTCTATGATTTTATGATTCTTAAGATTCTTACTGTTTACCACAGTTTACCACAGTTCTGTGTTTATAGAGGACTTCCTGTATATAGAGAGAGGGAGAATAATGATGCTGATATATCACAATTGTCTGTAGCCAGGACTAAATGATTTCCAGCCATAACCTCAACAAGATCGTCCATACAGTCATTGGGAGCCAGCCTATTGCTACAATGACTGGCCTGTGGCTTTTGGACACCAAGGTTTGTAACCCTTTCGTAGGAACACCGTCAATACTATAGACACACTGCACAAATCCTCCATATATTATCAATTAATAGTAACATAACCTCTAACAAATGTCTGGAAATTGTGCCCCCTCACATTGACTCTGTACCAGTGCCCCCTGTATATAGCCTCCACATTGACTCTGTACCAGTGCCCCCTGTATATAGCCTCCACATTGACTCTGTACCAGTGCCCCCTGTATATAGCCTCCACATTGACTCTGTACCAGTGCCCCCTGTATATAGCCTCCACATTGACTCTGTACCAGTGCCCCCTGTATATAGCCTCCACATTGACTCTGTACCGGTGCCCCCTGTATATAGCCTCCACATTGACTCTGTAGCGGTACCCCCTGTATATAGCCTCCACATTGACTCTGTACCAGTGCCCCCTGTATATAGCCTCCACATTGACTCTGTACCAGTGCCCCCTGTATATAGCCTCCACATTGACTCTGTACCAGTGCCCCCTGTATATAGCCTCCACATTGACTCTGTACCAGTACCCCCTGTATATAGCCTCCACATTGACTCTGTACCAGTGCCCCCTGTATATAGCCTCCACATTGACTCTGTACCAGAACCCCCTGTATATAGCCTCGCTACTGTTATTTTATTGTTGCTCTTTAATTATCTGTTATTTTTCTATTTTATTTAAATGTTTAATTTATTGTTTACTTCAGTTTATTTATTAAATACTTTCTAAATACTTATTTTTTCTTAACCTTTGTGTTGTCTTAAAGGTCAAAAATGACCCGCCACTTCGTCACGGCCATCAAAAGAAGTGGCAAAGCGCAGCGTGGTGAGGGTACATTCTCCTCTTTATTTTGGAATGCTGCCAACAAAATGAACAACTGGGAAGCTTACAGGGCTATAGTGCCACTAACAAAGTTAACTACCCACACTGAAAGGAGGGGGGGGGGGGGAAAGGGCTGCCTAAGTATGATTCCCAATCAGAGACAACGATAGACAGCTGTCCCTGATTGAGAACCATACCCGGCCAACACATAGAAACACAAATCATAGAAATAAAGGACATAGAATGCCCACCCAAATTACACCCTGACCAAACCAAAAAGAGACATAAAAAAGGCTCTCTAAGGTCAGGGCATGACACAGTATATTTAACAGCAGAGAAAAACCCCTAAATTATATTTGTTCAACTTGAAATTTGATGACTTTTCCTAGAGTAACCTCAACATTAGAAAAAGTGAAACATCGCCTTTGTTCATATTTCCATGAAAGCTGTACACCACCAGGGTACAAAGATTGTCTTAGGGTCATTTTTGACCCGGCAGTTATACAATTATTTACACAATTACAAAACCGCAAAGACACACACTATGAGAAATTGAGATTATGTGTGCTACTGATTGAACTCAGCCAGCAGCTCCTGAAGAGGAAGATCACCATGGTTGGCACAGTTAGAAAGAACAAGCCTGAGCTCCTCCCTGCACTCCTCACAACAAGGGGGAGAGAGGCCTTCTCATCAAAGTTTGCCTTCACTCCCACTACCACTCTAGAGGAACAAGAATGTGGTCCTCCTGAGCACACTGCACAAAACGGCTGAGATCAGTGATCGTGAGGACAGGAAGCCAGCCATCATCCTGGACTACAACCACAACAAAGGAGGCATGGACAACCTGGACAAGGTGATTGGAACTTACAGCTGCAGGAGGAGGACTGCCCGCTGGCCCCTGGTCATCTTCCATAACACCATTGATGTGTCCTCATACAATGCCTACGTGATACGGAACGAGATCAACCCTACCTGGGTGCCTGATAAGCGGAACAAGAGGAGGGTGTTCCTGGAGCAGCGGGGGAAGGCACTTGTTACCCCACACATTCAAAGAAGGGAGTGCCTCCCCCGCACAGCAGCCTCTGCAGCACTATGTGGAAGCTGTTCAGGGGGCGGAGTCTTGTCCTGATTCACCTGACACTGCAGCTGGGGAAGGCAAGAGGAGGAGATGACAATTCCTCAAAGAAGGACTGTAAAACAAATACTATGTGCTGCACGTGAAAAATACATCTGCAAAGTCCATGCACACACACTTGCATACATGTGCTAATTAGAGTTGATTGATTTAAACTTATCTTATTTTATTCTTATTTATTGTTGTTGTTTATACACCTCGTGGGTGGGGGCAATGGTTAACAAAATGGGAGAAGACTAGTATTTTGGGCTTGAATTCCTCATTGTACAGTATATACGAATATATCACTATGTTGCCAAAAAGGTTCAATACTGTTATTGTTTCCCTTCAATAAAATGCATTCAAAACTACTTTCTACACATTTATGCTACTATCTTAGGCTATACAAGTGCTATCTCTTGCTTTAAAAGTAATGTTTACACCTATGCATTACCTTCAGCAATAATAATAATAATAATAATAAACCTCTACTTTAGTAAAGAAAACAATTATGCCAGGTGTGTTGTAATACAAACGAGTGGTGTCCACTGATTAAATGCAGTCTTTCTGCACTGTGAAGAGAGAAGACCCAGATATTCACAACGTTTGTGATGAATGACAGGTTGTTTCTTCATGCAAAATAGATTTGCTGCTTAAATTAAATTAAGCTTCTTTATTTTAGGGGTTTAGTGAAGGCGGGTCATTTTTTACACTTAGAACAAGTGGAGTGTACAGAATGTTAAGACTACACAAGGGTTAAAACTGCATTGTTGGTTAATGGCTTGTAAGTATTTCCCTGTAAGGTCTGCACCTTTTGTATTAGGTGCATGTGACAAATAACATAGTTATTGCCTTCTTGGCTAAGTCTCCCCTGAAAAAGTGACCTAGAAAAAATATGCATCCTGTTCCTCTCCTCTCCACCAGTTGAGACTGATCTTCTCCAAAGGCCCCTTCATCTCCATCTTCGCCAGCGACCCCCACATCATCATCAAGGCCATCAACCAGAACCTGAACAGCGTGCTCAGGGACTCCAACATCAACGGTCATGACTACATGAGAAACACCATCCACCTGCCGGTCTTCCTCAACAGCCGGGGGTTGAGCAGCGCCAGAAAGATGTGTGTGGCAGCGCCCGCTAACGGAGACACCGGAAACTCAGACGGTAATCCAAACCATTCAGACGGTAAAAACAGACTCACACACACACACGCCCTGTATGAAAGGAGCTGTAAAAATCTCAGACCACACACACACGGGCATGTACACACATGACCTCATAAAAGTTTGACTAGCATGTTAGTAATCCTGTCATTTATGATTTGACTTTATGAAACATCAAACGAATTACGCAATTTATTTTATTATATTATCTTCAATTGATCTAATTTGATTTTTAAATAAATAATTGGCAACATTCTCCAGGTAATTAGTCTGGGATGATGAGATGGTATATCATGGTAAGGGAAAATAACATGGAATCATAATTTGGGGCAACCAAAATCAGTTAGGCCTTCTCCTCACAATAATGCCGACCTAAAGTGACAATGCAAGGAGAAAGACAGGCAGGCAGGCAAACAGGCAGGCAGGCAGGCAGGCAGGCAGTATGACAGACAGACAGACAGACAGACAGACAGACAGACAGACAGACAGACAGACAGACAGACAGACAGACAGACAGACAGACAGACAGACAGACAGACAGACAGACAGACAGACAGACAGACAGACAGACAGACAGACAGACAGACAGACAGACAGACAGACAGACAGACAGACAGACAGACAGACAGACAGACAGACAGACAGACAGACAGACAGACAGACAGACAGACAGACAGACAGACAGACAGACAGACAGACAGACAGACAGACAGACAGGCAGGCAGGGCTATGGGCTGCAGATCAAACAGGCCTGGGAGAGAGGGCAGATGTTGCAGCAGGATGGCTGTGCGGCAGGCTAGGTAGGCCCCGGGCAAGAAGCAGCCCCAGCTGGGGAGAGCTCAGCTGAGCAGAGCCGAGCAGAGCCTAGGAACTAGCTGGCTGGCTGGTTGGCTGCAGTAGTTAGTTCTTCTCTGGCTGGGTTGTCTCCAGGCCCCCTTGGCCTCACATCGCCCAGCCCAGGTACCCAGTCATCTCGCTTGGGAATGGAAGGAGAGTACAGAGATGAAAGACAGCTCCACAGATGTCCACCCTGCTGGGGTTGACTGGCCCAGCCAGCACCTCCCCCTCCCCCCTCCTCTACCCCCTTTCTGTGTCCTTCCCCGAAACACAGTCCAACAGACTCACTTATAAATAATAAATAATATGATAACATAAAGACACACACAGACACTTTCTGACATACCTAACACATTTAGTTTTTCATTCATTTTTCAGCTATTACCATCGGCTCGTAGGAATGGCTGGAGCGGAATCAATAGAATAGTATCAAATACACCAAACACAGGGTTTTTCCATTAACTCTGTTCCAGCCATTATTATGAGCTGTCCTCCCCTCAGCAGCCTCCTGTGTTATCCAAGTTTCCCAATGGCTGATCATGGCTTGTGCCGCTATCAATAAAGTCACCAGTGAGTGCATTGGAGTGCCATATAGTGAGAAAATGAAATGGCCTCAAATACATTAAACTAAATCCTGCTCCTGCATACGACCAGGATGAAGTGAGTAGGACATACGACCAGGATGAAGTGAGTAGGACTTACGACCAGGATGAAGTGAGTAAGACATAAGACCAGGATGAAGTGAGGAGGACATAAGACCAGGATGAAGTGAGTAGGACATAAGACCAGGATGAAGTGAGTAGGACATAAGACCAGGATGAAGTGAGTAGGACTTACGACCAGGATGAAGTGAGGAGGACATAAGACCAGGATGAAGTGAGTAGGACATAAGACCAGGATGAAGTGAGTAGGACATAAGACCAGGATGAAGTGAGGAGGACATAAGACCAGGATGAAGTGAGTAGGACTTACGACCAGGATGAAGTGAGGAGGACATAAGACCAGGATGAAGTGAGTAGGACATAAGACCAGGATGAAGTGAGTAGGACATACGACCAGGATGAAGTGAGTAGGACATACGACCAGGATGAAGTGAGGAGGACATAAGACCAGGATGAAATGAGTAGGACATAAGACCAGGATGAAGTGAGGAGGACATAAGACCAGGATGAAGTGAGTAGGACATAAGACCAGGATGAAGTGAGTAGGACATAAGACCAGGATGAAGTGAGTAGGACATAAGACCAGGATGAAGTGAGTAGGACATAAGACCAGGATGAAGTGAGTAGGACATACGACCAGGATGAAGTGAGTAGGACATAAGACCAGGATGAAGTGAGTAGGACATATGACCAGGATGAAGTGAGTAGGACATAAGACCAGGATGAAGTGAGTAGGACATAAGACCAGGATGAAGTGAGTAGGACATACGACCAGGATGAAGTGAGTAGGACATACGACCAGGATGAAGTGAGGAGGACATAAGACCAGGATGAAGTGAGTAGGACATAAGACCAGGATGAAGTGAGGAGGACATAAGACCAGGATGAAGTGAGTAGGACATAAGACCAGGATGAAGTGAGTAGGACATAAGACCAGGATGAAGTGAGTAGGACATAAGACCAGGATGAAGTGAGTAGGACTTACGACCAGGATGAAGTGAGTAGGACATAAGACCAGGATGAAGTGAGAAGGACTTACGACCAGGATGAAGTGAGTAGGACATAAGACCAGGATGAAGTGAGTAGGACATAAGACCAGGATGAAGTGAGGAGGACATAAGACCAGGATGAAGTGAGTAGGACTTACGACCAGGATGAAGTGAGTAGGACATAAGACCAGGATGAAGTGAGTAGGACATAAGACCAGGATGAAGTGAGTAGGACATACGACCAGGATGAAGTGAGTAGGACATAAGACCAGGATGAAGTGAGTAGGACATATGACCAGGATGAAGTGAGTAGGACATAAGACCAGGATGAAGTGAGTAGGACATAAGACCAGGATGAAGTGAGTAGGACATATGACCAGGATGAAGTGAGTAGGACATAAGAGTGAGTAGGACTTACGACCAGGATGAAGTGAGTAGGACTTACGACCAGGATGAAGTGAGTAGGACTTACGACCAGGATGAAGTGAGTAGGACATATGACCAGGATGAAGTGAGTAGGACATAAGACCAGGATGAAGTGAGTAGGACATACGACCAGGATGAAGTGAGTAGGACTTACGACCAGGATGAAGTGAGTAGGACTTACGACCAGGATGAAGTGAGTAGGACTTACGACCAGGATGAAGTGAGTAGGACTTACGACCAGGATGAAGTGAGTAGGACATAAGACCAGGATGAAGTGAGTAGGACATAAGACCAGGATGAAGTGAGTAGGACATATGACCAGGATGAAGTGAGTAGGACATAAGACCAGGATGAAGTGAGTAGGACTTACGTCCAGGATGAAGTGAGTAGGACTTACGACCAGGATGAAGTGAGTAGGACTTACGACCAGGATGAAGTGAGTAGGACTTACGACCAGGATGAAGTGAGTAGGACATAAGACCAGGATGAAGTGAGAAGGACTTACGACCAGGATGAAGTGAGTAGGACATAAGACCAGGATGAAGTGAGTAGGACATAAGACCAGGATGAAGTGAGTAGGACATATGACCAGGATGAAGTGAGTAGGACATAAGACCAGGATGAAGTGAGTAGGACTTACGACCAGGATGAAGTGAGTAGGACTTACGACCAGGATGAAGTGAGTAGGACTTACGACCAGGATGAAGTGAGTAGGACATATGACCAGGATGAAGTGAGTAGGACTTACGACCAGGATGAAGTGTGTAGGACATACGACCAGGATGAAGTGAGTAGGACTTACGACCAGGATGAAGTGAGTAGGACATAAGACCAGGATGAAGTGAGTAGGACATAAGACCAGGATGAAGTGAGTAGGACATACGACCAGGATGAAGTGAGTAGGACATAAGACCAGGACCTGAAAAAGTATGACTTGTCACTGTATAACCAGAAACACTGCTTTGACATGGAGGCTGCTGTGTGCGTGGTGGCGTGTCTCATTGAAGTTGTTAGAGAGGAGTTTTCTGTGGGGTGTAAAGATTTGTGTCTTCAGCAACTGCCACTTCATTAAAGCTGTTAGATGCAGTTTATCATAACGCATGGCTCTTTATTACAGACCACTATTTTAGTGCTCATCACTGCATTCTCTACCAGAAAGTTGGTTGGCTGCTATGTTTTCATTTCTAAAGCCCTTTTGCAAAAAGTTCCACAGTTCCACCTAACATCTTTTGCAAACTTAAGACATACGAGTCACCGTCCCCCGGTCTTAGGGATGATTAACTCTGGATATTCCGTTGGTCTCTACCCAGTTAGGTAAATCAGCTTTAAGTTTTTTTGCACCTTCTTTGTGGAACAAATTTCAAAATGTTCTTAAATGTGATGTTCTGGTGCCTCTAGGGCAATTCAGAAAACTGATTGAGGACCGTATTACTGATGAATATGTTTGTTTTGGTGCCTCTAGGACAATTCAGAAAACTGATTGAGGACCGTATTACTGATGAATATGTGTGTTTTGGTGCCTCTAGGACAATACAGAAAACTGATTGAGGACCGTATTACTGATGAATATGTGTGTCTTGGTGCCTCTAGGACAATTCAGAAAACTGATTGAGGACCGTATTACTGATGAATATGTGTGTTTTGGTGCCTCTAGGACAATTCAGAAAACTGATTGAGGACCGTATTACTGATGAATATGTGTGTCTTGGTGCCTCTAGGACAATTCAGAAAACTGATTGAGGACCGTATTACTGATGAATATGTGTGTCTTGGTGCCTCTAGGACAATTCAGAAAACTGATTGAGGACCGTATTACTGATGAATATGTGTGTTTTGGTGCCTCTAGGACAATTCAGAAAACTGATTGAGGACCGTATTACTGATGAATATGTTTGTTTTGGTGCCTCTAGGACAATTCAGAAAACTGATTGAGGACCGTATTACTGATGAATATGTGTGTCTTGGTGCCTCTAGGACAATTCAGAAAACTGATTGAGGACCGTATTACTGATGAATATGTGTGTTTTGGTGCCTCTAGGACAATTCAGAAAACTGATTGAGGACCGTATTACTGATGAATATGTGTGTTTTGGTGCCTCTAGGACAATTCAGAAAACTGATTGAGGACCGTATTACTGATGAATATGTGTGTCTTGGTGCCTCTAGGACAATTCAGAAAACTGATTGAGGACCGTATTACTGATGAATATGTGTGTTTTGGTGCCTCTAGGACAATTCAGAAAACTGATTGAGGACCGTATTACTGATGAATATGTTTGTTTTGGTGCCTCTAGGACAATTCAGAAAACTGATTGAGGACCGTATTACTGATGAATATGTGTGTCTTGGTGCCTCTAGGACAATTCAGAAAACTGATTGAGGACCGTATTACTGATGAATATGTTTGTTTTGGTGCCTCTAGGACAATTCAGAAAACTGATTGAGGACCGTATTACTGATGAATATGTTTGTTTTGGTGCCTCTAGGACAATTCAGAAAACTGATCGAGGACCGTATTACTGATGAATATGTGTGTCTTGGTGCCTCTAGGACAATTCAGAAAACTGATCGAGGACCGTATTACTGATGAATATGTGTGTTTTGGTGCCTCTAGGACAATTCAGAAAACTGATTGAGGACCGTATTACTGATGAATATGTGTGTCTTGGTGCCTCTAGGACAATTCAGAAAACTGATTGAGGACCGTATTACTGATGAATATGTGTGTCTTGGTGCCTCTAGGACAATTCAGAAAACTGATTGAGGACCGTATTACTGATGAATATGTGTGTCTTGGTGCCTCTAGGACAATTCAGAAAACTGATTGAGGACCGTATTACTGATGAATATGTGTGTTTTGGTGCCTCTAGGACAATTCAGAAAACTGATTGAGGACCGTATTACTGATGAATATGTTCGTTTTTTTATGAACGTGTTTTTCTTTCTTCTTGCATTTTGTGTTTATATTGATGTGTGTATTTCTGTAATTAATATAAATCAGGGCTCATCTGTAAAAGAGACCTTGGTCTCAGTATGACTCCCTGTTAAAATAAAGTTTAATTAAATAAAATAAAAATATGATGTACGTGTATGAGTAGTGTACTGTAACGTAGCATAGCAAGTGTAACCTAATTTAGTGTAACCTAATGTAGTGTAACCTAATGTAGTGTAGCGTAATGTAGTGTAGCCTACTGTAGTGTAGCCTAATGTAATGTAACCTAATATAGTGTAACCTAATGTAGCGTAATGTAGTGTAGCCTACTGTAGTGTAGCCTAATGTAATGTAGCCTAATGTAATGTAACCTAATGTAATGTAGCCTAATGTAGTGTGACCTAATGTAGTGTAACCGAATGTAGTGTAGAGTAATATCATGTAGCGTAATGTAGTGTAGCCTAATGTAGTGGAACCTAATGTAGTGTAACCTAATGTAGTGTAACCTAATGTAGTGTAACCTAATGTAGTGAAGCCTAATGTAGTGTTGCGTAATGTAGTGAAGCCTAATGTAGTGTTGCGTAATGTAGTGTAACCTAATGTAGTGTAGCGTAATGTAGTGTAGCGTAATGTAGTGAAGCCTAATGTAGTGAAGCCTAATGTAGTGAAGCCTAATGTAGTGAAGCCTAATGTAGTGTTGCGTAATGTAGTGTAACCTAATGTAGTGTAACCTAATGTAGTGTAACCTATTGTAGTGTAAACTAATGTAGTGTAGCGTCATGTAGTGTAGCCTAATGTAGTGTACTGTAGTGTAATATAGTGTAATGTAGTGTAGTGGAACATAATGTAGTGGAACATAATGTAGTGAAGCCTAATGTAGTGTAGCGTAATGTAGTGTAACCTAATGTAGTGTAGCCTAATGTAGTGTAACATAATGTAGTGTAACATAATGTAGTCTAGCGTAATGTAGTGTAACCTAATGTAATGTAGCCTAATGTAGTGTAATCTAATCTAGTGCAGTGCAGCGTAATGTAGTGTAGCCTAATGTAGTGTACTGTAGTGTAATATAGTGTAGTGTAATGTAGTGTAGCATAATGTAGTGTAGTGTAATGTAGCCAAATGTAGTGTACTGTAGTGTAATATAGTGTAGTGTAATGTAGTGCAGCGAATGTAGCATAGCATTGAGTAGTTGAGTGTAGGTTGTAAAGAAGAAGCAGGGCTCATCATTAGGGTGGCAGCTGCTCAGGCCAGATTCTCCACAGTGCATCTCACCCACAGGGAGCGAGAGAGAGAGACAGCATCTGTCTGCCTTTCCCCACAGACACAACCCTCCTGCTGCTGTATGAGCCCTACCAGCCAGGCCAATTCAGCCTGAAATGGTAACAAGGTCACCTCTACCATCACCCCGGCCACTGCCCCCTCACCCATGTACTCCCCCTCTCCAACCCCTTCAGTCTATTGCTGTTACCTGAATCTGGTATTGCTATGTAGAGCAGCAAGAGTTAAGGAGGAAATAAGTCAAATGTTGAGTGATTTCATTTATCATGAGCAGTTTGTATTTTGGAACTAGTCTACAGTAAGAATAGGCCTATTGTTGCGTATCTCAAAGTATTGAAGATGTTGGTGACAAACAAACACATTTTTTACAGGTGCATATCAAATAATTTTTACTTGACACAAATCTTTAAAAAAAACATTTAATAAAGTACTTTTATTTTTTTATTCTGCACATTACATTATGTCACTTCCTCACTCTGACTCTAACAGATTGATGGGGTGTTTTGTCTTTGATACTCAGCTCTTCACTGTGTCTGTGTTCCGTGTTCTGTGCAGTTCTGTTACTCTGAAGCAGACAGCATCAGAGATGAGAAGCACATCTCTCTCTCTCCTCTGAGTCTCTTCTGAGTCCCCATCTGTGAATGTCACAGTGGCACCAGCCACCAGCCTGCATGGCATTCAGACAGAGGAGATAGAGAGACAGCTGGACTCAGGAACCAAACTCTTTCATGTTAGCTGCTGCTCAAGTAGGGATAGAGTCATACACGTCTAAAACATTTCCCATTTTCAACAGTGAAGAATTGCTTTGTAAATAAATGAAAAGAGCCATCATGTTTCTTGAAGGAAAATCCAAGTGAATAGTGCGGTGGATGTGAAATATTTACACAATATTCAACGGTCAAGAATAAGTATTAGTTGGGGGCCATACTGTAGCCAGTGTGCACAGAAGCATACAGTGTGGGCTGGAAGGCACGGTGCAGCACAAATAGGCCCGCGGTGGGCAGAGGGGATGACGGAAAGAGGGAAAAAAGAGATAAGGAGGGGAGGATGGCGGATGAAGGGACCAGTGAGGCTGCATGGCTCCATCTGGAGCCTGGCTGGTAATTACGGTTAAGAGAAGCACCCTCAGCCTGGTACCATCTGCCAGGGGGGCGGCTGGCAGAGGCTGGGTGAAGCTAGGGGCAGGCAGGTAGAGACTGGGGGAGACTGGGGGAGGCTGGGGGAAGCTGGGGGCAGGCAGGTAGAGACTGGGGGAGACTGGGGAGGCTGGGTGAAGCTAGGGGCAGGCAGGTAGAGACTGGGGAGGCTGGCGAAAACTAGGGGAGAATGGGGGAGACTGGGAAGGATGGGAGAGACTGGGGAGAATAGGGAGACTGGGGGACTAGAGGGAGACGGGAGAATAGAGACTAGGGGGCAGACTGGGAGAGACAAGGGGTAGACTGGGGAGACTAGGGAAGACTAGGGGAGGCTAGGGGAGTCTAGGGGGAGACTAGGGAGACTAAGGGAGACTAGGAGAGTCTATAGGGGAGACTGGGGAGACTAGGGGAGGACTAGGGGAGTAGGGGAGACTAGGAGAGACTGGGGAGACAAGGGGGACTAGAAGAGACTAGGGGAGACTGGGAGAGACTATTGGAGACTATGGGAGACTGGGGGAGACAAAGGGGAGACTAGGGGGTGGTCTGGGGGAGAATAGGGGAGACTAGGGGGACTGGGGGATAGGGGAGACTGGGGAAGAATAGGGGAGTCTGGGGAGAATAGGGGGAGACTGGGGGACTGGGGGATAGGGGAGACTGGGGAGAATAGGGGAGACTAGGGGGACTGGGGGAGAATAGGGGAGTCTGGGGAGAATAGGGGAGAATAGGGGGAGTCTGGGGAGAATGGGGGGAGGGAGACTAGGGGAGAATAGGGGAGACTGGGGGGAGATAGGGGAGACTAGGGGAGACTGGGGGAGAATAGGGGAGACTAGGGAGACTGGGGAGAATAGGGGAGACTAGGGGAGACTGGGGAGAATAGGGGAGACTAGGGGATAGGGGAGACTGGGGAGAATAGGGGGAGACTGGGGAGAATAGGGGAGACTGGGGGGGATAGGGGAGACTGGGGGGAGACTGGGGGAGAATAGGGGGGAGTCTGGAGGAGAATAGGGGAGACTAGGGGGACTGGGGGATAGGGGGAGACTGGGGGAGGGAGTCTGGGGGAGAATAGGGGAGACTAGGGGGACTGGGGGATAGGGGAGACTAGGGGAGAATAGGGGAGTCTGGGGGAGAATAGGGAGAGACTAGGGGGACTGGGGGATAGGGGGAGACTGGGGGGGGAGTCTGGGGGAGAATAGGGGGACTGGGGGGGGATAGGGGAGACTGGGGAGAATAGGGGGAGTCTGGGGAGAATGGGGGGAGACTAGGGGAGAATAGGGGAGTCTGGGGGACTGGGGGGATGGGGGAGACTGGGGAGTCTGGGGAGAATAGGGGGAGGGGAGACTAGGGGGGGACTGGGGGATAGGGGAGACTGGGGGGAGAATAGGGGAGTCTGGGGGAGAATAGGGGAGACTAGGGGAGTCTGGGGAGAATAGGGAGACTAGGGGGGGACTGGGGGAGACTAGGGGACTGGGGGAGAATAGGGGAGTCTGGGGGAGAATAGGGGAGACTGGGGGGGGATAGGGGAGACTGGGGGAGAATAGGGGAGACTGGGGAGAATAGGGGAGACTAGGGGGACTGGGGGATGGGGGAGACTGGGGGAGTCTGGGGAGAATAGGGGAGACTAGGGGACTGGGGGATAGGGGAGACTGGGGAGAATAGGGGGGAGTCTGGGGAGAATAGGGGAGACTAGGGGACTAGGGGAAATGGGGGGATAGGGGAGACTGGGGGGGAGACTAGGGGAGACTAGGGGACTGGGGAGAATAGGGGAGTCTGGGGGAGAATAGGGGAGACTAGGGGGATAGGGGAGACTGGGGGAGAATAGGGGAGACTGGGGAGAATAGGGGAGACTAGGGGACTGGGGGGATGGGGGAGACTAGGGGAGTCTGGGGGAGAATAGGGGAGACTAGGGGGGGACTGGGGGATAGGGGAGACTGGGGGGGGAGAATAGGGAGTCTGGGGAGAATAGGGGAGACTAGGGGAGTCTGGGGGAGAATAGGGGAGACTAGGGGGACTGGGGAGATAGGGGAGACTGGGGAGTCTGGGGGAGAATAGGGGGACTGGGGGATAGGGAGACTGGGGGAGAATAGGGAGTCTGGGGGGGAGAATAGGGGAGACTGGGGGGATTCTGGGGAGAATAGGGACTAGGGGAGAGACTGGGGGGGGGAGTCTGGGGAGAATAGGGGAGGGGAGAATAGGGGAGTCTGGGGAGAATAGGGGAGACTGGGGGAGAATAGGGGAGTCTGGGGGAGTCTGGGGAATAGGGGAGACTGGGGAGAATAGGGGAGACTGGGGGAGATACTGGGGAGACTAGGGGAGACTGGGGAGACTGGGGGAGACTAGGGGAGACTGGGGGGAATAGGGGAGACTGGGGGAGAATAGGGGAGACTGGGGAGAGAGACTAGGGGAGACTAGGGAGACTGGGGGGAGAATAGGGGAGACTAGGGGGGGAGACTAGGGGAGACTGGGGGAGAATAGGGGAGACTAGGGAGACTGGGGAGAATAGGGGAGAATAGGGGAGACTAGGGGAGAACTGGGGGAGACAAGGGGGGGACTGGGGGGGGGATAGGGGGAGACTGGGGAGAATAGGGGAGTCTGGGGGAGAATAGGGGAGACTAGGAGGACTGGGGGGGATAGGGGAGACTGGGGAGAATAGGGGAGACTAGGGGGAGACTGGGGGACTGGGGGAATAGGGGAGACTAGGGGAGACAAGGGGGACTGGGGGATAGGGGGAGACTGGGGGAGAATAGGGGAGTCTGGGGGAGAATAGGGGAGACTAGGGGGACTGGGGGATAGGGGAGACTGGGGAGAATAGGGGGGGGGAGACTAGGGGGGACTGGGGGGTGATAGGGGAGAATAGGGGAGACTAGGGGGACTGGGGGGATAGGGGAAAATAGGGGAGACTGGGGAGAAAGGGGGAGACTATAGGGGAGACTGGGGGAGTCTGGGGAGAATAGGGGAGACTGGGGGGGGACTGGGGGGGATAGGGGGAGACTGGGGAGAATAGGGGAGTCTGGGGGAGAATAGGGGAGACTGGGGGGAGAATAGGGGAGTCTGGGGAGAATAGGGGAGACTAGGGGATAATAGGGGAGACTGGGAAAGACTATTGGAGACTATGGGAGACTGGGGGAGACAAAGGGGAGACTAGGGGTGGAATAGGGGAGACTAGGGGGATAGGGGAGACTAGGGGAGACTGGGGGAGTCTGGGGGAGAATAGGGGAGACTAGGGGGGGGGACTGGGGGGATAGGGGAGACTGGGGAGAATAGGGGAGTCTGGGGGAGAATAGGGGAGACTAGGGGAGAATAGGGGAGTCTGGGGAGTCTGGGGAGAATAGGGGAGACTGGGGGAGACTAGGGGAGACTGGGAAAGACTGGGGGAGACTAGGGGAGACTAGGGGGGGGGAGACAAGACTGGGGGAGACTAGGGGTGGAATAGGGGAGACTGGGGAAGAATAGGGGATTCTGGGGGAGAATAGGGGAGACTGGGGGGGACTGGGGGATAGGGGAGACTGGGGGAGAATAGGGGAGACTAGGGGGACTGGGGAGAATAGGGGAGTCTGGGGGAGAATAGGGAGACTGGGGGAGGATAGGGGAGACTGGGGAGAATGGGGGGAGTCTGGGGAGAATAGGGGAGACTAGGGGGACTGGGGGATAGGGGGGGAGACTGGGGAGACTGGGGGGAGAATAGGAGACTGGGGGGAAGAGGGGAGACTAGGGGGACTGGGGGGATAGGGGAGACTGGGGGAGAATAGGGGAGTCTGGGGAGAATAGGGGAGACTAGGGGAGAATAGGGGGAGTCTGGGGGAGAATAGGGGGGAGACTAGGGGGACTGGGGGATAGGGGAGACTGGGGAGTCTGGGGAGAATAGGGGGACTGGGGGGATAGGGGGAGACTGGGGAGAATAGGGGAGTCTGGGGGAGAATAGGGGAGACTAGGGGGGGACTGGGGGATAGGGGAGACTGGGGGAGAATAGGGGAGACTAGGGGAGACTGGGGGACTGGGGGGATAGGGGGAGAAGAGGGGGAGACTAGGGGGACTGGGGGGGATAGGGGAAAATAGGGGAGACTGGGGGAGAATGGGGGAGATAGGAGGGAGACTAGGGGAGGAGAATAGGGAGACTAGGGGAGACTGGGGGGAATAGGGGAGACTGGGGGGAATGGGGGACTAGGGGAGACTAGGGGAGACTAGGGGGAGAATAGGGGAGTCTGGGGAGAATAGGGGGAGACTAGGGGAGAATAGGGGAGTCTGGGGGGGGAGTCTGGGGGAGACAAAGGGGGAGACTAGGGGTGGAATAGGGGGAGACTGGGAAAGACTGGGGAGAATTGGAGACTATGGGAGACTGGGGGAGACAGGGGAGACTGGGGAGACTAGGGGTGAGAATAGGGGGAGACTGGGGGGGAGAATAGGGGGAGTCTGGGGGAGAATAGGGGAGACTAGGGGGGACTGGGGGGAGGGGAGACTGGGGAGAATAGGGGAGTCTGGGGGAGAATAGGGGAGACTAGGGGAGAATAGGGGAGTCTGGGGGAGTCTGGGGGAGAATAGGGGGAGACTAGGGGAGACTATAGGGGAGACTGGGAAAGACTATTGGAGACTATGGGAGACTGGGGGAGACAAAGGGGGAGACTGGGGAGAATGGGGGGGAGACTAGGGGGGAATAGGGGAGACTGGGGAAGAATAGGGGATTCTGGGGAGAATAGGGGAGACTGTGGGGGGACTAGGGGGACTGGGGGGGGGATAGGGGAGACTGGGGGAGAATAGGGGGAGACTAGGGGGACTGGGGGAGAATAGGGGAGTCTGGGGGAGAATAGGGGAGACTAGGGGGGGGATAGGGGAGACTGGGGGAGAATAGGGGAGTCTGGGGGGGGAGAATGGGGGGAGACTAGGGGGGGACTGGGGGGATAGGGGGGGAGACTGGGGAGACTGGGGGAGACTAGGGGAGACTAGGGGGGACTAGGGGGAGGGGGGATAGGGGAGGGGAGACTAGGGGGACTGGGGGATGGGGGAAAATAGGGGAGTCTGGGGAGAATAGGGGGGAGACTAGGGGGAGAGACTAGGGGAGTCTGGGGAGAATAGGGGAGACTAGGGGACTGGGGGATAGGGGAGACTGGGGGAGGGGAGTCTGGGGAGAATAGGGGGAGACTAGGGGAGAATAGGGGGAGTCTGGGGAGAATAGGGGAGACTAGGGGAGAATAGGGGAGACTGGGAAAGACTATGGGAGACTATGGGAGACTGGGGAGACAAAGGGGGAGACTAGGGGTGGAATAGGGGAGACTAGGGGGATGGGGAGACTGGGGGAGAATAGGGGAGACTAGGGGGGGGACTGGGGGATAGGGGAGACTGGGGAGAATAGGGGAGTCTGGGGGAGAATAGGGGAGACTAGGGGAGAATAGGGGAGTCTGGGGAGTCTGGGGGAGAATAGGGGAGACTAGGGGAGACTGGGGGAGACTGGGAAAGACTGGGGAGACTAGGGGAGACTGGGGAGACAAAGGGGAGACTAGGGGGAATAGGGGAGACTAGGGGGTGGAATAGGGGAGACTGGGGAAGAATAGGGGGAGACTGGGGGAGAATAGGGGAGACTGGGGAGACTAGGGGGGGGAGATAGGGGAGACTGGGGAGAATAGGGGAGACTAGGGGGACTAGGGGGGGAGAATAGGGGAGTCTGGGGGAGAATAGACTAGGGGAGACTGGGGGGGATAGGGGAGACTGGGGGAGAATAGGGGAGTCTGGGGGAGAATAGGGGAGGGGACTAGGGGGGGATCTGGGGGAGACTGGGGGAGAATAGGGGAGACTAGGGGAGACTAGGGGGGACTGGGAAAGACTATTGGAGAATAGGGGAGACTAGACAAGGGGGACTGGGGGGATAGGGGGAAAATAGGGGAGACTGGGGGAGAATAGGGGAGACTAGGGGGGACTGGGGGAGATAGGGGAGACTGGGGAGAATAGGGGAGACTAGGGGAGAATAGGGGGACTGGGGGGATGGGGGAGACTAGGGGAGAATAGGGAGTCTGGGGAGAATAGGGGAGACTAGGGGAGATGGGGGTCTGGGGAGAATAGGGGAGACTAGGGAGACTGGGGGGATAGGGGAGACTAGGGGAGACTGGGGGAGAATAGGGGAGACTAGGGGGATAGGGGAGACTAGGGGGGAGAATGGGGAGTCTGGGGAGAATAGGGGAGACTAGGGGGAGAATAGGGGAGTCTGGGGAGAATAGGGGAGATCTGGGGGAGAATGGGAAAGACTATTGGAGACTAGGGAGACTAGGGGGGAGACAAAGGGGGGGAGACTAGGGGGGAATAGGGGGAGACTAGGGGAGACTGGGGGAAGAATAGGGGAGAATAGGGGAGACTAGGGGGGACTGGGGGATAGGGGAGACTAGGGGAGAATAGGGGAGTCTGGGGAGAATAGGGAGACTAGGGGGACTGGGGGATGGGGGGAGACTGGGGGAGACTGGGGAGTCTGGGGAGAATAGGGGAGACTAGGGGAGACTGGGGGGATAGGGGGAGACTAGGGGAGAATAGGGGAGTCTGGGGGAATAGGGGGAGACTAGGGGAGAAGGGGAGAGGGGAGACTGGGGAGAATAGGGGAGACTAGGGGGGACTGGGGGATAGGGGAGACTGGGGAGTCTGGGGAGAATAGGGGGGACTGGGGGGATAGGGGAGACTGGGGGAGAATAGGGGAGTCTGGGGAGAATAGGGGAGACTAGGGGAGAATAGGGGGAGTCTGGGGAGTCTGGGGAGAATAGGGGAGACTAGGGGATAATAGGGGAGACTGGGAAAGACTATTGGAGACTATGGGAGACTGGGGGAGACAAAGGGGAGACTAGGGGTGGAATAGGGGAGACTAGGGGGAGACTGGGGAAGAATAGGGGAGAATAGGGGAGACTGGGGGACTGGGGGGGATAGGGGAGACTGGGGAGAATAGGGGAGTCTGGCGGAGAATAGGGGAGACTAGGGGACTGGGGGATAGGGGAGACTGGGGAGTCTGGGGGAGAATAGGGGGACTGGGGGGGGGATAGGGGAGACTGGGGAGAATAGGGGAGTCTGGGGAGAATAGGGGAGACTAGGGGAGAATAGGGGAGTCTGGGGAGAATAGGGGAGACTAGGGGAGAATAGGGGAGACTGGGAAAGACTATTGGAGACTATGGGAGACTGGGGGAGACAAAGGGGAGACTAGGGGTGGAATAGGGGACTAGGGGGGGGAGACTAGGGGGGATAGGGGAGACTGGGGAAGAATAGGGGAGTCTGGGGGAGAATAGGGGAGACTGGGGGGACTGGGGGGATAGGGGAGACTGGGGAGAATAGGGGAGACTAGGGGACTGGGGAGAATAGGGGAGTCTGGGGAGAATAGGGGAGACTGGGGGGGGATAGGGGAGACTGGGGAGAATAGGGGAGTCTGGGGAGAATAGGGGAGACTAGGGGACTGGGGGATGGGGGAGAGGGGGGGAGTCTGGGGGAGAATAGGGGAGACTAGGGGACTGGGGGGATAGGGGAGACTGGGGAGAATAGGGGAGTCTGGGGAGGGGGAGACTAGGGGGACTGGGGGATAGGGGAGACTGGGGGAGAATAGGGGAGACTAGGGGAGACTAGGGGGAATAGGGGAGTCTGGGGAGAATAGGGGAGACTAGGGGGGGACTGGGGGATAGGGGAGACTGGGGAGAATGGGGGAGTCTGGGGAGAATAGGGGAGTCTAGGGAGACTAGGGGAGACTAGGGGAGGGGGAGAATAGGGGAGAATAGGGGAGACAAGGGGGGGACTGGGGGATAGGAGGAAACTGGGGAGTCTGGGGGAGAATAGGGGGAGACTAGGGGAGACTGGGGGATAGGGGGACTAGGGGAGACTGGGGAGAATAGGGGGAGACTGGGGGAGAATAGGGGGAGACTAGGGAGACAAGGGGACTGGGGGATAGGGGGAAACTGGGGAGTCTGGGGAGACTGGGGGAGACTAGGGGAGTCTGGGGAGAATAGGGGAGACTGGGGGGGATAGGGGAGACTAGGGGAGAATAGGGGAGTCTGGGGAGAATAGGGGAGACTAGGGGGAGAATGGGGAGTCTGGGGAGAATAGGGGAGACCAGGGGGCTGGGGGATAGGGGAGACTGGGGGAGTCTGGGGAGAATAGGGGGACTGGGGGATAGGGGAGACTGGGGGAGAATAGGGGAGACTAGGGGATAATAGGGGAGACTGGGAAAGACTATTGGAGACTATGGGAGACTGGGGGAGACAAAGGGGAGACTAGGGGTGGAATAGGGGAGACTAGGGGGGATAGGGGAGACTGGGGAGTCTGGGGAGAATAGGGGAGACTAGGGGGACTGGGGGATAGGGGAGACTGGGGAGAATAGGGGAGTCTGGGGGAGAATAGGGGAGACTAGGGGAGAATAGGGGGAGTCTGGGGAGTCTGGGGAGAATAGGGGAGACTAGGGGAGACTAGGGGAGACTGGGAAAGACTATTGGAGACTATGGGAGACTGGGGGAGACAAAGGGGAGACTAGGGTGGAATAGGGGAGACTAGGGGTGGAATAGGGGAGACTGGGGAAGAATAGGGGATTCTGGGGAGAATAGGAGAGACTGTGGGGGACTGGGGGAGGTAGGGGGAGACTGGGGGAGAATAGGGGAGACTAGGGGACTGGGGGAGAATAGGGGAGTCTGGGGAGAATAGGGGAGACTGGGGGGGGATAGGGGGAGACTGGGGAGAATAGGGGAGTCTGGGGGAGAATAGGGGAGACTAGGGGGACTGGGGGATGGGGGAGACTGGGGAGACTGGGGGAGAATATGGGGAGACTAGGGGGGACTGGGGGATAGGGGGAGACTGGGGGAGAATAGGGGAGTCTGGGGGAGAATAGGGGAGACTAGGGGAGAATAGGGGAGTCTGGGGGAGAATAGGGGAGACTAGGGGGACTGGGGGGATAGGGGGAGACTGGGGAGTCTGGGGGAGAATAGGGGGACTGGGGGGGATAGGGGAGACTGGGGGAGAATAGGGGGAGTCTGGGGGAGAATAGGGGAGACTAGGGGAGAATAGGGGAGTCTGGGGAGAATAGGGGAGACTAGGGGATAATAGGGGAGACTGGGAAAGACTATTGGAGACTATGGGAGACTGGGGGAGACAAAGGGGAGACTAGGGGTGGAATAGGGGAGACTAGGGGAGACTGGGAAGAATAGGGGAGAATAGGGGAGACTGGGGGGGACTGGGGGGGGGGATAGGGGGAGACTAGGGGAGACTAGGGGAGAATAGGGGAGTCTGGGGGAGAATAGGGGAGACTAGGGGGACTGGGGGGATGGGGGAGACTGGGGGAGACTGGGGAGTCTGGGGAGAATAGGGGAGACTAGGGGGGACTGGGGGATAGGGGAGACTTTGGGAGAATAGGGGAGTCTGGGGAGAATAGGGGAGACTAGGGGAGAATAGGGGAGTCTGGGGAGAATAGGGGAGACTAGGGGGACTGGGGGATAGGGGGAGACTGGGGGAGTCTGGGGAGAATAGGGGGACTGGGGGATAGGGGAGACTGGGGGAGAATAGGGGAGTCTGGGGGAGAATAGGGGGAGACTAGGGGAGAATAGGGGAGTCTGGGGAGTCTGGGGAGAATAGGGGAGACTAGGGGGATAATAGGGGAGACTGGGAAAGACTATTGGAGACTATGGGAGACTGGGGAGACAAAGGGGGAGACTAGGGGTGGAATAGGGGAGACTAGGGGGGGGAGACTGGGGAAGAATATGGGGAGAATAGGGGAGACTAGGGGGGGGGACTGGGGGGATAGGGGAGACTAGGGGAGACTAGGGGAGAATAGGGGAGTCTGGCGGAGAATAGGGGAGACTAGGGGGACTGGGGGATAGGGGGAGACTGGGGAGTCTGGGGAGAATAGGGGGGGACTGGGGGGGATAGGGGAGACTGGGGAGAATAGGGGAGTCTGGGGAGAATAGGGGAGACTAGGGGGAGAATAGGGGAGTCTGGGGAGAATAGGGGAGACTAGGGGATAATAGGGGAGACTGGGAAAGACTATTGGAGACTATGGGAGACTGGGGAGACAAAGGGGAGACTAGGGTGGAATAGGGGAGACTAGGGGGATAGGGGAGACTGGGGAAGAATAGGGGAGTCTGGGGAGAATAGGGGAGACTGGGGGGACTGGGGGATAGGGGGAGACTGGGGGAGAATAGGGGAGACTAGGGGACTGGGGGAGAATAGGGGAGTCTGGGGAGAATAGGGGAGACTGGGGGGATAGGGGAGACTGGGGGAGAATAGGGGAGTCTGGGGAGAATAGGGGGAGACTAGGGGGACTGGGGGGATGGGGAGACTGGGGAGTCTGGGGGAGAATAGGGGAGACTAGGGGGGGACTGGGGGATAGGGGGAGACTGGGGAGAATAGGGGAGTCTGGGGAGAATAGGGAGACTAGGGGGGACTGGGGGATAGGGGGAGACTGGGGAGAATAGGGGAGACTAGGGGAGACTAGGGGAGAATAGGGGAGTCTGGGGGAGAATAGGGGAGACTAGGGGGACTGGGGGGGATAGGGAGACTGGGGGAGAATAGGGGAGTCTGGGGAGAATAGGGGAGTCTAGGGGAGACTAGGGGAGACTGGGGAGAATAGGGGAGACTATGGGGGAGACAAAGGGGGGACTGGGGGATAGGAGGAAACTGGGGAGTCTGGGGGAGAATAGGGGAGACTAGGGAGACTGGGGGGGACTAGGGGAGACTGGGGAGAATAGGGGAGACTGGGGGAGAATAGGGGGAGACTAGGGAGACAAGGGGGACTGGGGGATAGGGGAAACTGGGGGAGTCTGGGGAGACTGGGGAGACTAGGGGAGTCTGGGGGAGAATAGGGGAGACTGGGGGATAGGGGGAGACTAGGGGAGAATAGGGGAGTCTGGGGGAGAATAGGGGGAGACTAGGGGAGAATAGGGGAGTCTGGGGGAGAATAGGGGAGACCAGGGGGCTGGGGGGATAGGGGGAGACTGGGGGAGTCTGGGGGAGAATAGGGAGGGACTGGGGGGATAGGGGAGACTGGGGGGAGAATAGGGGAGTCTGGGGGAGAATAGGGGAGTCTAGGGGAGACTAGGGGAGACTGGGGGAGAATAGGGGAGACTATGGGGAGACAAGGGGGACTGGGGGATAGGAGGAAACTGGGGGAGTCTGGGGGAGAATAGGGGAGACTAGGGGGAGACTGGGGGGACTAGGGGAGACTGGGGGAGAATAGGGGAGACTGGGGAGAATAGGGGAGACTAGGGGAGACAAGGGGGACTGGGGGGGATAGGGGGAAACTGGGGGAGTCTGGGGGAGACTGGGGGAGACTAGGGGAGTCTGGGGAGAATAGGGGGAGACTGGGGGGGATAGGGGAGACTAGGGGAGAATAGGGGAGTCTGGGGAGAATAGGGGGAGACTAGGGGAGAATAGGGGGAGTCTGGGGAGAATAGGGGAGACCAGGGGGGGCTGGGGGATAGGGGAGACTGGGGGAGTCTGGGGGAGAATAGGAGGACTGGGGGATAGGGGAGACTGGGGGAGAATAGGGGAGTCTGGGGGAGACTAGGGGAGAATAGGGGAGACTGGGGGAGAATAGGGGGAGTCTGGGGAGAATAGGGGAGAATAGGGGGCTGGGGGGATAGGGGAGACTGGGGGAGAATAGGGGAGACTAGGGGAGACTGGGGGAGAATAGGGGAGACTAGGGGAGACTAGGGGAGACTGGGGGAGAATAGGGGAGACTAGGGGGAGACTGGGGGAGAATAGGGGGAGACTAGGGGAGACTGGGGGAGTCTGGGGAGACTAGGGGAGACTGGGGGACTGGGGGGGACTAGGGGGAGAATAGGGGAGTCTGGGGAAAATAGGGGGAGACCAGGGGGCTGGGGGATAGGGGGAGACTGGGGGAGTCTGGGGAGAATAGGGGGGACTGGGGGGATAGGGGAGACTGGGGGAGAATAGGGGAGTCTGGGGAGACTAGGGGAGAATAGGGGAGACTGGGGAGAATAGGGGAGTCTGGGGGAGAATAGGGGGAGACTAGGGGAGAATAGGGGAGTCTGGGGGAGTCTGGGGAGAATAGGGGAGACTAGGGGATAATAGGGGAGACTGGGAAAGACTATTGGAGACTATGGGAGACTGGGGGAGACAAAGGGGGAGACTAGGGGTGGAATAGGGGAGACTAGGGGAGACTGGGGAAGAATAGGGGAGAATAGGGGAGACTGGGGGGGACTGGGGGGGATAGGGGAGACTAGGGGAGACTAGGGGAGTCTGGGGGAGAATAGGGGAGACTAGGGGGACTGGGGGGATAGGGGAGACTGGGGAGTCTGGGGGAGAATAGGGGGACTGGGGGGATAGGGGAGACTGGGGAGAATAGGGGGAGTCTGGGGAGAATAGGGGAGACTAGGGGGCTGGGGGATGGGGAGACTGGGGAGAATAGGGGAGACTGGGGGACTGGGGGGGATAGGGGAGACTGGGGAGAATAGGGGAGTCTGTGGGAGAATAGGGGAGACTAGGGGAGAATAGGGGAGTCTGGGGAAGAATAGGGGAGACTAGGGGGACTGGGGGATAGGGGAGACTGGGGGAGTCTGGGGAGAATAGGGGGGACTGGGGGGATAGGGGAGACTGGGGAGAATAGGGGAGTCTGGGGAGAATAGGGGAGACTAGGGAGAATAGGGGAGTCTGGGGAGTCTGGGGAGAATAGGGGAGACTAGGGGATAATAGGGGAGACTGGGAAAGACTATTGAGACTATGGGAGACTGGGGAGACAAAGGGGGAGACTAGGGGTGGAATAGGGGAGACTAGGGGGATAGGGGGAGACTGGGGAAGAATAGGGGAGTCTGGGGAGAATAGGGGAGACTGGGGGATAGGGGAGACTGGGGAGAATAGGGGAGACTAGGGGGGACTGGGGGAGACTGGGGGAGAATAGGGGAGACTAGGGGAGACTGGGGAGAATAGGGGAGACTAGGGGAGACTGGGGAGTCTGGGGGAGACTAGGGGACACTGGGGGGGGGACTGGGGGACTAGGGGGAGACTAGGGGGACTGGGGGGTATAGGGGAGACTGGGGGAGAATAGGGGGAGACTAGGGGAGAATAGGGGGAGACAAGGGGGACTGGGGGGATAGGGGGAGACTGGGGGAGAATAGGGAGACTAGGGGAGACTGGGGGATATGGGGAGAATAGGGGAGAATAGGGGAGTCTGGGGAGAATAGGGGAGACTAGGGGAGACTAGGGGGGACTAGGGGGATAGGGGAGACTAGGGGAGACTAGGGGAGAATAGGGGGAGACTGGGAAAGACTGGGGGAGGCTGTATCGTGTCACTAGGGCTCTGAGGAGAGCGAAGCCATGGCTCTGACAGAATGACCAGCACCTGCCTCCACCAGCAGTCTGAATGGTGGCTGCCACACAGTGAGGAGGTAAGAGGGGTTGACTGCAACACTGAACACTATACACTGAGTCATTCAAAATAACAAAATGTATGAATAAAGAAGAGACCTGCTTCCCAGAGAGCTTTTCAACACAGGTTAGACTGCCTATCTGTTTGGTTATACATGATTGACAAAAAGGACAATAAGGACACAGGCTAGCTTTACATGCATTTGTTAAGCCTAATTTACATCTTATGTATGTACACAACGCAAGAATACAATTAGCTACGCAAAATCTCAATCCAGCGTGCTTGCACCAAATATATAATTGCGGTGCTGCACGTTGCAGGATCGCCATTTTGCATAGCTTATTTTTGTTACTACATTGCAAAAGTCATTGGATAATTTAAGGTCATTAAATTGACAAAATATCATTTAATCAGTATTACATAACTACATCTAAAGGCTGACATGGTACGAAAGAACCACTTCCACATCAGTTATCAAAGTCTTTACTTATGTATTGTTTAGTATGTGTTTAGTGTGGTTTAGTGTTGTTTAGTATGTGTTTACCCTTCCGGGTTGGAGCGAGCGGTCGCATCCGCGCTTCGGTCTGCTTCGGTCTGCAGGTTGTATAACTTTTCATTACATTTCATTACATTTCATTATAGAACAACGGTTTGATTTGTCTAATCTTAGCAATTTCTTCTTAGCTAGCTACATAGCCGTCTTTGTATCAAAGATAATTGCGTAATTATCGTATTTCGTCGTCCTCCTATCTGCCCAGCAGCTAGCCAGCTAGCTAACGTTCACCGTCTACCGTAGCACTGTAGTAACTATCACACTCAACTGAACGACTTGATTAGTGTAGTGTTAGCTAGCTACATAGTTGTCTTTGCTGTCTTCGTATCCAAGATAATTGTGTAGTTTAGAGTGTGTAGTCTTAGAGTGATAATTGCGTAATTATCGTATTTCGTCGTCCTCCTATCTGCCCAGCAGCTAGCCAGCTAGCAAACGTTCACCGTCTACCGTAGCACTGTAGTAACTATCACACTCAACTGAACGACTTGATTAGTGTAGTGTTAGCTAGCTACATAGTTGTCTTTGCTGTCTTCGTATCCAAGATAATTGTGTAGTTTAGAGTGTGTAGTCTTAGAGTGATTATCTTAATTTACCGAGGTTAGCTAGCCAGCTATTTGTCGTCCTTAACGTAGGAGTCACTCCTAGCTAGCCAACAGCTAGCCAACGCCTACTGAATAGAACTTTCGCATTCGGTCGCATTCCGCTTCGCTCCACAGGTAGTATCACATTTTCATTTCATTTCATTACAGTCCCAACGGTGTGATTTGTTTGATCATAGCTAGCTACATAGCTAGCTACATAGCCGTCTTTGTTTCAAAGATAATTGTGTAGTCTAGAGCGATTTTCTAGGTTAGCTAGCCAGCTATTGTCGTTCTTTTAACGCAACGTAACGTAATCAACACTGCTAGCTAGCCAGCTAGCCCCGAATAGCAGCATTGTAGAAACTTTACACTCAACGGAACGACTTGATTAGTGTAGTGTCAACAACGCAGCCACTGCCAGCTAGCCTACAAAGTCAACAACGCAGCCACTGCCAGCTAGCCTACCTCAGCAGTACTGTATCATTTTAATCATTTTAGTCAATTAGATTCTTGCTACGTAAGCTTAACTTTCTGAACATTCGAGACGTGTAGTCCACTTGTCATTCCAATCTCCTTTGCATTAGCGTAGCCTCTTCTCTAGCCTGTCAACTATGTGTCTGTCTATCCCTGTTCTCTCCTCTCTGCACAGACCATACAAACGCTCCACACCGCGTGGCCGCGCCACCCTAATCTGGTGGTCCCAGCGCACGACCCACGTGGAGTTCCAGGTCTCCGGTAGCCTCTGGAACTGCCGATCTGCGGCCAACAAGGCAGAGTTCATCTCAGCCTATGCCTCCCTCCAGTCCTCGACTTCTTGGCACTGACGGAAACATGGATCACCACAGACAACACCGCTACTCCTACTGCTCTCTCTTCGTCCGCCCACGTGTTCTCGCACACCCCGAGAGCTTCTGGTCAGCGGGGTGGTGGCACCGGGATCCTCATCTCTCCCAAGTGGTCATTCTCTCTTTCGCCCCTTACCCATCTGTCTATCGCCTCCTTTGAATTCCATGCTGTCACAGTTACCAGCCCTTTCAAGCTTAACATCCTTATCATTTATCGCCCTCCAGGTTCCTCGGAGAGTTCATCAATGAGCTTGATGCCTTGATAAGCTCCTTTCCTGAGGACGGCTCACCTCTCACAGTTCTGGGCGACTTTAACCTCCCCACGTCTACCTTTGACTCATTCCTCTCTGCCTCCTTCTTTCCACTCCTCTCCTCTTTTGACCTCACCCTCTCACCTTCCCCCTACTCACTAGGCAGGCAATACGCTCGACCTCATCTTTACTAGATGCTGTTCTTCCACTAACCTCATTGCAACTCCCCTCCAAGTCTCCGACCACTACCTTGTATCCTTTCCCTCTCGCTCTCATCCAACACTTCCCACACTGCCCCTACTGGATGGTATCGCGCCGTCCCAACCTTCGCTCTCTCTCCCCCGCTACTCTCTCCTCTTCCATCCTATCATCTCTTCCCTCTGCTCAAACCTTCTCCAACCTATCTCCTGATTCTGCCTCCTCAACCCTCCTCTCCTCCCTTTCTGCATCCTTTGACTCTCTATGTCCCCTATCCTCCAGGCCGGCTCGGTCCTCCCTCCCGCTCCGTGGCTCAACGACTCATTGCGAGCTCACAGAACAGGGCTCCGGGCAGCCGAGCGGAAATGGAGGAAAACTCGCCTCCCTGCGGACCTGGCATCCTTTCACTCCCTCCTCTCTACATTTTCCTCCTCTGTCTCTGCTGCTAAAGCCACTTTCTACCACTCTAAATTCCAAGCATCTGCCTCTAACCCTAGGAAGCTCTTTGCCACCTTCTCCTCCCTCCTGAATCCTCCTCCCCTCCTCCCTCTCTGCAGATGACTTCGTCAACCATTTTGAAAAGAAGGTCGACGACATCCGATCCTCGTTTGCTAAGTCAAACGACACCGCTGGTTCTGCTCACACTGCCCTACCCTGTGCTCTGACCTCTTTCTCCCCTCTCTCTCCAGATGACATCTCGCGACAGACGGCCGGCCGCCCAACAACCTGCCCGCTTGACCCTATCCCCTCCTCTCTTCTCCAGACCATTTCCGATGACCTTCTCCCTTACCTCACCTCGCTCATCAACTCACCCCTGACCGCTGGCTACGTCCCTCCCGTCTTCAAGAGAGCGAGAGTTGCACCCTTCTGAAAAACCTACACTCGATCCTCCGATGTCAACAACTACAGACCAGTATCCCTTCTTTCTTTTCTCTCCAAAACTCTTGAACGTGCCGTCCTTGGCCAGCTCTCCGCTATCTCTCTCAGAATGACCTTCTTGATCCAAATCAGTCAGGTTTCAAGACTAGTCATTCAACTGAGACTGCTCTTCTCTGTATCACGGAGGCACTCCGCACTGCTAAAGCTAACTCTCTCTCCTCTGCTCTCATCCTTCTAGACCTATCGGCTGCCTTCGATACTGTGAACCATCAGATCCTCCTCTCCACCCTCTCCGAGTTGGGCATCTCCGGCGCGGCCCATGCTTGGATTGCGTCCTACCTGACAGGTCGCTCCTACCAGGTGGCGTGGCGAGAATCTGTCTCCTCACCACGCGCTCTCACCACTGGTGTCCCCCAGTGCTCTGTTCTAGGCCCTCTCCTATTCTCGCTATACACCAAGTCACTTGGCTCTGTCATAACCTCACATGGTCTCTCCTATCATTGCTATGCAGACGACACACAATTAATCTTCTCCTTTCCCCCCTCTGATGACCAGGTGGCGAATCGCATCTCTGCATGTCTGGCAGACATATCAGTGTGGATGACGGATCACCACCTCAAGCTGAACCTCGGCAAGACGGAGCTGCTCTTCCTCCCGGGGAAGGACTGCCCGTTCCATGATCTCGCCATCACGGTTGACAACTCCATCGTGTCCTCCTCCCAGAGCGCTAAGAACCTTGGCGTGATCCTGGACAACACCCTGTCGTTCTCAACTAACATCAAGGCGGTGGCCCGTTCCTGTAGGTTCATGCTCTACAACATCCGCAGAGTACGACCCTGCCTCACACAGGAAGCGGCGCAGGTCCTAATCCAGGCACTTGTCATCTCCCGTCTGGATTACTGCAACTCGCTGTTGGCTGGGCTCCCTGCCTGTGCCATTAAACCCTACAACTCATCCAGAACGCCGCAGCCCGTCTGGTGTTCAACCTTCCCAAGTTCTCTCACGTCACCCCGCTCCTCCGCTCTCTCCACTGGCTTCCAGTTGAAGCTCGCATCCGCTACAAGACCATGGTGCTTGCCTACGGAGCTGTGAGGGGAACGGCACCTCAGTACCTCCAGGCTCTGATCAGGCCCTACACCCAAACAAGGGCACTGCGTTCATCCACCTCTGGCCTGCTCGCCTCCCTACCACTGAGGAAGTCCAGTTCCCGCTCAGCCCAGTCAAAACTGTTCGCTGCTCTGGCCCCCCAATGGTGGAACAAACTCCCTCACGACGCCAGGACAGCGGAGTCAATCACCACCTTCCGGAGACACCTGAAACCCCACCTCTTTAAGGAATAAAGTAGGATAAAGTAATCCTTCTCACCCCCCCTTAAAAGACTTAGATGCACTATTGTAAAGTGGCTGTTCCACTGGATGTCATAAGGTGAAAGCACCAATTTGTAAGTCGCTCTGGATAAGAGCGTCTGCTTAATGACTTAAATGTAAATGTAAATGTTTAGTGTTGTTTAGTGTTGTTTAGTATGTGTTTAGTGTTATTTAGTATGTGTTTAGTGTTATTTAGTATGTGTTTAGTGTTGTTTGGTATGTGTTTAGTGTATGTTTAGTGTGGTTTAGTGTTGTTAAGTATGTGTTTAGTATGTGTTTAGTGTTGTTTAGTGTTGTTTAATATGTGTTTAGTGTTGTTTAGTATGTGTTTAGTGTGGTTTAGTGTTGTTAAGTATGTGTTTAGTGTTGTTTAGTATGTGTTTAGTGTTGTTTAGTATGTGTTTAGTGTGGTTTAGTGTTGTTAAGTATGTGTTTAGTGTTGTTTAGTATGTGTTTAGTGTTGTGTAGTATGTATTTAGTGTTGTTTAGTATGTGTTAAGTATGTGTTTAGTATGTGTTTAGTGTTGTTTAGTATGTGTTAAGTGTGTGTTTAGTATGTGTTTAGTATGTGTTTAGTGTTGTTTAGTATGTGTTAAGTGTGTGTTTAGTATGTGTTTAGTATGTGTTTAGTATGTGTTTAGTGTTGTTTAGTATGTGTTTAGTATGTGTTTAGTGCTTTTTAGTATGTGTTTAGTGTTGTTTAGTATGTGTTTAGTGTTGTTTAGTATGTGTTAAGTATGTGTTAAGTATGTGTTTAGTGTTGTTTAGTGTTGTTTAGTATGTATTTAGTGTTGTTTAGTATGTGTTAAGTATGTGTTTAGTATATGTTTAGTGTTGTTTAGTATGTGTTAAGTATGTGTTTAGTATGTGTTTAGTGTTGTTTAGTATGTGTTAAGTATGTGTTTAGTATGTGTTTAGTGTTGTTTAGGGTTGTTTAGTATGTGTTTAGTATGTGTTTATTATGTGTTTAGAATGTGTTTAGTGTTGTTTAATATTGTTTAGTATGTGTTTAGTGTTGTTTAGTATCTGTTTAGTATGTGTGTAGTATGTGTTTAGTGTTGTTAGTATGTGTTCAGTGTTGTTTAGTATGTGTGTAGTATGTGTTAAGTGTTTACATTTACATTTAAGTCATTTAGCAGACGCTCTTATCCAGAGCGACTTACAAATTGGTGCTTTCACCTTATGACATCCAGTGGAACAGCCACTTTACAATAGGGGTGACGTGAGAGAACTTGGGAAGGTTGAACACCAGACGGGCTGCGGCGTTCTGGATGAGTTGTAGGGGTTTAATGGCACAGGCAGGGAGCCCAGCCAACAGCGAGTTGCAGTAATCCAGACGGGAGATGACAAGTGCCTGGATTAGGACCTGCGCCGCTTCCTGTGTGAGGCAGGGTCGTACTCTGCGGATGTTGTAGAGCATGAACCTACAGGAACGGGCCACCGCCTTGATGTTATTTGAGAACGACAGGGTGTTGTCCAGGATCACGCCAAGGTTCTTAGCGCTCTGGGACGAGGACACGATGGAGTTGTCAACCGTGATGGCGAGATCATGGAACGGGCAGTCCTTCCCCGGGAGGAAGAGCAGCTCCGTCTTGCCGAGGTTCAGCTTGAGGTGATGATCCGTCATCCACACTGATATGTCTGCCAGACATGCAGAGATGCGATTCGCCACCTGGTCGTCAGAAGGGGGAAAGGAGAAGATTAATTGTGTGTCGTCTGCATAGCAATGATAGGAGAGACCATGTGAGGTTATGACAGAGCCAAGTGACTTGGTGTATAGCGAGAATAGGAGAGGGCCTAGAACAGAGCCCTGGGGACACCAGTGGTGAGAGCACGTGGTGAGGAGACGGATTCTCGCCACGCCACCTGGTAGGAGCGACCTGTCAGGTAGGACGCAATCCAAGCATGGGCCGCGCCGAGATGCCCAACTCGGAGAGGGTGGAGAGGAGGATCTGATGGTTCACAGTATCGAAGGCAGCCGATAGGTCTAGAAGGATGAGAGCAGAGGAGAGAGAGTTAGCTTTAGCAGTGCGGAGCGCCTCCGTGATACAGAGAAGAGCAGTCTCAGTTGAATGACTAGTCTTGAAACCTGACTGATTTGGATCAAGAAGGTCATTCTGAGAGAGATAGCGGGAGAGCTGGCCAAGGACGGCACGTTCAAGAGTTTTGGAGAGAAAAGAAAGAAGGGATACTGGTCTGTAGTTGTTGACATCGGAGGGATCGAGTGTAGGTTTTTTCAGAAGGGGTGCAGCTCTCGCTCTCTTGAAGACGGGAGGGACGTAGCCAGCGGTCAGGGATGAGTTGATGAGCGAGGTGAGGTAAGGGAGAAGGTCACCGGAGATGGTCTGGAGAAGAGAGGAGGGATAGGGTCAAGCGGGCAGGTTGTTGGGCGGCCGGCCGTCACAAGACGCGAGATGTCATCTGAGAGAGAGGGGAGAAAGAGGTCAGAGCACAGGGTAGGGCAGTGTGAGCAGAACCAGCGGTGTCGTTTGACTTAGCAAACGAGGATCGGATGTCGTCGACCTTCTTTTCAAAATGGTTGACGAAGTCATCTGCAGAGAGGGAGGAGGGGGGGGGGGAGGAGGATTCAAGAGGGAGGAGAAGGTGGCAAAGAGCTTCCTAGGGGTAGAGGCAGATGCTTGGAATTTAGAGTGGTAGAAAGTGGCTTTAGCAGCAGAGACAGAGGAGGAAAATGTAGAGAGGAGGGAGTGAAAGGATGCCAGGTCCGCAGGGAGGCGAGTTTTCCTCCATTTCCGCTCGGCTGCCCGGAGCCCTGTTCTGTGAGCTCGCAATGAGTCGTCGAGCCACGGAGCGGGAGGGGAGGTCCGAGCCGGCCTGGAGGATAGGGGACATAGAGAGTCAAAGGATGCAGAAAGGGAGGAGAGGAGGGTTGAGGAGGCAGAATCAGGAGATAGGTTGGAGAAGGTTTGAGCAGAGGGAAGAGATGATAGGATGGAAGAGGAGAGAGTAGCGGGGGGAGAGAGAGCGAAGGTTGGGACGGCGCGATACCATCCGAGTAGGGGCAGTGTGGGAAGTGTTGGATGAGAGCGAGAGGGAAAAGGATACAAGGTAGTGGTCGGAGACTTGGAGGGGAGTTGCAATGAGGTTAGTGGAGGAACAGCATCTAGTAAAGATGAGGTCGAGCGTATTGCCTGCCTTGTGAGTAGGGGGGAAGGTGAGAGGGTGAGGTCAAAAGAGGAGAGGAGTGGAAAGAAGGAGGCAGAGAGGAATGAGTCAAAGGTAGACGTGGGGAGGTTAAAGTCGCCCAGAACTGTGAGAGGTGAGCCGTCCTCAGGAAAGGAGCTTATCAAGGCATCAAGCTCATTGATGAACTCTCCGAGGGAACCTGGAGGGCGATAAATGATAAGGATGTTAAGCTTGAAAGGGCTGGTAACTGTGACAGCATGGAATTCAAAGGAGGCGATAGACAGATGGGTAAGGGGAGAAAGAGAGAATGACCACTTGGGAGAGATGATGAGGATCCCGGTGCCACCACCCCGCTGACCAGAAGCTCTCGGGGTGTGCGAGAGCACGTGGGCGGACGAAGAGAGAGCAGTAGAGTAGCGGTGTTGTCTGTGGTGATCCATGTTTCCGTCAGAGCCAAGAAGTCGAGGGACTGGAGGGAGGCATAGGCTGAGATGAACTCTGCCTTGTTGGCCGCAGATCGGCAGTTCCAGAGGCTACCGGAGACCTGGAACTCCACGTGGGTCGTGCGCGCTGGGACCACCAGATTAGGTGGCCGCGGCCATGCGGTGTGGAGCGTTTGTATGGTCTGTGCAGAGAGGAGAGAACAGGGATAGACAGACACATAGTTGACAGGCTAGAGAAGAGGCTACGCTAATGCAGAGGAGATTGGAATGACAAGTGGACTACACGTCTCGAATGTTCAGAAAGTTAAGCTTACGTAGCAAGAATCTAATTGACTAAAATGATTAAAATGATACAGTACTGCTGAGGTAGGCTAGCTGCGTTGTTGACACTACCCTAATCAAGTCGTTCCGTTGAGTGTGAAGTTTCTACAATGCTGCTTTTCGGGGGCAAGCTGGCTAGCTAGCAGTGTTGGTTACGTTACGTTGCGTTAGGAGAACGACAATAGCTGGCTAGCTAACCTAGAAAATCGCTCTAGACTACACAATTATCTTTGAAACAAAGACGGCTATGTAGCTAGCTATGTAGCTAGCTACGATCAAACAAATCACACCGTTGGGACTGTAATGAAATGAAATGAAAATATGATACTACCTAGTGTTGTTAGTATGTGTTTAGTGTTTAGTATGTGTTTAGTGTTGTTTAGTGTTGTTTAGTATGTGTTTAGTGTTGTTTAGTATGTGTTTAGTATTGTGTAGTATGCATTTAGTGTTGTTAAGTATGTGTTTAGTATGTGTTTAGTATTGTGTAGTATGAATTTAGTGTTGTTAAGTATGTGTTTAGCATGTGTTTAGTGTTGTTTAGTGTTGTTTAGTGTTGTTTAGTATTGTTTAGTATTGTTTAGTATGTCTTCAGTGTTGTTTAGTATGTGTGTAGTATGTGTTTAGTGTTGTTAAGTATTGTTTAGTATGTCTTTAGTGTTGTTTAGTATGTGTGTAGTATGTGTTTAGTGTTGTTAAGTATGTGTGTAGTATGTGTTTAGTGTTGTTTAGTATTGTTTAGTATGTCTTTAGTGTTGTTTAGTATGTGTTTAGTATGTGTTTAGTATTGTGTAGTATGCATTTAGTGTTGTTAACTATGTGTTTAGCATGTGTTTAGTGTTGTTTAGTATTGTTTAGTGTTGTTTAGTATTGTTTAGTATTGTTTAGTATGTCTTTAGTGTTGTTTAGTATGTGTGTAGTATGTGTTTAGTGTTGTTAGTATGTGTTTAGTGTTGTTTAGTATGTGTTTAGTGTTGTTTAGTATGTGTTTAGTATTGTGTAGTATGCATTTAGTGTAAAGTATGTGTTTCGTATGTGTTTAGTGTTGTTTAGTGTTGTTTAGTATTGTTTAGTATGTCTTTAGTGTTGTTTAGTATGTGTTTAGTGTTGTTTAGTATGTGTTTAGTATTGTGTAGTATGCATTTAGTGTTGTTAAGTATGTGTTTCGTATGTGTTTAGTGTTGTTTAGTATTGTTTAGTATTGTTTAGTATGTCTTTAGTATTGTTTAGTATGTGTTTAGTGTTGTTTAGTATGTGTTTAGTGTTGTTTAGTATGTGTTTAGTGTTGTTTAGTATGTGTTTAGTATTCTGTAGTATGCATTTAGTGTTGTTAAGTATGTGTTTAGTGTTGTTTAGTATGTCTTTAGTGTTGTTTAGTATGTGTTTAGTATTGTTTAGTATGTCTTTAGTATTGTTTAGTGTGTGTTTAGTATTGTTTAGTATGTGTTTAGTGTTGTTTAGTAGGTATCATTCTGTCGCAGCTATTTATTCCTTAAGACCAAACACTGCCTCCATCTCTGCCCACCCAGGTTTTCTAATCCGGCTGGTTCAACAGATTGGCAGAATACAAAATGTAGTGAGGGGCTCCGTAATGGAGATAAAATGCTCTGCTTTGATCCATGTTCACTTTGTAACCCCCCCTCCCCCTCTCGCACATGTGCTTGTCAGAGTCTATGACAGTCAATGGCCAAATTGTACCTCTGGCTGCTTGAACTCAGGCCAAGCCAGGGGGGGTTGTAATGGTAGGCTGACCAGAGGCTCCCGCAGCTCACCTGGGGATATGAAGTCCCTCAGTTCCAGCTCTCTGCTCTCTCCTGCTGTTCTGCTGTGAATGGTGTGAAGGTTTTGGTTGGAGGATATTCTGCACATGGATGAAAGAATAAAATGGAGAGATATTCTCTGAGTGGGATTTTAGTGAAAAACAGAAAGTAAACAAGAAACGTTATACAGTCACAAAGTTAATGTATCATGTGAGCAATTGGGCACATTGTTAGATGCAGTGGTTACATAACGAAATCCAAACTAAGGATTCCCTCTTGTGGCTGTAAAACAGTATTTCAGCTCCCTACTCCCAACTTCCACCCTCAATATTTCACTCAGTAGATTGAAACCAAGAGGCAGTAAACACACCACTCCTTTGTACCAGCATTGTCTTCAACATCTCTAGTTAGATAACAACATGGGATCTAGCCTCTGATCGTGAGTTCTGTCGTTCTGTGTGCACCGGAGTGAACATCGTAGCGCTGCTGTGTTCCTGTGTGGTGTGTAGTTCAGTTCCGGACAGATGGCCGAGGTAGTTGGTGGAGAAGCACATGAATTGATTAGGTTTGGTGTTGAACTGTTGCCGTGGGAGGCAGCTGCCCACCTGCCCCTGCGGGTCCCCGTGCCAGACCATGCGTGGTCCAGGGACACAGAACTAGATGCTCGGATTAGACCACACACAGCAGATGTTGAGGTCCCGCCCCCCCGTCTTGGGCTGGGGGAGCCTGTTCGTGTCAAGAGGTCCAGAGTGTGTTAGGTCTGCTCTTCAAATGATTAACTGTAGAGGGGCAGAGGATGACGGTATGTCTGTGTACTGAGTTTTCAATGTGGTTATTTCTCAGGGATAAACAGTAATTGTGTACTTATTAGAGTGGTGACATTGTGGTTTTCATGAAGCAGGTATTAAAACATCTATGTTACCATAACGTTTGAATAATATAGTCTAACTGTACATTACTTGTAGTCCCACGGTATATTGTGCTACTCCACTGTATTGATGATAGTACAGAGAACTGCAGTGAAACATCTGATCTTCCTTTCCCTCTGCAGTTCTTTCTTCTCATTTCAACAACTTTCTACTAGTGATGTGCAAGACGCCTTGCACAAGATTGATGTATAACAAATTGATTGATGATGTGCTTGATTCTTTATTGCTGCATTTTTCTGTTCCTCTGACTGGAGAATCTTTAACACATATTTGTTACTTTACAATTATCTCTGGTACCATCCCCAGGGTCTGAAAGGAGGCCCATATACTCCCCCTGCTATTCTGTTTATATTCTATCCTGATTGACTAGTCACTTTCACCCCTACCTACATATTATACCTGGTACCCCTGCACATTGACTCATTACCGGTACTCCTTGTATATAACCTCGTTAATGTTATTTTATTACTATTTACCTTTTTTAAACTCTGCATTGTTGGAAAATGGCTCGTAAATAAGCATTTCACAGTAAAGTCAACACCTGATGCATTCGGCAAGTGACAGGTAAAATTGGATTTAATTTGATTCCATTTACTCAAAGCACATAACCAAGAATACCTGCTACCAGAACAAGCTAAATGTGCTTTTTATTTAAAGTATGTGGTGTTACAAACAAATGTACAGTACGTAAACATCTGAACAAGAACTTAAATGGATATTTGGGGATTTTGGCAATGCTAACTAGCGTTAGCGCAATGCCTAGAAGTCTATGGTATCTGCTAGCATGCATGGTGTTAAGGCTAGTTAGCAATTGCGATAGCGCTAGATAGCAACATCTTTCAAACTGCACACATAGACATAAAAATACTATTCCCGAGTTTATCTGACTCTGGGGAAGTAGATGAAAGGCCTCATTGCCAAAATCCCAAAGTATCCATTTAACATAACAGAACTCATGTGCGGAAATGCTACAGTAAAAAATATGTTCTCCATACAGTTTAAATATAATTAGTTGAGTGCAATGCAATATTCTTTAAACATAAAACCCCCCTAAATACAACAAAATGAAGAAGTTAAAATGTAAGTGAACACACACTACAAGTGGTCCTGACCTAGACATCTTAAAGGATAATTTTGGCTACATTTGACTCCAAAAACTTGACCACCAATTATAAATAAGCCTATTAGCCTGATCCCGCCCCCTAACACACACACCTCCTCATTTCTCAGATAAGTCTCCTGCTGTATTGACCCAATTGCTGCTATAAAACTGGACCAGGATGTGTTGAGCCCATATTTGGAGTCTGACTCAATTGGTCAAGGTTTTGTGACAGAATACCGTGAAATGATCAATTAAGCAGTACATTTAAAAATTCTAAATCATATCATGGAAATACATCCATATTAATCTAGTCCACTTGCTGGCTCTCGCTCTTTCATAGCACTTGAACCTGGGGGTGAGATTATATCCGTATACAAAAAACTATGTGATAGAATACTTGTACACTTTTAAAACCCAGAATGTACACCATTGTCATTGTGTCACAGAATTCTTTTAAGTAAAGCTACTATTCTGATATTTTTCTATCCACAAAAATACAACACGCAAGCAAAGAAGTCTTTCTCAACATAATTGGTGTGGAGCGTAACAGGAGAATGCTTGTAGTACATGTGACACATTGTAGGATAAATAACAGTAGTGTTCAGAATTGTACAATATCAAATAAGAGCATTTTGGTAAAAAGGGAGTGTGAATCAATCACACTCATATCAAAGTAGATTTGAAAGACATTTTGTGGCACCTTGGCTACCTCAACTCAAGTGCTTTGTCTAATATAAGATGGTTAGTTTAACTCATTAAAGGGTAAAGGGGTTTCACTGCTAGTAAATATAACAGAAGTAGGTTGAGCTGCTACAGAATGGGTTATTCAATGGACATTAGCACTTGCGACCAGGGTTGGAGTCAATTCCTTTTCATTCAGTAAATTGAAATTCCAATTCCAAATATTTCTCATAAAGAAGCAATGAGGAAAATTGAAATTTCATTTATCTTCCTGAATCGACTCCAACCCTGCTTGCTACATCTGGGCGGCCTGTATGCTGTTTATTCCACTGTGTTGATAGTAATACCGAACGATCAATGCTATACCATTCACTCTCGATTCTAGCAAATTATTCTATGGTAAATAGTTGCAAAGGAAGTTTGCACATTTACACATATTTTTCTTCGGGAGAACGGGCAGTAAATTCAAGATGGTGGTAAAATTGACTCCTTATAATCTGAGGAGATTATATAACATCCTCAAGCATATAGTAGACATGCATCCTGTAGGTTATGTTGAACAATAGTCTCATCTTTTATCTGACAAATCTTTCCCAGCAAGTCTATAATAGAAAACAAAACGTTCAAAATATATTTGAGGGACGTTGTGAATCCTCAGAGATTTACATGATACAAACAGATAATCTGAAATGGTTTTCTCTGATGAGATCCTTGATATTGTTTGTGTTCTTATACAAAGCTCAAGAGCTGAAGGGGGAGAACCGGTTGGTAAGTAAATATTCCCTAAATAGTGCAATACTTTTAACCAGAGCCTTATGGGTCCTGGTCAGAAATAGTGCACTATATAGGGAATACGTTGTCACTTGGGACACAGCATCTACCCTTATAGGAGACACTTCCACATTCCGTGGCTGATAGCCAAGGCTGCTCCCTCCAAATATACCTACATTATATTTGCAGTCCCCCAAACAAGCACCAAGACAGTTGTACAAATAACCGTAACCTTGAACCTGACACACATAGACAGAGCTATAACCACCAATCCCAGATTGACCTCTGAAGCAACAACCAACCCAGCCCAACACTGACTGGTGGTTCTGTCCTCCTCGCCTCTGCAGGGCCAGTCCTTCTTAACACATCACATCAAAACTACACTGTTTAGAGTGTCCCCACAACCCAATTTGCTGGCTCCGCCCAAAGTCAATGTTCCTCTTCCACTTGCACTGTGCTGCCCCAGCGACAAACCCATCAATCCCTAAGAGTCCTCTGGGCTGGTGTGCGGGATTAAAACACTGTAAGGAGTGGATGACTAACCAAACACCAAACACCCTGTCCATCAACAGGCCTGGTGCCCCTGTCTGTCAGGTGAGCTGACCTGACCCTGTGTCCAGGGCAGGGTTGGTTAGGTAGGCAGAGGATCGTCATCTCCTTTACTGCATTTACATTTGCAGCACAGAACAAAGGGTGTGGCTAGGAGGAGGAAGGGAGAAGCCACCAGTAGGAGCAGACCGAAGCCAGCAAATATCCCCACCACCTGGAGAGAGAAAGAGAGCGAGAGTGAGAGCCAGTAGCGAGAGAGCGAGAGATAGAGTGATAGAGAGCCACTAGCGAGAGAGAGAGAGCGAGAAAGAGAGAAAGAGAGCGAGCGATAGAGAGACACTAGCGAGAGAGCGCGAGAGAGAGCGAGAGAGAGCGAGAGAGAAAGAGCAAGAGCGAGAAAGAGAGAGAGCGCAAGTGGAAGTCAATGATTTTACAACATACACACATTAACAATCAACCAAATGTATCTAAGCCCTTTTAACGTCCCCAGTTGTAACATGGGATTCATGAGGTGCTTGTTTTAACCCAGACATCACATAGACACTGGAGGGATGTGATGTACAGTAAGTAGTACAATGATGCATCAACACAACATTATTCAATCTTTCACTTGCCCATTAATTAGTACACTGAATATCCACAAGGTGGCAGTAGTTCCTCAAATATAAATCTACATTGTGACAGACAGGATTGGCAAACATACAGTTTTTCTGATAGTGGAGGCTTCTTAGGAGAGGACGGCTCATAATAATGGCTGGAATGGAGTTAATGGAATGACATCAAACACATGGAAACCATGTGTTTAATGTATTTTATATCATTCCACCGATTCCGCTACAGCCAATACCACGAGCCCCCCAACTAAGGTGGCACCAACCTCCTATGGTTTCTGACACTGAATATACAGATATATACATCACTTAGTGTCCTTGATGATAAACAGGCAACATGCTGTTATAAAAAGCATTGTGTTAGTAGTGTTAAGTGTTGGGTCTAATGGGATAAGAGCTTTCAACAACACCTTTTAAATATTGATGAAGCAGTTAGGGTGTTAAACCTACATAAGACCTACAGAGGAACTAGTGTGGCCAGACACCTTCAAACACATTTTTTTTTACAATTGTTGTCCCAATGTTGTCTTAGACCTCCTCCAAGACCTCCTTCCACAGTGACAGGCGGATAGTATGAAAACAAGGACCTGTAACTGGACAGGCAGGTGGGGGATTGGTCTACATACATTTGAAGTTGGAAGCTTACATTCACCTTAGCCAAATACATTTAAACTCAGTTTTTCACAATTCCTGACATTTAATCTTAGTAAAAATTGTCTTAGGTCAGTTAGGATCATCAATTTATTTTAAGAATGTGAAATGTCAGAATATTAGTAGAAAGAATGATTTATTTCAGCTTTTATTTCTTTCATCACATTCCCAGTGGGTCAGAAGTTTACATACATCCAATTAGTGTTTGGTAGCATGTAAATTGCCTTTAAATTGTTTAACGTGGGTCTAACGTTTCGGGTAGCCTTCCACAAGCTTCCCACAATAAGTTGGGTGAATTTTGGCCCATTCCTCCTGTCAGAGCTGGTGTAACTGAGTCAGGTTTGTAGGCCTCCTTGCTCGCACACACTTTTTCAGTTCTGCCCACACATTTTCTATAGGATTGAGGTCAGGGCTTTGTGATGGCCACTCCAATACCTTGACTTTGTTGTCCTTAAGCCATTTTGCCACAACTTTGGAAGTATGCTTTGGGTCATTGTCCTTTTGGAAGACCCATTTGCGACCAAGCTTTAACTTCCTGACTGATGTCTTGAGATGTTGCTTCAATATATCCACATAATGTTCCTTCCTCATGGTGCCATCTATTTTGTGAAGTGCACCAGTCCCTCCTGCAGCAAAGCACCCCCACAACATGATGCTGTCACCCCCGTGCTTCACGGTTGGGATGGTGTTCTTCGGCTTGCAAGCCTCCCCATTTTTCCTCCAAACATAATGATGGTCATTATGGCCAAACAGTTATATTTTTGTTTCATCAGACCAGAAGACATTTCTCCAAAAAGCACGATCTTTGTCCCCATGTGCAGTTGCAAACCGTAGTCTGTTATTTTATGGCGGTTTTGGAGCAGTGGCTTCTTCCTTTCTGAGCAGCATTTCTGGTTATGTCGATATAGGACTCGTTTTACTGTGGATATAGATAATTTTGTACCTGTTTCCTCCAGCATCTTCACAAGGTCCTTTGCTGTCTGAAGGTAGGCCTTGAAATACATCCACAGGTACATCTCCAATTGTCTCAAATTATGTCAGTTAGCCTATCAGAAGCTTCTAAAGCCATGACATAATTTTCTGGAATTTTCCAAGCTGTTTAAAAGGACAGTCAACTTAGTGTATGTACATTTCTGACCCACTGGAATTGTGATACAGTGATATTAAGTGAAATAATCTGTCTGTAAACAATTGTTAGAAGAATGTATGTAAACCTCCGACTTCAACTGTAGATACTGCTGTCACAGCTAACCTGTGTGACTGACTGGGTTCGAACCCGGAACTCCAGCATGCCAGACGATTGTTAGCCCGCTGAGCTAAAGCCAACTAATGCCTAGTTTTTACAATACAGTACCTGTGTCCGGTGCCAGATCACTGAAGCTCTGGAGTGTCCCAGTTTGTTTCTGCATGGCCCTTTATCGTAGTGGATCAGGAGGAAGTCGTCCTGGAGAGAGAGAAATAATCACTAGGGTTAAATGTGGGGGCAGGCCCACTAGAAAGATGGACACTGGCCCAGATCATAGGTACGTTTTGAAGACACTAAGATTAGACTTGTTCTGTTCAAATTGTTATCTATTGAATTATACATTCAGAATTCACCGATAAATTGACCCACGTGGAAATGTAAAATCAAAGAAACCGTAAATGACATGGTAATTGCCTAAATATAATTATTTCCATGACAGAATGAGAAAATGAACCTGAAAGCGTTTGGACATCAGAGCAATGTTGATGGAATCCTATTTGAGTCAGAAACAGATACTCATGTGATAAAAAACCTTAACTATAATAATAAGACTTAAAAATAACTGATATTGGCACAAGATGAAGGGAGTGTTAGAAAATAAATGAACATAATTACAATTAATTCAAATTGATGTTTAATCCAGTATAAACTGAAAGAGACAAAATTCACAAATTCTACAGCACAATGGCAGAGTCATGTCTTAGGTGTAAAACTAACAATGACTGAATTGTCACGACTTCCGCCGAAGTTGGCTCCCCTGCCTGTTCGGGCGGTGCTCGTCACCGGCCTACTAGCCGCCACTGATCCCTTTTTCGTTGTTTGTTTGTTTTGTCTTATTAGTTGCACCTGTGTCTATTTGTGTGTGCTTGATGGGCTTCCTTATTTAAAGTAGGTTTACCCGCCCTTGTTTTGTGCGGGATTCATTTTGTTACGTGTGTACGTTAGTTAGGTGTGTTCGTGTTCTGGACCTGGTACCCTGTGTTTTTGGGTGCTCCATATATTTCCGCACCCTGTGTCACGTTCTGACCTTTATTTCCTGTGTTTTGTATTAGTTAGTATGGTCAGGGCGTGAGTTGGGTGGGCAGTCTATGTTTGTTTTTCTATGATTTGAGTATTTCTATGTTTCGGCCTAGTATGGTTCTCAATCAGAGGCAGGTGTCATTAGTTGTCTCTGATTGAGAATCATACTTAGGTAGCCTGGGTTTCACTGTGTGTTTGTGGGTGATTATTCCTGTCTCTGTGTTTGCACCAGATAGGACTGGTTTGAGTTTCACATTTCTTGTTTGTTGTAGTCAGTTGTTCATGTGTATCTTAACGTATTAAAAAAGAACCATGGACACTTACCACGCCGCATATTGGTCCTCTGATCCGTTTCGCCTCTTCTCTTCGGAAGAAGAGGAGGAAATTCATTACAGAATCACCCACCAACCAACTCGGACCAAGCGGCGTGGTAAACAGCAGCGACGACAGCAGCAGCAGCAGCAACAACAGCGGCCAGCATCAGAGCAGAATCTGGACTACACGACTTGGGAGGAGATCGACAGGTGGGCGGTCGACCCAGGGAGAGTGCCGGAGCCCACCTGGGATTCGATGGAGCAGTGCAAGGAAGGCTACAGGAGAATGAGGTTGGCGAAGCCAGCACGGCAGTGCGACAGGTACGAGAGGCAGCCCCAAATTATTTTGGGGGGAGGCACACGAGGTGTGGTACTAAGCCAGGTAGCAGACCTGAGCTCACGCCTCGTGCTTATTATAAACAGCGCATTACTGGTCAGGCACCGTGTTATGCGGTTAAGCGCACGGTGTCGCCAGTGCGTGCCCATAGCCCGGTGCGCTATAGGGCAGCCCCCCGAAAGTGCCATGCGAGTGTGGGCATTGAGCCAGGGCGTATGGTGCCTGCTCAGCGGGTCTGGTCGCCGGTACGCAGTTTTGGTCCAGGTTATCCTGCGCCGGCTCTGCGTGCTGTGTCTCCGGGGCGCTGGGAGGGTGCAGTGCGTCCTCTGCCTGCGCTCCGCTCGTGCCGGGCAAATGTGGGAGTGGAGCCAAAGGGAGAGGTGCATGTAGTAAGCACTAGATCTCCGGTGCTTACCCACAGCCCGGTTCAACCTGTGCCTGCACTCTGGAGGGTCCGGGCTAGAGTAGTTGTCCAGCCTGGGGAAGTGGTGCCAAGGTTGCGCACCAGAGCTCCAGTGCTCCCCCACAGCCCGGTCCTTCAGGCTCCTCCTAACACCAAGCCTCCTGAAGGTCTCCCCAGCCTGGTGGTTCCTGTGGCAGCCCCACGCACCAGGCTGTCTCTCTGTCTCCTCCCTGCAGGTGGTCCCGCCTGTCCGGCGCCGCTGCCGGAGCGTCCCGCCTGTCCGGCGCCGCTGCCGGAGCCTCCCGCCTGTCCGGCGCCGCTGCCGGAGCATCCCGCCTGTCCGGCGCCGCTGCCGGAGCCTCCCGCCTGTCCGGCGCCGCTGCCGGAGCCTCCCGCCTGTCCGGCGCCGCTGCCGGAGCGTCCCGCCTGTCCGGGGCCGCTGCCGGAGCCTCCCGCCTGTCCGGGGCCGCTGCCGGAGCCTCCCGCCTGTCCGGCGCCGCTGCCGGAGCGTCCCGCCTGTCCGGCGCCGCTGTCCGGCGCCGCTGCCGGAGCCCCTCAGCCCAGAGCCCCTCAGCCCAGAGGCGCCAGAGCCCCTCAGCCCAGAGGCGCCAGAGCTCCTGCCCCTCTGTCCCGAGCTGCCCCTCTGTCCAGTGGGGTCATTGAGAGGGGTTGCCATGGTGAGAATGCCACGGAGGCGGACAAGAAGGCGGACTAAGACAATGGTGAAGTGGGGTCCGCGTCCCGCGCCAGAACCGCCACCGCGGACAGACGCCCACCCAGACCCTCCCCTATAGGTCAAGGTTTTGCGGCCGGAGTCCGCACCTTTGGGGGGGGTACTGTCACGTTCTGACCTTTATTTCCTGTGTTTTGTATTAGTTAGTATGGTCAGGGCGTGAGTTGGGTGGGCAGTCTATGTTTGTTTTTCTATGATTTGAGTATTTCTATGTTTCGGCCTAGTATGGTTCTCAATCAGAGGCAGGTGTCATTAGTTGTCTCTGATTGAGAATCATACTTAGGTAGCCTGGGTTTCACTGTGTGTTTGTGGGTGATTATTCCTGTCTCTGTGTTTGCACCAGATAGGACTGTTTTGAGTTTCACATTTCTTGTTTGTTGTAGTCAGTTGTTCATGTGTATCTTAACGTATTAAAAAAGAACCATGGACACTTACCACGCCGCATATTGGTCCTCTGATCCGTTTCGCCTCTCCTCTTCGGAAGAAGAGGAGGAAATTCATTACACCCTGTGTTGTGGGCTTGTTTGTTTGTGCCATATTAAAGTGCACTTTTTCCCCGTGGAACTCTCTGAGCCTGACTCCTTCCTCACACACCTAGTTCCCTGTGACATGAATAATGAATGCCTTCTGGGAGTGCTATAAACACACAAAAAATGAGTTTGAATGCTGGCTGTCAGAAGTTTTACAATTTACGTTTATTTTTCATCTGTCTATCTATATAAAGTATTTGAAGACATGGCATATGGAGGTGTGGTGAGAGACCCAATGGGTTGGACAATAGAATTTTGTCACTTATATTGAAGAAGCTATTCCTTAAATACTGTAAGTCAAATGATACCCCAACGTTAAGAGAATGTAAAAATCTAATGCTTTATTATTGAAATATAACTGGCTACAGACGGAAACAACATAACAAATATTTTAAGTCATATGGGGCAAATTCTTACAAGCATTGAAAACAACATATGTGGATACGTTGGGAACATGTGCGTCCAGGCAAGTGTGATGTCATTAATGTTTGTTGAAAAGAATGTATGTAAATGTTAAGTTAACTATTGTTTTTGCTATGTATGTTTTTGTTTATTGTAAAAACGGCAACAAAAGAGTAGTTTGCCTCCAGAACAGCCTGAATTCTTTTGGGCATGGATTCTACAAGGTGTGGCGTTCCAACGTTGCTCAAATGGTATCAAGGGACCTAACGTGTGCCAGGAAAACATTCCTCACACCATTACACCACTGCCACCAGTCTGTACCGTTGACACCAGGCAGGATGGGGCGATGGACTCATGCTGCTTACGCCAAATATTGACTCTGCCATCAGCATGATGCAACAGGAACTGGGATTCGTCGGGCCAGGCGATGTTTTTCCACCCCTCAATTGTTCATTGTTGGTGATCGCATGCCCCCTGGAGCTGCTTCTTCTTGTGTTTAGCTGATAGGAGTAGAACCCTGTGTGGCTGTCTGCTGCAATAGCCCATCCGTGACAAGGGGAGTTCTACATTCCCAGATGCCGTTCTGCACACCACTGTTGTAATGCACTGTTATTTGCCTGTTTGTGGCCCACCTGTTAGCTTGCGGGATTCTTGCCATTCTCTTTCAACCTCTCTCATCAATAAGCTGTTTTTGCCCACAGGACTGCTGCTGACTGGATGTTTTTTGTTTGTTGCACTATTCTCTGTAAACCTTAGACAGTGTTGTGCATGAAAAGCCCAGGAGGCCGTCCGTTTCTGAGATACTGGAATTGGCGCACCGGTGCCTATCTGCCTGCTTTATATAGCAAGCCAAGGTCACGTGACTCACTGTAGGAGCAAACTATTTTTGTGAATGGGTTGGTGTGTACCTAATAAACTATGGCAGTGGCATCACCAGTTTTACAAGCTCTGGTCACTGTTTGCAGGTTCCACACAATTCAATAGAACACTACTAAGTATCAGAGTATTAGACTGTATCTCTATGGCAGGCCCAGGCAGTAGCAGCAGAAGGTTGTGTATGTGTTCAGTGTTTATGGCTTCTACTCACGTCCAGAGACTCCAGACAGTACCAGCAGAAGGCGTGCTTACAGTTCTTGCACATCATCTGAGCACAGCCCTCGTCCCTCTCGATGTACACCTTACACTTGGGACAGCACTTGATGGGTGCATCTTCATCGTCGCTCTTGTAGAAGGAACTGGAAGACAATAATCATCAGGGGACAGGACATATATAGACCAGTACATACTGCACTGTCAAGGATAATACAAGTGATACTAACAGTTAAACATCACTCCATCATTGACTCTGTGTTGGGCCTTGTTGTGTTCATATGGTCTGTGAACTCATTGGACACGTTGAAATAGAACCTTGCCATTTTACAATGTTTCAAACCGGTTCCTTCCTACTGAACCCTACCCTGGTCCAGGGTACAGTAGGTGAGTAGTAGTAGTAGTAGTAGTAGTAGTAGTAGTAGCAGTAGCAGTACATGTGTTGCAGTAGTAGTAGGTGTGTCATAGTAGTAGAAGTACGTAGGTCTTTTGTAGTAGTAGTGGTAGGTGTGTTGTAGTAGTAGTGGTAGTAGTAGGTGTTTTGTAGTAGTAATGGTAGTAGTAGTAAATGTGTGGTAGTAGTAGTAGTAGTAGTAGTAGTAGTAGTAGTACTAGTAGTAATAAATGTGTAGTAATATAAGTAGTAGGAGTAGTACTAAATGTGTAGTAGTAGTAGTAGTAGTAGTAGTAAATGTGTTGCAGTAGTGGTATTAGTAGTAGTAATAGTAGGAGTAAATATGTTGTACTAGTAGTAGTGGTAGTAATAGTCGTAGTAGTAGTAGTAATAGTAGTGGTAGTAGCAGTAATAGTAATAGTAGTAATAGTAGTAGTAAATGTGTTGTGGTAGTAGTAGTGGTAGTAGTAGTAGTAGTAGAAGTAGTAATAGTCGTAGTAAATGTGTTGTAGTAGAGGTAGTAGTAGTAGTAGTAGTAGTAAATGTGTTGTTGTAGTAGTAGTAGTAAATGTGTTGTAGTAGTGGTAGTAGTAGTAGTAGTCGTAGTAGTGGTAGCAGTAGTAGTAGTAGTATGTGTTTTGTAGTAGTAGTTGTAGTAGTACATGCGTTGTAGTACTAGGTGTGTTGTTGTTGTAGTAGTATTAGCTGTATTGTAGTGTATTGCAATGATAGTAGTAGTTAGTAGTAGTATGTGTGTAATAGTAGATGTGTTGTTGTAGTAGTAGTGGTACTAGTAGTAGGTGTGTAGTAGTAGCAGCAGTAGTTGTAGTAAATGTGTTGTAGTAGTAGCGGTAGTAGTAGTGGTGGTGGTAGTAGTAGTAGTAGTAGTAGTAATAGTAGATGTGTTGTAGTAGTAGTAGGTGTATTGTAGTATTAGTGGTAGTAGTAGTAGTAGGTGTATTGTATTAGTAGTTGTAGTAGTAGCTGTATTGTTGTAGTAGTGACAGTAGTAGTAGTACTAGTAGTATATGTGTAGTAGTAGTAGACACCTGAAACCCCACCTCTTTAAGGAATACCTAGGATAGGATAAAGTAATCCTTCTTCCCCCCCCCCTCCCTCCCCCTTAAAAGACCTAGATGCACTATTGTAAAGTGGCTGTTCCACTGGATGTCATAAGGTGAAAGCACCAATTTGTAAGTCGCTCTGGATAAGAGCGTCTGCTAAATGACTTAAATGTAAATGTAAATGTAGTACCTGCGTTGTTGTAGTAGTAGTATTAGTATTAGTAGTAGTATGTGTGTAGTAGGTGTGTTGTAGTAGTAGTAGGTGTATTGTATTGTATTAGTAGTGGTAGTAGTAGCTGTTTTGTTGTAGTAGTGATAGTTGTAGTATGTGTGTAGTAGTACTAGGCATGTTGTAGTATTAGCTGTATTGTAGTAGCTGTAGTAGTAGAGTAGTAGTTGTAGTAGTAGTAGTAGCTGTGTTGTAGTGTTGTAGTTGTGTTTGTAATGGCAGTAGTAGTAATGTTGTAGCCTACCTGGTCTCCCCGGGTAGGAAGGTGATGATGGGCATGTTGTCCTGGCAGGCCTGTCCTTTATGCCAGCTGGCCTGGCAGGCTGAGCAGAACTCCAGCCTGCACACCGAGCACTGGACCAGCTGTGGTAGTGCCACTTCCCCCTCCTTCAGTTGGCACACTGCCTGGCATGACGAGGACGGGCACCAGGTTCGACACGGGTCCAGCAGCACCTCTGTGGAAGACACACATGGACAGGGTCCTATTCATTAAAGGACATTGTAACAAAACGTTTTGCAGTGGAAAACTAACATTGTATTGGATGAGTTCAGGTAGTCCTTCCCTGTTTCAGCCCATTTTCCACTGTTATCCTCCTATCACAAATGGACAGAGCTATCTGATACCACAGAAACAGACTTCATGGTACAGTCAATATGGCCGCCGGTCTACCCATCACGGAACGTTGACTTAAAATGGGGAATCACGTACTAGTCATTGTATTTCTATGCCTAGGACCTCATACCTCCACAGGAAACATGTGGGAACGGCACACCCAATAGAGAAACATGTAGAACAAGGCTACCAGCACAGCTTCTGAAGCCATTTCCACTTCTCCATCTTTGGCATCTCAATAAAAGCTATTCTGAAATACAGTATGATTCCGTGTCCTGGCTTGATCTCCCTATCATCACAATTATGCTAATCTTGAACTCTTTTGTGGTCAGGAGTAAAAAATAAAAGCCTAACACATCCAGTACAGAACATTTAACAACAACTGCTGTGTGTGTGTTTGTGTGTGTGTGTGTGTGCATCCACTAAAAAGTTCTCATCTACCATTATCCATGAGCCAGATGTCTTAGGATTGTTTATCTGAAGGGGTTTCCAATTAAATCCTACGCAAATCCAATGAAAGTGAATTTGATTAGTTAAGATGGAGAGAAAAAGCTCCCAGCCTTCGGCTCGGTCGGAGAGCCTTATGTCATCTGAACAGAGGCTAAGATAGGTCTAAAAGTAGAGGAGAAAGAAGACACATTACTGAATAAACAGTCCAGTGTCTCCCTTTTCTCTACTCCTACAGCCTGTATGGTCAGTGTCAGGGTTACTGGGTCAGTGATCAGGGCTGTGGCCTGTCCTGTGTCCACTCTCAGTCTCTTCTCTCTGTGAGTCTTATATAATGTTTTGAGAGGTTAAGATAGGTCTATAGTGGAGGAGAGCGGGAGGGAGTCACATTGATAACTTGCTCTCTCTACTACCACAGCTTGTGAATCGTCATGAGTCACCTGTCAGGGGTTAGAGGTCAAGGAAGTTGCCTGTACGTACCTCTCTCAAACTGCAGCCTCCTGTACCTCTGCATGCTCCCTGCTGCCACCATGCATTCAATCTGCAAGACAGAGACATACGTAGAGACATACACAGATATGGGTCTCTCATCACCCTGCTTGTTGCACTCTTGACCTGTTGAAGAGGCATCCAGGTTCAATGGGAATAGAGACAAATAGCTACAGTACTTGGAGATCTCAGTGACAGTGTCTCAAATGACACCCTATTCCCTACTTATAGGCCCTGATCAACACTAGTGCACTACATAGGGAATAGGGTGCCATTTGGGACGGGCTCAGTGAGTTCAATTGGAAGCCTGGTAGAACTACTTTACTATACCTCATTCTCTAGCAGGTGACCTTGTTTTGGGCAGGCAGAGTCTGGGCAGCTAATAGTGGTTTCGAGGCCCTCTTTGATCAGAAGTTCAACATACTGCTGCAGGCACTGCAAGGGAGAAGCAGAGGAATTAAATGTGATTACAAAAATACAATGGATAGTGTGTGTGTCCCAAATTGCACCTCATCTCCAATAAAGTGCACTACTTTTGAGCAGAGCAAGACCGAACAGTACAGGACAGAACAGTACAGGAAAGAACAGGACAGGACAGTACAGGACAGGACAGAACAGAAGAGTACAATATAGGACAGAGCAGAACAGTACAGGACAGAACAGTACAGGACAGTACAGAAAAGGACAGAACAGAACGGGACAGTACAGAACAGTACAGAACAGTGCAGAACAGGACAGTACAGAATAGGAAAAGACAGGACAGAACAGAACAGGACAGAACAGAACAGTACAGAATAGGACAGAATAGGGCAGTACAGAACAGGACAGAACAGAACATGGCAGTACAGAACAATACAGAATCGGACAGGGCAGGACAGTACAGAACAGAACAGGACAGAACAGAACATGGCAGTACAGAACAGTACAGAATGGGACAGTGCAGAATAGGACAGTACAGAACAGAACAGTACAGTACATAACAGTACAGGACAGAACAGGACAGGACAGAACAGTACAGGACAGAACAGGACAGTACAGAACAGTACAGTACAGAACAGGACAGGACAGTACAGAACAGTACAGTACAGAACAGTACAGGACAGAACAGTACAGAACAGGACAGTACAGTACAGAACAGGACAGTGCAGAACAGGACAGTACAGAACAGGACAGAACAGTAAAGGACAGGACAGAACAGTAAAGGACAGGACATGACAGCCCAGGACAGAACAGGACAGTACAGAACAGGACAGGACAGTACAGTACAGTACAGTACAGAACAGTACAGAACAGTACAGGACAGTACAGAACAGGACAGTGCAGAACAGGACAGTACAGAACAGTACAGAACAGTGCAGAACAGGACAGTACAGAACAGTACAGAACAGTACAGAATAGGACAGAATGGGTCAGGACAGAACAGTGCAGAACAGTACAGTACAGAGCAGTACAGAATAGTGTAGAACAGGACCGTGCAGAACAGGACAGTACATAATGAGTCATGACAGAACAGTACAGAACAGTGCAGAACAGTACAGTGTAGAACAGAACAGGACAGAACAGGACAGTGCAGAACAGGACAGTACATGAAAGTACAGAACAGGGCAGAACAGGACAGTACAGAACAGGACAGTGTAGAACAGAACAGGACAGAACAGGACAGTGCAGAACAGGACAGTACAGGAAAGTACAGAACAGGGCAGTGTAGAACAGGACAGTACAGAACAGTACAGGACAGTACAGAACAGGACAGAACATGGCAGTACAGAACAGTACAGAATGGGTCAGGACAGAACAGTGCAGAACAGTACAGTACAGAGCAGTACAGAATAGTGTAGAACAGGACCGTGCAGAACAGGACAGTACAGAATGAGTCATGACAGAACAGTACAGAACAGTGCAGAACAGTACAGTGTAGAACAGAACAGGACAGAACAGGACAGTGCAGAACAGGACAGTACAGGAAAGTACAGAACAGTGTAGAACAGAACAGGACAGAACAGGACAGTACAGGACAGGACAGAACAGGACAGAACAGTACAGAACAGGACAGTGCAGAACAGGACAGTACAGAACAGTGCAGAACAGGACAGTACAGGAAAGTACAGAACAGGACAGTACAGGAAAGTACAGAACAGGGCAGAACAGGGCAGGACAGTAAAGGACAGGACATGAAAGCACAGGACAGAACAGGTCGGAAAAGGACAGGCCAGAACAGGGCAGGACAGTAAAGGACAGGACATGAAAGCACAGGACAGAACAGGTCGGAAAAGGACAGGACAGAACAGGGCAGGACAGTAAAGGACAGGACATGAAAGCACAGGACAGAACAGGTCGGAAAAGGACAGGACAGAACAGGGCAGGACAGTAAAGGACAGGACATGAAAGCACAGGACAGAACAGGTCGGAAAAGGACAGGACAGAACAGGACTAGACTTATCCCAGTTCTCTAGTATCCTCTAGTCTTCCTACATGATGATACAGGCACATAATGACATAATGTTGACATCCACTCTTAACAAGTCACACTCTCACTTAGGAGGAACAAGAACAGTTACATCAACACAGTCCAAGCTGGTCCTCCTCATCAGAATAGGTCCTGTGTTTCAAATGGTACCCTATTCATTTTATACTGCACGACTTTTAACCAGAGCTCTGAAGTACGGTACGTTCAGCACTGCTGAGTGCTGTCCTGTTCTCAATCACACTCTTCACTAACTGCAGCTCTACTTAAGTCAGCACACTTGTAGGGGTACTAGGAGAAAGTGCACAATCAGAGTACATGGCTATATCAGGATCCATTAAGACTGGGTTGATTTCATTAAGCACCAAGTGGAAGAAAACAGACTTAAACGGGGAGGGACTACCTAGAAGTATCCAATAAAAAAACATTCATTTTCACTTTCCGTCTTATCATTAAGGCACACGGTAACAAAATGTTTTGCAACAGAACACGAAAACGTGTGTTTCCTATTAGACAAGTTCAGGTAGTTCCTCACTGTTTCACCCCGTTTTCTTCTGTTTGATACTTAATTAACACAGCCCAGTCTTAATACAGCCATGGCCTCTATCTGTTTCATAACTTAAAAATGCTCTTTCCTCCACACCTCAAAAGAGGTGTGCTACTGACTTAAATAGATATGTGCTTAGTGAAGTGTGTGTCTGTTTTCTTCTGTTTGGTGCCTAATGCACAGGACCTGTTCAGGTGTGTTGGCTGTACCTACTGACCAGGCTGCAGAAGACACATTGGCACTGGCTGATGGTGGTCATCTGCTCACGGGGGAAGTCCCCAAGGCACAGCTTGCAGGACATCAGGGGGTCCAGGGCCAGGTCCCAGGTGTGACGGTACCGTGCAGACGGGCCCGTCGTCATGACGTCTGGCACAGGTGACCTGGAACACAGATGGTTATAAGATCAGTAATACTGTAATAATTATTCATTCACTCATGGTAGAACGTCTGCGAGCAGGTTGGCAGGTAGCCTAGTGGTTAGAGTGGTGGGCTAGTAACCGGAAGGTTGCTGGATCGAATCCCTGGGCTGAATCTGTTGTTCTACCCCTGAGCAAGGCAGTTAACCTACTGTTCCCCGGTAAAGCTGTCATTGTAAATAAGAATTTGTTCTTAACTGACTTGCTTAGTAAAATGTATATATATACTTTTTAAGTCAGCCTAGATTCTTATTATTATTATATAATTATTATTATATAATAATAATTATTATTATTATCTAATTATTATTATCTAATTATTATTATATAATTATCATTATTATATTATTATTATCTTTCTATTGTGCTTCTTTGAAAATGAATACCATCAAATGACATCACTGGTTTGATGATTTTCAATTTGATCGTCCATCAACTTTTCATTGAATGAACAGTGTTTCTTCTAATGTTCATCAAAAGAAGTTCTTCATAACAACAGCTTGTTTAAAAATTCATATAGGTTATTTTGTCATGAATATTCAATCTGTCTAGCACGTTTGAAGGTGTTATGGAGTCATGAAAGTAACACTGTCATCCTTAGTTGCTGGTTTCGAGAGTGAACTGTTTTTTTTATTTTTTAAGTGCAGAGCCCATATCACTAAGATCTTTTCCCCTCCCCCTCCACATACGAGCTTACAACTGTTCAGAACAGTACAACACAGACCAGCCTCTACAGAACACTACAGCTCTTCAGAACAGTACAGCACAGACCAGCCTCTACAGAACACTACAGCTGTTCAGAACAGTACAGCACAGACCAGCCTCTACAGAACACTACAGCTGTTCAGAACAGTACAACACAGACCAGCCTCTACAGAACACTACAGCTGTTCAGAACAGTACAGTACAGACCAGCCTCTACAGAACACTACAGCTCTTCAGAACAGTACAGCACAGACCAGCCTCTACAGAACACTACAACTGTTCAGAACAGTACAACACAGACCAGCCTCTACAGAACACTACAGCTGTTCAGAACAGTACAACACAGACCAGCCTCTATAGGACACTACAGCTGTTCAGAACAGTACAACACAGACCAGCCTCTACGGGACACTACAGCTGTTCAGAACAGTACAACACAGACCAGCCTCTATAGGACACTACAGCTGTTCAGAACAGTACAGCACAGACCAGCCTCTATAGGACACTACAGCTGTTCAGAACAGTACAGCACAGACCAGCCTCTACAGGACACTACAGCTGTTCAGAACAGTACAGCACAGACGAGCCTCTACAGGACACTACAGCTGTTCAGAACAGTACAACACAGACCAGCCTCTACAGGACACTACAGCTGTTCAGACCAGTACAACACAGACCAGCCTCTACAGGACACTACAGCTGTTCAGAACAGTACAACACAGGCCAGCCTCTACAGGACACTACAACTGTTCAGAACAGTACAGCACAGACCAGCCTCTACAGGACACTACAGCTGTTCAGAACGGTACAACACAGACCAGCCTCTACAGAACACTACAGCTGTTCAGAACAGTACAGCACAGACCAGCCTCTACAGGACACTACAGCTGTTCAGAACAGTACAGCACAGACCAGCCTCTATAGAACACTACAGCTCTGCAGAACAGTACAGCACAGACCAGCCTCTACAGAACACTACAGCTGTTCAGAACAGTACAACACAGACAAGCCTCTACAGGACACTACAGCTGTTCAGAACAGTACAACACAGACCAGCCTCTACAGGACACTACAGCTGTTCAGACCAGTACAACACAGACCAGCCTCTACAGGACACTACAGCTGTTCAGAACAGTACAACACAGGCCAGCCTCTGCAGGACACTACAGCTGTTCAGAACAGTACAACACAGACCAGCCTCTACAGGACACAACAGCTGTTTAGAACAGGACAACACAGACCAGCCTCTACAGGACACTACAGCTGTTCAGAACAGTACAGCACAGACCAGCCTCTACAGGACACTACAGCTGTTCAGAACAGTACAGCACAGACCAGCCTCTACAGGACACTACAGCTGTTCAGAACAGTACAACACAGACCAGCCTCTACATGACACTACAGCTGTTCAGAACAGTACAACACAGACCAGCCTCTACAGGACACGACAGCTGTTCAGAACAGTACAACACAGGCCAGCCTCTACAGGACACTACAACTGTTCAGAACAGTACAGCACAGACCAGCCTCTACAGGACACTACAGCTGTTCAGAACAGTACAACACAGACCAGCCTCTACAGAACACTACAGCTGTTCAGAACAGTACAGCACAGACCAGCCTCTACAGGACACTACAGCTGTTCAGAACAGTACAACACAGGCCAGCCTCTACAGGACACTACAACTGTTCAGAACAGTACAGCAGAGACCAGCCTCTACAGAACACTACAGCTGTTCAGAACAGTACAACACAGACCAGCCTCTACAGAACACTACAGCTGTTCAGAACAGTACAGCACAGACCAGCCTCTACAGAACACTACAGCTCTTCAGAACAGTACAGCACAGACCAGCCTCTACAGAACACTACAGCTGTTCAGAACAGTACAACACAGACCAGCCTCTACAGAACACTACAGCTGTTCAGAACAGTACAGTACAGACCAGCCTCTACAGAACACTACAGCTCTTCAGAACAGTACAGCACAGACCAGCCTCTACAGAACACTACAACTGTTCAGAACAGTACAACACAGACCAGCCTCTACAGAACACTACAGCTGTTCAGAACAGTACAACACAGACCAGCCTCTATAGGACACTACAGCTGTTCAGAACAGTACAACACAGACCAGCCTCTACGGGACACTACAGCTGTTCAGAACAGTACAACACAGACCAGCCTCTATAGGACACTACAGCTGTTCAGAACAGTACAGCACAGACCAGCCTCTATAGGACACTACAGCTGTTCAGAACAGTACAGCACAGACCAGCCTCTACAGGACACTACAGCTGTTCAGAACAGTACAGCACAGACGAGCCTCTACAGGACACTACAGCTGTTCAGAACAGTACAACACAGACCAGCCTCTACAGGACACTACAGCTGTTCAGACCAGTACAACACAGACCAGCCTCTACAGGACACTACAGCTGTTCAGAACAGTACAACACAGGCCAGCCTCTACAGGACACTACAACTGTTCAGAACAGTACAGCACAGACCAGCCTCTACAGGACACTACAGCTGTTCAGAACGGTACAACACAGACCAGCCTCTACAGAACACTACAGCTGTTCAGAACAGTACAGCACAGACCAGCCTCTACAGGACACTACAGCTGTTCAGAACAGTACAGCACAGACCAGCCTCTATAGAACACTACAGCTCTGCAGAACAGTACAGCACAGACCAGCCTCTACAGAACACTACAGCTGTTCAGAACAGTACAACACAGACAAGCCTCTACAGGACACTACAGCTGTTCAGAACAGTACAACACAGACCAGCCTCTACAGGACACTACAGCTGTTCAGACCAGTACAACACAGACCAGCCTCTACAGGACACTACAGCTGTTCAGAACAGTACAACACAGGCCAGCCTCTGCAGGACACTACAACTGTTCAGAACAGTACAGCACAGACCAGCCTCTACAGGACACTACAGCTGTTCAGAACAGTACAACACAGACCAGCCTCTACAGAACACTACAGCTGTTCAGAACAGTACAACACAGACCAGCCTCTACAGGACACTACAGCTGTTCAGAACAGTACAGCAGAGACCAGCCTCTACAGAACACTACAGCTGTTCAGAACAGTACAACACAGACCAGCCTCTACAGGACACTACAGCTGTCCAGAACAGTACAACACAGGCCAGCCTCTGCAGGACACTACAACTGTTCAGAACAGTACAGCACAGACCAGCCTCTACAGGACACTACAGCTGTTCAGAACAGTACAACACAGACCAGCCTCTACAGAACACTACAACTGTTCAGAACAGTACAACACAGACCAGCCTCTACAGAACACTACAGCTGTTCAGAACAGTACAACACAGACCAGCCTCTATAGGACACTACAGCTGTTCAGAACAGTACAACACAGACCAGCCTCTACGGGACACTACAGCTGTTCAGAACAGTACAACACAGACCAGCCTCTATAGGACACTACAGCTGTTCAGAACAGTACAGCACAGACCAGCCTCTATAGGACACTACAGCTGTTCAGAACAGTACAGCACAGACCAGCCTCTACAGGACACTACAGCTGTTCAGAACAGTACAGCACAGACGAGCCTCTACAGGACACTACAGCTGTTCAGAACAGTACAACACAGACCAGCCTCTACAGGACACTACAGCTGTTCAGACCAGTACAACACAGACCAGCCTCTACAGGACACTACAGCTGTTCAGAACAGTACAACACAGGCCAGCCTCTACAGGACACTACAACTGTTCAGAACAGTACAGCACAGACCAGCTTCTACAGGACACTACAGCTGTTCAGAACGGTACAACACAGACCAGCCTCTACAGAACACTACAGCTGTTCAGAACAGTACAGCACAGACCAGCCTCTACAGGACACTACAGCTGTTCAGAACAGTACAGCACAGACCAGCCTCTATAGAACACTACAGCTCTGCAGAACAGTACAGCACAGACCAGCCTCTACAGAACACTACAGCTGTTCAGAACAGTACAACACAGACAAGCCTCTACAGGACACTACAGCTGTTCAGAACAGTACAACACAGACCAGCCTCTACAGGACACTACAGCTGTTCAGACCAGTACAACACAGACCAGCCTCTACAGGACACTACAGCTGTTCAGAACAGTACAACACAGGCCAGCCTCTGCAGGACACTACAACTGTTCAGAACAGTACAGCACAGACCAGCCTCTACAGGACACTACAGCTGTTCAGAACAGTACAACACAGACCAGCCTCTACAGAACACTACAGCTGTTCAGAACAGTACAACACAGACCAGCCTCTACAGGACACTACAGCTGTTCAGAACAGTACAACACAGACCAGCCTCTACAGGACACAACAGCTGTTTAGAACAGGACAACACAGACCAGCCTCTACAGGACACTACAGCTGTTCAGAACAGTACAGCACAGACCAGCCTCTACAGGACACTACAGCTGTTCAGAACAGTACAGCACAGACCAGCCTCTACAGGTCACTACAGCTGTTCAGAACAGTACAACACAGACCAGCCTCTACATGACACTACAGCTGTTCAGAACAGTACAACACAGACCAGCCTCTACAGGACACGACAGCTGTTCAGAACAGTACAACACAGGCCAGCCTCTACAGGACACTACAACTGTTCAGAACAGTACAGCACAGACCAGCCTCTACAGGACACTACAGCTGTTCAGAACAGTACAACACAGACCAGCCTCTACGGGACACTACAGCTGTTCAGAACAGTACAACACAGACCAGCCTCTATAGGACACTACAGCTGTTCAGAACAGTACAGCACAGACCAGCCTCTATAGGACACTACAGCTGTTCAGAACAGTACAGCACAGACCAGCCTCTACAGGACACTACAGCTGTTCAGAACAGTACAGCACAGACGAGCCTCTACAGGACACTACAGCTGTTCAGAACAGTACAACACAGACCAGCCTCTACAGGACACTACAGCTGTTCAGACCAGTACAACACAGACCAGCCTCTACAGGACACTACAGCTGTTCAGAACAGTACAACACAGGCCAGCCTCTACAGGACACTACAACTGTTCAGAACAGTACAGCACAGACCAGCCTCTACAGGACACTACAGCTGTTCAGAACGGTACAACACAGACCAGCCTCTACAGAACACTACAGCTGTTCAGAACAGTACAGCACAGACCAGCCTCTACAGGACACTACAGCTGTTCAGAACAGTACAGCACAGACCAGCCTCTATAGAACACTACAGCTCTGCAGAACAGTACAGCACAGACCAGCCTCTACAGAACACTACAGCTGTTCAGAACAGTACAACACAGACAAGCCTCTACAGGACACTACAGCTGTTCAGAACAGTACAACACAGACCAGCCTCTACAGGACACTACAGCTGTTCAGACCAGTACAACACAGACCAGCCTCTACAGGACACTACAGCTGTTCAGAACAGTACAACACAGGCCAGCCTCTGCAGGACACTACAACTGTTCAGAACAGTACAGCACAGACCAGCCTCTACAGGACACTACAGCTGTTCAGAACAGTACAACACAGACCAGCCTCTACAGAACACTACAGCTGTTCAGAACAGTACAACACAGACCAGCCTCTACAGGACACTACAGCTGTTCAGAACAGTACAGCAGAGACCAGCCTCTACAGAACACTACAGCTGTTCAGAACAGTACAACACAGACCAGCCTCTACAGGACACTACAGCTGTTCAGAACAGTACAACACAGGCCAGCCTCTGCAGGACACTACAACTGTTCAGAACAGTACAGCACAGACCAGCCTCTACAGGACACTACAGCTGTTCAGAACAGTACAACACAGACCAGCCTCTACAGAACACTACAACTGTTCAGAACAGTACAACACAGACCAGCCTCTACAGAACACTACAGCTGTTCAGAACAGTACAACACAGACCAGCCTCTATAGGACACTACAGCTGTTCAGAACAGTACAACACAGACCAGCCTCTACGGGACACTACAGCTGTTCAGAACAGTACAACACAGACCAGCCTCTATAGGACACTACAGCTGTTCAGAACAGTACAGCACAGACCAGCCTCTATAGGACACTACAGCTGTTCAGAACAGTACAGCACAGACCAGCCTCTACAGGACACTACAGCTGTTCAGAACAGTACAGCACAGACGAGCCTCTACAGGACACTACAGCTGTTCAGAACAGTACAACACAGACCAGCCTCTACAGGACACTACAGCTGTTCAGACCAGTACAACACAGACCAGCCTCTACAGGACACTACAGCTGTTCAGAACAGTACAACACAGGCCAGCCTCTACAGGACACTACAACTGTTCAGAACAGTACAGCACAGACCAGCCTCTACAGGACACTACAGCTGTTCAGAACGGTACAACACAGACCAGCCTCTACAGAACACTACAGCTGTTCAGAACAGTACAGCACAGACCAGCCTCTACAGGACACTACAGCTGTTCAGAACAGTACAGCACAGACCAGCCTCTATAGAACACTACAGCTCTGCAGAACAGTACAGCACAGACCAGCCTCTACAGAACACTACAGCTGTTCAGAACAGTACAACACAGACAAGCCTCTACAGGACACTACAGCTGTTCAGAACAGTACAACACAGACCAGCCTCTACAGGACACTACAGCTGTTCAGACCAGTACAACACAGACCAGCCTCTACAGGACACTACAGCTGTTCAGAACAGTACAACACAGGCCAGCCTCTGCAGGACACTACAACTGTTCAGAACAGTACAGCACAGACCAGCCTCTACAGGACACTACAGCTGTTCAGAACAGTACAACACAGACCAGCCTCTACAGAACACTACAGCTGTTCAGAACAGTACAACACAGACCAGCCTCTACAGGACACTACAGCTGTTCAGAACAGTACAACACAGACCAGCCTCTACAGGACACAACAGCTGTTTAGAACAGGACAACACAGACCAGCCTCTACAGGACACTACAGCTGTTCAGAACAGTACAGCACAGACCAGCCTCTACAGGACACTACAGCTGTTCAGAACAGTACAGCACAGACCAGCCTCTACAGGTCACTACAGCTGTTCAGAACAGTACAACACAGACCAGCCTCTACATGACACTACAGCTGTTCAGAACAGTACAACACAGACCAGCCTCTACAGGACACGACAGCTGTTCAGAACAGTACAACACAGGCCAGCCTCTACAGGACACTACAACTGTTCAGAACAGTACAGCACAGACCAGCCTCTACAGGACACTACAGCTGTTCAGAACAGTACAACACAGACCAGCCTCTACAGAACACTACAGCTGTTCAGAACAGTACAGCACAGACCAGCCTCTACAGGACACTACAGCTGTTCAGAACAGTACAACACAGGCCAGCCTCTACAGGACACTACAACTGTTCAGAACAGTACAGCAGAGACCAGCCTCTACAGAACACTACAGCTGTTCAGAACAGTACAACACAGACCAGCCTCTACAGAACACTACAGCTGTTCAGAACAGTACAGCACAGACCAGCCTCTACAGAACACTACAGCTCTTCAGAACAGTACAGCACAGACCAGCCTCTACAGAACACTACAGCTGTTCAGAACAGTACAACACAGACCAGCCTCTACAGGACACTACAGCTGTTCAGAACAGTACAACACAGGCCAGCCTCTACAGGACACTACAGCTGTTCAGAACAGTACAACACAGACCAGCCTCTACAGAACACTACAGCTGTTCAGAACAGTACAGCACAGACCAGCCTCTACAGAACACTACAGCTCTTCAGAACAGTACAGCACAGACCAGCCTCTACAGAACACTACAGCTGTTCAGAACAGTACAACACAGACCAGCCTCTACAGGACACTACAGCTGTTCAGAACAGTACAACACAGACCAGCCTCTACAGAACACTACAGCTGTTCAGAACAGTACAGTACAGACCAGCCTCTACAGAACACTACAGCTCTTCAGAACAGTACAGCACAGACCAGCCTCTACAGAACACTACAACTGTTCAGAACAGTACAACACAGACCAGCCTCTACAGAACACTACAGCTGTTCAGAACAGTACAACACAGACCAGCCTCTATAGGACACTACAGCTGTTCAGAACAGTACAACACAGACCAGCCTCTACGGGACACTACAGCTGTTCAGAACAGTACAACACAGACCAGCCTCTATAGGACACTACAGCTGTTCAGAACAGTACAGCACAGACCAGCCTCTATAGGACACTACAGCTGTTCAGAACAGTACAGCACAGACCAGCCTCTACAGGACACTACAGCTGTTCAGAACAGTACAGCACAGACGAGCCTCTACAGGACACTACAGCTGTTCAGAACAGTACACCACAGACCAGCCTCTACAGGACACTACAGCTGTTCAGACCAGTACAACACAGACCAGCCTCTACAGGACACTACAGCTGTTCAGAACAGTACAACACAGGCCAGCCTCTACAGGACACTACAACTGTTCAGAACAGTACAGCACAGACCAGCCTCTACAGGACACTACAGCTGTTCAGAACGGTACAACACAGACCAGCCTCTACAGAACACTACAGCTGTTCAGAACAGTACAGCACAGACCAGCCTCTACAGGACACTACAGCTGTTCAGAACAGTACAACACAGGCCAGCCTCTACAGGACACTACAACTGTTCAGAACAGTACAGCAGAGACCAGCCACTACAGAACACTACAGCTGTTCAGAACAGTACAACACAGACCAGCCTCTACAGAACACTACAGCTGTTCAGAACAGTACAGCACAGACCAGCCTCTACAGAACACTACAGCTGTTCAGAACAGTACAACACAGACCAGCCTCTACGGGACACTACAGCTGTTCAGAACAGTACAACACAGACCAGCCTCTATAGGACACTACAGCTGTTCAGAACAGTACAGCACAGACCAGCCTCTATAGGACACTACAGCTGTTCAGAACAGTACAACACAGACCAGCCTCTACAGGACACGACAGCTGTTCAGAACAGTACAACACAGGCCAGCCTCTACAGGACACTACAACTGTTCAGAACAGTACAGCACAGACCAGCCTCTACAGGACACTACAGCTGTTCAGAACAGTACAACACAGACCAGCCTCTACAGAACACTACAGCTGTTCAGAACAGTACAGCACAGACCAGCCTCTACAGGACACTACAGCTGTTCAGAACAGTACAACACAGGCCAGCCTCTACAGGACACTACAGCTGTTGAGAACAGTACAACACAGACCAGCCTCTACAGAACACTACAGCTGTTCAGAACAGTACAGCACAGACCAGCCTCTACAGAACACTACAGCTCTTCAGAACAGTACAGCACAGACCAGCCTCTACAGAACACTACAGCTGTTCAGAACAGTACACCACAGACCAGCCTCTACAGGACACTACAGCTGTTCAGACCAGTACAACACAGACCAGCCTCTACAGGACACTACAGCTGTTCAGAACAGTACAACACAGGCCAGCCTCTACAGGACACTACAACTGTTCAGAACAGTACAGCACAGACCAGCCTCTACAGGACACTACAGCTGTTCAGAACGGTACAACACAGACCAGCCTCTACAGAACACTACAGCTGTTCAGAACAGTACAGCACAGACCAGCCTCTACAGGACACTACAGCTGTTCAGAACAGTACAACACAGGCCAGCCTCTACAGGACACTACAACTGTTCAGAACAGTACAGCAGAGACCAGCCTCTACAGAACACTACAGCTGTTCAGAACAGTACAACACAGACCAGCCTCTACAGAACACTACAGCTGTTCAGAACAGTACAGCACAGACCAGCCTCTACAGAACACTACAGCTGTTCAGAACAGTACAACACAGACCAGCCTCTACGGGACACTACAGCTGTTCAGAACAGTACAACACAGACCAGCCTCTATAGGACACTACAGCTGTTCAGAACAGTACAGCACAGACCAGCCTCTATAGGACACTACAGCTGTTCAGAACAGTACAGCACAGACCAGCCTCTACAGGACACTACAGCTGTTCAGAACAGTACAGCACAGACGAGCCTCTACAGGACACTACAGCTGTTCAGAACAGTACAACACAGACCAGCCTCTACAGGACACTACAGCTGTTCAGACCAGTACAACACAGACCAGCCTCTACAGGACACTACAGCTGTTCAGAACAGTACAACACAGGCCAGCCTCTACAGGACACTACAACTGTTCAGAACAGTACAGCACAGACCAGCCTCTACAGGACACTACAGCTGTTCAGAACGGTACAACACAGACCAGCCTCTACAGAACACTACAGCTGTTCAGAACAGTACAGCACAGACCAGCCTCTACAGGACACTACAGCTGTTCAGAACAGTACAGCACAGACCAGCCTCTATAGAACACTACAGCTCTGCAGAACAGTACAGCACAGACCAGCCTCTACAGAACACTACAGCTGTTCAGAACAGTACAACACAGACAAGCCTCTACAGGACACTACAGCTGTTCAGAACAGTACAACACAGACCAGCCTCTACAGGACACTACAGCTGTTCAGACCAGTACAACACAGACCAGCCTCTACAGGACACTACAGCTGTTCAGAACAGTACAACACAGGCCAGCCTCTGCAGGACACTACAACTGTTCAGAACAGTACAGCACAGACCAGCCTCTACAGGACACTACAGCTGTTCAGAACAGTACAACACAGACCAGCCTCTACAGAACACTACAGCTGTTCAGAACAGTACAACACAGACCAGCCTCTACAGGACACTACAGCTGTTCAGAACAGTACAACACAGACCAGCCTCTACAGGACACAACAGCTGTTTAGAACAGGACAACACAGACCAGCCTCTACAGGACACTACAGCTGTTCAGAACAGTACAGCACAGACCAGCCTCTACAGGACACTACAGCTGTTCAGAACAGTACAGCACAGACCAGCCTCTACAGGACACTACAGCTGTTCAGAACAGTACAACACATACCAGCCTCTACATGACACTACAGCTGTTCAGAACAGTACAACACAGACCAGCCTCTACAGGACACGACAGCTGTTCAGAACAGTACAACACAGGCCAGCCTCTACAGGACACTACAACTGTTCAGAACAGTACAGCACAGACCAGCCTCTACAGGACACTACAGCTGTTCAGAACAGTACAACACAGACCAGCCTCTACAGAACACTACAGCTGTTCAGAACAGTACAGCACAGACCAGCCTCTACAGGACACTACAGCTGTTCAGAACAGTACAACACAGGCCAGCCTCTACAGGACACTACAACTGTTCAGAACAGTACAGCAGAGACCAGCCTCTACAGAACACTACAGCTGTTCAGAACAGTACAACACAGACCAGCCTCTACAGAACACTACAGCTGTTCAGAACAGTACAGCACAGACCAGCCTCTACAGAACACTACAGCTCTTCAGAACAGTACAGCACAGACCAGCCTCTACAGAACACTACAGCTGTTCAGAACAGTACAACACAGACCAGCCTCTACAGAACACTACAGCTGTTCAGAACAGTACAGTACAGACCAGCCTCTACAGAACACTACAGCTCTTCAGAACAGTACAGCACAGACCAGCCTCTACAGAACACTACAACTGTTCAGAACAGTACAACACAGACCAGCCTCTACAGAACACTACAGCTGTTCAGAACAGTACAACACAGACCAGCCTCTATAGGACACTACAGCTGTTCAGAACAGTACAACACAGACCAGCCTCTACGGGACACTACAGCTGTTCAGAACAGTACAACACAGACCAGCCTCTATAGGACACTACAGCTGTTCAGAACAGTACAGCACAGACCAGCCTCTATAGGACACTACAGCTGTTCAGAACAGTACAGCACAGACCAGCCTCTACAGGACACTACAGCTGTTCAGAACAGTACAGCACAGACGAGCCTCTACAGGACACTACAGCTGTTCAGAACAGTACAACACAGACCAGCCTCTACAGGACACTACAGCTGTTCAGACCAGTACAACACAGACCAGCCTCTACAGGACACTACAGCTGTTCAGAACAGTACAACACAGGCCAGCCTCTACAGGACACTACAACTGTTCAGAACAGTACAGCACAGACCATCCTCTACAGGACACTACAGCTGTTCAGAACGGTACAACACAGACCAGCCTCTACAGAACACTACAGCTGTTCAGAACAGTACAGCACAGACCAGCCTCTACAGGACACTACAGCTGTTCAGAACAGTACAGCACAGACCAGCCTCTATAGAACACTACAGCTCTGCAGAACAGTACAGCACAGACCAGCCTCTACAGAACACTACAGCTGTTCAGAACAGTACAACACAGACAAGCCTCTACAGGACACTACAGCTGTTCAGAACAGTACAACACAGACCAGCCTCTACAGGACACTACAGCTGTTCAGACCAGTACAACACAGACCAGCCTCTACAGGACACTACAGCTGTTCAGAACAGTACAACACAGGCCAGCCTCTGCAGGACACTACAACTGTTCAGAACAGTACAGCACAGACCAGCCTCTACAGGACACTACAGCTGTTCAGAACAGTACAACACAGACCAGCCTCTACAGAACACTACAGCTGTTCAGAACAGTACAACACAGACCAGCCTCTACAGGACACTACAGCTGTTCAGAACAGTACAGCAGAGACCAGCCTCTACAGAACACTACAGCTGTTCAGAACAGTACAACACAGACCAGCCTCTACAGAACACTACAGCTGTTCAGAACAGTACAGCACAGACCAGCCTCTACAGAACACTACAGCTCTTCAGAACAGTACAGCACAGACCAGCCTCTACAGAACACTACAGCTGTTCAGAACAGTACAACACAGACCAGCCTCTACAGAACACTACAGCTGTTCAGAACAGTACAGTACAGACCAGCCTCTACAGAACACTACAGCTCTTCAGAACAGTACAGCACAGACCAGCCTCTACAGAACACTACAACTGTTCAGAACAGTACAACACAGACCAGCCTCTACAGAACACTACAGCTGTTCAGAACAGTACAACACAGACCAGCCTCTATAGGACACTACAGCTGTTCAGAACAGTACAACACAGACCAGCCTCTACGGGACACTACAGCTGTTCAGAACAGTACAACACAGACCAGCCTCTATAGGACACTACAGCTGTTCAGAACAGTACAGCACAGACCAGCCTCTATAGGACACTACAGCTGTTCAGAACAGTACAGCACAGACCAGCCTCTACAGGACACTACAGCTGTTCAGAACAGTACAGCACAGACGAGCCTCTACAGGACACTACAGCTGTTCAGAACAGTACAACACAGACCAGCCTCTACAGGACACTACAGCTGTTCAGACCAGTACAACACAGACCAGCCTCTACAGGACACTACAGCTGTTCAGAACAGTACAACACAGGCCAGCCTCTACAGGACACTACAACTGTTCAGAACAGTACAGCACAGACCAGCCTCTACAGGACACTACAGCTGTTCAGAACGGTACAACACAGACCAGCCTCTACAGAACACTACAGCTGTTCAGAACAGTACAGCACAGACCAGCCTCTACAGGACACTACAGCTGTTCAGAACAGTACAGCACAGACCAGCCTCTATAGAACACTACAGCTCTGCAGAACAGTACAGCACAGACCAGCCTCTACAGAACACTACAGCTGTTCAGAACAGTACAACACAGACAAGCCTCTACAGGACACTACAGCTGTTCAGAACAGTACAACACAGACCAGCCTCTACAGGACACTACAGCTGTTCAGACCAGTACAACACAGACCAGCCTCTACAGGACACTACAGCTGTTCAGAACAGTACAACACAGGCCAGCCTCTGCAGGACACTACAACTGTTCAGAACAGTACAGCACAGACCAGCCTCTACAGGACACTACAGCTGTTCAGAACAGTACAACACAGACCAGCCTCTACAGAACACTACAGCTGTTCAGAACAGTACAACACAGACCAGCCTCTACAGGACACTACAGCTGTTCAGAACAGTACAACACAGACCAGCCTCTACAGGACACAACAGCTGTTTAGAACAGGACAACACAGACCAGCCTCTACAGGACACTACAGCTGTGCAGAACAGTACAGCACAGACCAGCCTCTACAGGACACTACAGCTGTTCAGAACAGTACAGCACAGACCAGCCTCTACAGGTCACTACAGCTGTTCAGAACAGTACAACACAGACCAGCCTCTACATGACACTACAGCTGTTCAGAACAGTACAACACAGACCAGCCTCTACAGGACACGACAGCTGTTCAGAACAGTACAACACAGGCCAGCCTCTACAGGACACTACAACTGTTCAGAACAGTACAGCACAGACCAGCCTCTACAGGACACTACAGCTGTTCAGAACAGTACAACACAGACCAGCCTCTACAGAACACTACAGCTGTTCAGAACAGTACAGCACAGACCAGCCTCTACAGGACACTACAGCTGTTCAGAACAGTACAACACAGGCCAGCCTCTACAGGACACTACAACTGTTCAGAACAGTACAGCAGAGACCAGCCTCTACAGAACACTACAGCTGTTCAGAACAGTACAACACAGACCAGCCTCTACAGAACACTACAGCTGTTCAGAACAGTACAGCACAGACCAGCCTCTACAGAACACTACAGCTCTTCAGAACAGTACAGCACAGACCAGCCTCTACAGAACACTACAGCTGTTCAGAACAGTACAACACAGACCAGCCTCTACAGGACACTACAGCTGTTCAGAACAGTACAACACAGGCCAGCCTCTACAGGACACTACAGCTGTTCAGAACAGTACAACACAGACCAGCCTCTACAGAACACTACAGCTGTTCAGAACAGTACAGCACAGACCAGCCTCTACAGAACACTACAGCTCTTCAGAACAGTACAGCACAGACCAGCCTCTACAGAACACTACAGCTGTTCAGAACAGTACAACACAGACCAGCCTCTACAGGACACTACAGCTGTTCAGAACAGTACAACACAGGCCAGCCTCTACAGGACACTACAACTGTTCAGAACAGTACAGCACAGACCAGCCTCTACAGGACACTACAGCTGTTCAGAACAGTACAAACACAGACCAGCCTCTACAGAACACTACAGCTGTTCAGAACAGTACAGCACAGACCAGCCTCTACAGAACACTACAGCTGTTCAGAACAGTACAGCACAGACCAGCCTCTACAGAACACTACAGCAGTTCAGAACAGTACAACACAGACCAGCCTCTACAGGACACTACAGCTGTTCAGAACAGTACAACACAGACAAGCCTCTACAGGACACTACAGCTGTTCAGAACAGTACAACACAGACCAGCCTCTACAGAACACTACAGCTGTTCAGAACAGTACAGCACAGACCAGCCTCTACAGGACACTACAGCTGTTCAGAACAGTACAACACAGACCAGCCTCTACAGGACACTACAGCTGTTCAGAACAGTACAACACAGACCAGCCTCTACAGAACACTACAGCTGTTCAGAACAGTATAGCACAGACCAGCCTCTACAGGACACTACAGCTGTTCAGAACAATACAACACAGACCAGCCTCTACAGGACACTACAACTGTTCAGAACAGTACAGCACAGACCAGCCTCTACAGGACACTACAGCTGTTCAGAACAGTACAGCACAGACCAGCCTCTACAGAACACTACAGCTGTTCAGAACAGTACAGCACAGACCAGCCTCTACAGAACACTACAGCTGTTCAGAACAGTACAGCACAGACCAGCCTCTACAGAACACTACAGCAGTTCAGAACAGTACAACACAGACCAGCCTCTACAGGACACTACAGCTGTTCAGAACAGTACAACACAGACAAGCCTCTACAGGACACTACAGCTGTTCAGAACAGTACAACACAGACCAGCCTCTACAGAACACTACAGCTGTTCAGAACAGTACAGCACAGACCAGCCTCTACAGGACACTACAGCTGTTCAGAACAGTACAACACAGACCAGCCTCTACAGGACACTACAGCTGTTCAGAACAGTACAACACAGACCAGCCTCTACAGAACACTACAGCTGTTCAGAACAGTATAGCACAGACCAGCCTCTACAGGACACTACAGCTGTTCAGAACAATACAACACAGACCAGCCTCTACAGGACACTACAACTGTTCAGAACAGTACAGCACAGACCAGCCTCTACAGGACACTACAGCTGTTCAGAACAGTACAGCACAGACCAGCCTCTACAGGACACTACAGCTGTTCAGAACAGTACAGCACAGACCAGCCTCTACAGGACACTACAGCTGTTCAGACCAGTACAACACAGACCAGCCTCTACAGGACACTACAGCTGTTCAGAACAGTACAACACAGGCCAGCCTCTACAGGACACTACAACTGTTCAGAACAGTACAGCACAGACCAGCCTCTACAGGACACTACAGCTGTTCAGAACAGTACAACACAGACCAGCCTCTACAGAACACTACAGCTGTTCAGAACAGTACAGCACAGACCAGCCTCTACAGGACACTACAGCTGTTCAGAACAGTACAGCACAGACCAGCCTCTACAGAACACTACAGCTCTGCAGAACAGTACAGCACAGACCAGCCTCTACAGGACACTACAGCTGTTCAGAACAGTACAACACAGACCAGCCTCTACAGGACACTACAGCTGTTCAGAACAGTACAACACAGACCAGCCTCTACAGAACACTACAGCTGTTCAGAACAGTATAGCACAGACCAGCCTCTACAGGACACTACAGCTGTTCAGAACAATACAACACAGACCAGCCTCTACAGGACACTACAACTGTTCAGAACAGTACAGCACAGACCAGCCTCTACAGGACACTACAGCTGTTCAGAACAGTACAGCACAGACCAGCCTCTACAGAACACTACAGCTCTGCAGAACAGTACAGCACAGACCAGCCTCTACAGAACACTACAGCTGTTCAGAACAGTACAACACAGACCAGCCTCTACAGGACACTACAGCTGTTCAGAACAGTACAAACACAGACCAGCCTCTACAGAACACTACAGCTGTTCAGAACAGTACAGCACAGACCAGCCTCTACAGAACACTACAGCTGTTCAGAACAGTACAGCACAGACCAGCCTCTACAGAACACTACAGCAGTTCAGAACAGTACAACACAGACCAGCCTCTACAGGACACTACAGCTGTTCAGAACAGTACAACACAGACAAGCCTCTACAGGACACTACAGCTGTTCAGAACAGTACAACACAGACCAGCCTCTACAGAACACTACAGCTGTTCAGAACAGTACAGCACAGACCAGCCTCTACAGGACACTACAGCTGTTCAGAACAGTACAACACAGACCAGCCTCTACAGGACACTACAGCTGTTCAGAACAGTACAACACAGACCAGCCTCTACAGAACACTACAGCTGTTCAGAACAGTATAGCACAGACCAGCCTCTACAGGACACTACAGCTGTTCAGAACAATACAACACAGACCAGCCTCTACAGGACACTACAACTGTTCAGAACAGTACAGCACAGACCAGCCTCTACAGGACACTACAGCTGTTCAGAACAGTACAGCACAGACCAGCCTCTACAGGACACTACAGCTGTTCAGAACAGTACAGCACAGACCAGCCTCTACAGGACACTACAGCTGTTCAGACCAGTACAACACAGACCAGCCTCTACAGGACACTACAGCTGTTCAGAACAGTACAACACAGGTCAGCCTCTACAGGACACTACAACTGTTCAGAACAGTACAACACAGACCAGCCTCTACAGGACACTACAGCTGTTCAGAACAGTACAAACACAGACCAGCCTCTACAGAACACTACAGCTGTTCAGAACAGTACAGCACAGACCAGCCTCTACAGAACACTACAGCTGTTCAGAACAGTACAGCACAGACCAGCCTCTACAGAACACTACAGCAGTTCAGAACAGTACAACACAGACCAGCCTCTACAGGACACTACAGCTGTTCAGAACAGTACAACACAGACAAGCCTCTACAGGACACTACAGCTGTTCAGAACAGTACAACACAGACCAGCCTCTACAGGACACTACAGCTGTTCAGAACAGTACAACACAGGTCAGCCTCTACAGGACACTACAACTGTTCAGAACAGTACAGCACAGACCAGCCTCTACAGGACACTACAGCTGTTCAGAACAGTACAGCACAGACCAGCCTCTACAGGACACTACAGCTGTTCAGAACAGTACAGCACAGACCAGCCTCTACAGGACACTACAGCTGTTCAGACCAGTACAACACAGACCAGCCTCTACAGGACACTACAGCTGTTCAGAACAGTACAACACAGGCCAGCCTCTACAGGACACTACAACTGTTCAGAACAGTACAGCACAGACCAGCCTCTACAGGACACTACAGCTGTTCAGAACAGTACAACACAGACCAGCCTCTACAGAACACTACAGCTGTTCAGAACAGTACAGCACAGACCAGCCTCTACAGGACACTACAGCTGTTCAGAACAGTACAGCACAGACCAGCCTCTACAGAACACTACAGCTCTGCAGAACAGTACAGCACAGACCAGCCTCTACAGGACACTACAGCTGTTCAGAACAGTACAACACAGACCAGCCTCTACAGGACACTACAGCTGTTCAGAACAGTACAACACAGACCAGCCTCTACAGAACACTACAGCTGTTCAGAACAGTATAGCACAGACCAGCCTCTACAGGACACTACAGCTGTTCAGAACAATACAACACAGACCAGCCTCTACAGGACACTACAACTGTTCAGAACAGTACAGCACAGACCAGCCTCTACAGGACACTACAGCTGTTCAGAACAGTACAGCACAGACCAGCCTCTACAGAACACTACAGCTCTGCAGAACAGTACAGCACAGACCAGCCTCTACAGAACACTACAGCTGTTCAGAACAGTACAACACAGACCAGCCTCTACAGGACACTACAGCTGTTCAGAACAGTACAAACACAGACCAGCCTCTACAGAACACTACAGCTGTTCAGAACAGTACAGCACAGACCAGCCTCTACAGAACACTACAGCTGTTCAGAACAGTACAGCACAGACCAGCCTCTACAGAACACTACAGCAGTTCAGAACAGTACAACACAGACCAGCCTCTACAGGACACTACAGCTGTTCAGAACAGTACAACACAGACAAGCCTCTACAGGACACTACAGCTGTTCAGAACAGTACAACACAGACCAGCCTCTACAGAACACTACAGCTGTTCAGAACAGTACAGCACAGACCAGCCTCTACAGGACACTACAGCTGTTCAGAACAGTACAACACAGACCAGCCTCTACAGGACACTACAGCTGTTCAGAACAGTACAACACAGACCAGCCTCTACAGAACACTACAGCTGTTCAGAACAGTATAGCACAGACCAGCCTCTACAGGACACTACAGCTGTTCAGAACAATACAACACAGACCAGCCTCTACAGGACACTACAACTGTTCAGAACAGTACAGCACAGACCAGCCTCTACAGGACACTACAGCTGTTCAGAACAGTACAGCACAGACCAGCCTCTACAGGACACTACAGCTGTTCAGAACAGTACAGCACAGACCAGCCTCTACAGGACACTACAGCTGTTCAGACCAGTACAACACAGACCAGCCTCTACAGGACACTACAGCTGTTCAGAACAGTACAACACAGGTCAGCCTCTACAGGACACTACAACTGTTCAGAACAGTACAACACAGACCAGCCTCTACAGGACACTACAGCTGTTCAGAACAGTACAAACACAGACCAGCCTCTACAGAACACTACAGCTGTTCAGAACAGTACAGCACAGACCAGCCTCTACAGAACACTACAGCTGTTCAGAACAGTACAGCACAGACCAGCCTCTACAGAACACTACAGCAGTTCAGAACAGTACAACACAGACCAGCCTCTACAGGACACTACAGCTGTTCAGAACAGTACAACACAGACAAGCCTCTACAGGACACTACAGCTGTTCAGAACAGTACAACACAGACCAGCCTCTACAGAACACTACAGCTGTTCAGAACAGTACAGCACAGACCAGCCTCTACAGGACACTACAGCTGTTCAGAACAGTACAACACAGACCAGCCTCTACAGGACACTACAGCTGTTCAGAACAGTACAACACAGACCAGCCTCTACAGAACACTACAGCTGTTCAGAACAGTATAGCACAGACCAGCCTCTACAGGACACTACAGCTGTTCAGAACAATACAACACAGACCAGCCTCTACAGGACACTACAACTGTTCAGAACAGTACAGCACAGACCAGCCTCTACAGGACACTACAGCTGTTCAGAACAGTACAGCACAGACCAGCCTCTACAGGACACTACAGCTGTTCAGACCAGTACAACACAGACCAGCCTCTACAGGACACTACAGCTGTTCAGAACAGTACAACACAGGCCAGCCTCTACAGGACACTACAACTGTTCAGAACAGTACAGCACAGACCAGCCTCTACAGGACACTACAGCTGTTCAGAACAGTACAACACAGACCAGCCTCTACAGAACACTACAGCTGTTCAGAACAGTACAGCACAGACCAGCCTCTACAGGACACTACAGCTGTTCAGAACAGTACAGCACAGACCAGCCTCTACAGAACACTACAGCTCTGCAGAACAGTACAGCACAGACCAGCCTCTACAGAACACTACAGCTGTTCAGAACAGTACAACACAGACAAGCCTCTACAGGACACTACAGCTGTTCAGAACAGTACAACACAGACCAGCCTCTACAGAACACTACAGCTGTTCAGAACAGTACAGCACAGACCAGCCTCTACAGGACACTACAGCTGTTCAGAACAGTACAGCACAGACCAGCCTCTACAGGACACTACAGCTGTTCAGAACAGTACAGCACAGACCAGCCTCTACAGGACACTACAGCTGTTCAGAACAGTACAACACAGACCAGCCTCTACATGACACTACAGCTGTTCAAAACAGTACAACACAGACCAGCCTCTACAGGACACGACAGCTGTTCAGAACAGTACAACACAGGCCAGCCTCTACAGGACACTACAACTGTTCAGAACAGTACAGCACAGACCAGCCTCTACAGGACACTACAGCTGTTCAGAACAGTACAACACAGACCAGCCTCTACAGAACACTACAGCTGTTCAGAACAGTACAGCACAGACCAGCCTCTACAGGACACTACAGCTGTTCAGAACAGTACAACACAGGCCAGCCTCTACAGGACACTACAACTGTTCAGAACAGTACAGCAGAGACCAGCCTCTACAGAACACTACAGCTGTTCAGAACAGTACAACACAGACCAGCCTCTACAGAACACTACAGCTCTTCAGAACAGTACAGCACAGACAAGCCTCTACAGAACACTACAGCTGTTCAGAACAGTACAACACAGACCAGCCTCTACAGGACACTACAGCTGTTCAGAACAGTACAACACAGGCCAGCCTCTACAGGACACTACAGCTGTTCAGAACAGTACAACACAGACCAGCCTCTACAGAACACTACAGCTGTTCAGAACAGTACAGCACAGACCAGCCTCTACAGAACACTACAGCTCTTCAGAACAGTACAGCACAGACCAGCCTCTACAGAACACTACAGCTCTTCAGAACAGTACAACACAGACCAGCCTCTACAGGACACTACAGCTGTTCAGAACAGTACAACACAGGCCAGCCTCTACAGGACACTACAACTGTTCAGAACAGTACAGCACAGACCAGCCTCTACAGGACACTACAGCTGTTCAGAACAGTACAAACACAGACCAGCCTCTACAGAACACTACAGCTGTTCAGAACAGTACAGCACAGACCAGCCTCTACAGAACACTACAGCTGTTCAGAACAGTACAGCACAGACCAGCCTCTACAGAACACTACAGCAGTTCAGAACAGTACAACACAGACCAGCCTCTACAGGACACTACAGCTGTTCAGAACAGTACAACACAGACCAGCCTCTACAGAACACTACAGCTGTTCAGAACAGTATAGCACAGACCAGCCTCTACAGGACACTACAGCTGTTCAGAACAATACAACACAGACCAGCCTCTACAGGACACTACAACTGTTCAGAACAGTACAGCACAGACCAGCCTCTACAGGACACTACAGCTGTTCAGAACAGTACAGCACAGACCAGCCTCTACAGGACACTACAGCTGTTCAGAACAGTACAACACAGACCAGCCTCTACAGGACACTACAGCTGTTCAGAACAGTACAGCACAGACCAGCCTCTACAGGACACTACAGCTGTTCAGAACAGTACAGCACAGACCAGCCTCTACAGGACACTACAGCTGTTCAGAACAGTACAACACAGACCAGCCTCTACAGGACACTACAGCTGTTCAGAACAGTACAACACAGACCAGCCTCTCTCCACTCCATTCGGGTTCCAGAGAGAGGGAGAGAGAGCTTCATTTCAGAGACTTCATTTCAACCTAGAGTGAGTGAATGTGAGAAGCGTTATGCAAATATACAACACGTTCCTCTCACTTCACACAGAGTAGAGGGAAGTTGTGAATTGATTGACCAGGCACCATGACTGTGTTAAGCCTTTAAACGGCCCTACTCTGTACTGTGTGAGAGGGATGCCTCATGGGGAGGGCCAAGCTACTGTGGAACTGGCACCACAGGAATTTATGAAAGCAGAGCCAAGTTCAAACCTCAAACCTCAATGGTCTAAAGTGACTATTTATGAACAAAGATGGAAATGAGTGTTGCTTGCCTTCCACAGAGCCATGCGTCACTACTGTAACTAGACTATACAGCTAGTGAGTCCTCTTTTCTACCCTAAGATGATTCATGTGGATTGGTAGTGTGGAGACAGGGTTGGAGACGACAGGGTTGGAGACGACAGGGTTGGAGACAGATGGAACTGAAGGACCTCCTGGAGGACTGTGTGTGTGTGTGCGTGTGTGTGTGTGTGTGTGTGTGGATGACCAACATCACACAGTTGTACCACAGCCAGACCTCCTTCCCACCCCCACCACTCTAATATTAGGAACCTGAGTGAGAGTATGTGACCGTGTCTGAATGTCTGAAACTATAAAAAGGAACATGTTGATGACACATGGGCACATGGCGTATCACATCCTCCACAAAGTGTCAATACAACAACATTTTCCTCCAAACACAGTACAGATGAGAAAATACGTGTCATATGGATATCACTCCAGACAACATGTCTCACAGTGGGTTCGCCCCAAATGGCACCCTAGTGCATTTTAGTGCAAAATAGTGCACTAGTGGAGAATCTGGTGCCATTTGGGACTCACACTTAGTGTTTCTACTGTATAATAACCAGACGGTATGAGAAAATATATATCCAGAAATAAGGTAGATATCATCCTAACTGATGTTGTCACATTAATATACAGAAAGCGAGGGAGGGTTCAGAGCGGGTGGGATGGAGAGAGTCTTTCATTTCGTAACAAACCCATTATGACCATAGACTACCAGGCTGACTCCAGCAGCAATAAAACTGGATATGTTCAGCCCATCGCTAATTTCTAAATGATTTTATCAACATCGCCATAATCACATGAATGAATGCTGTGTGTACAGATGAAGGCTGCCCTGCCATATAACAGTGAGAATGAATGGGAAGACATAATAGTGAAAATGAATGGGAAGACATAACAGTGAAAATGAATGGGACACAACATTTACAATGAATGGGAACATTTAACAGTGAGAGCCTAAGTCATTAGGTGCATCACAATTTTATACTCCTGAGCGGTGCAATGGTCTAAGGCACTGCCATACCGTGCTAGAGGTGTCACTACAGACCCTGGTTCAATCCTGGGTGCTGCACAATTGGCCCAGTGTTGTCTTGGTTACTGGAGGGTTTGGCTGGGGTAGGCTGTCATTGTAAAAACTGACTTGCCTAGTTAAATAAAGATACAATTAGCAACATATTTAGTGCACTGCCTTTGACCAGATGCCTGGGAATACATTAGGGTGCTATTGGGATATGCAAGGCCTAAACTACTGGCAGAGTAAGGGGGAAAACTCAAGTACAGCACCCTACTTAACTATGACATTTCATTGCCAGGCGAGTTGAAACCAGTGAGCAGAATAGGTCAGTTCAGTTGACTTCTCAGCATGCCTCAGTGCTTGCTCTCTCTGTCTCGGGCTTTCTCTCTGCCGAGTCATTCCATGTCAGTGCTTGCTCTCTCTGTCTCGGGCTTTCTCTCTGCCGAGTCATTCCATGTCAGTGCTTGCTCTCTCTGTCTCGGGCTTTCTCTCTGCCGAGTCATTCCATGTCAGTGCTTGCTCTCTCTGTCTCGGGCTTTCTCTCTGCCGAGTCATTCCATGTCAGTGCTTGCTCTCTCTGTCTCGGGCTTTCTCTCTGCCGAGTCATTCCATGTCAGTGCTTGCTCTCTCTGTCTCGGGCTTTCTCTCTGCCGAGTCATTCCATGTCATTTCAGCAAGCCATCAAATCATTTCTGTAGTTTGAAACATAATTAGCATTCCTGAAACATTTTCTTTCTCTCTCTCTCTCAAGCTAATTGTGTGCACCCAAATTGGCCCTTTTAATTTGTAAGATAAATATACTATTCTACAAATATAGTACCCCAAAATCGATTTGAACCAAACTATTTCCAACCATTGAGTAAGACAAGAAGAATCCAATAACAGGGTCAAAAGACACCCACAGAGCCCCCATACCAATCCCACCCCAACAACCAGTATTCAGTAGCAGTTCTCTGACAGATTATGCCTAAGAGGAGGACAAACTGAATTGCATTCATGGAGGACTGGCTTGAATTGTGAGGATGACCATACAATTTATTTTCAACATGAGCAAAAGTTATTGGTTTTCTACCCAAAGTTGCAAAGAAAAATATATATTTATAAACCAAACATGCAACAATTTCAACGATTTTACTGAGTTACAGTACAAATCAGTCAATTAGGCCTTAATCTTGGTTATAGATAGCTTTAAAAAAAAGGTAGGGGCGTGGATCAGAAAACCAGTCATTATCTGGTGTGACCACCATTTGCCTCGTGCATCTCCTTCACACAGAGTTGATCAGGCTGTTGATTGTGACCTGAGGAATGTTCTCCCACTCCTCCTCAATGGATGTGCAAAGTTGCTGAATATTGGTGGGAACTGGAACCCGCTGTTGTACACTTCGATCCAGAGTAGGGCTGTCCCTGACAAAAAACAATCATAGTCGACCAAGAGTCGTCTGTTCTATTGACCAATCGATTTGGTCGAAATGTTTAAATGTGAATTCCTTCATATACTGTATAGACACATCCTATGTGTTTTAATCAAATCAACTATATGCACTTAGCTTGTCTGATGCTTAAAGCGAAAGGTTTCATGAAATAATTAAGACACACAAATGACTAGAGGGAGTCCGACCGCAATTGATTTGATTGTGCCGGGCTGGGCTCAGATGTGCTGTGCTGTGTAAAAAGAAGACAGCGAGTGACTGTGTGACTAGCATCCGTTGTTTCTCTCCTCCCTGCTGCAGCGACCAACACAGAACATCAGCAGTGTGTATCGCACTGTCAGTGATGCTGAAGCTGCAAAATAATTACAGCCATTTCTGACTGAATTGTGTAAAGATCTTTGCAACATGGGGCCGTGCATTTTATGCTGAAACATGAGGTGATGGCGGCAGATGAATGGCACGACAATGGGCCTTAGGTTCTAATCATTGTATCTTTGTGCATTCAAATTGAAATCGCTAAAATGCAATTGTGTTCGTTGTCGGTAGCTTATGCCTGCCCATACAATAACCCCACTGCCACCATGGGGCACTCTGTTCACAATGTTGACATCAGCAAACCGCTCGCCCACATGATGCCATACACGCTGTTTGCCATCTGCCTGGTACAGTTGAAACCGGGATTAATCCACAAAGAGCACACTTCTCCAGCGTGTCAGTGGCCATCGACGGCGAGCATTTGCCCACTGAAGTTGATTACGATGCCGAACTGCAGACTCTAGTGAGAACAACGAGCACGCTTCCCTGAGATGGTTTCTGACAGTTTGTGTAGAAATTCTTCAGTTTTGCAAACCCACAGTTTCATCAGATTTCTGGGTGGCTGGTCTCAGACGATCCCGCAGGAGAAGAAGTCTGATGTGGAGGGGCTGACGTGGTTACCCGGTTGGACATACTGCCAAATTCTTTGAAACATTTTTGGAGGCGGCTTATGGGAGACAAATGAACATTTAATGTAATTCTCCGGGAACAGCTCTGGTGGACATTCCTGCAGTCAGCATGCCAATTGCACACTCCCTCAAAACTTGAGACCTCTGTGGCATTTATTTTATTTTATTTCAGCTCATGAAACATGGGACCAAAACTTTACACATTGCATTTATATTTGTGTTCAGTATTAAACACAAAACACCAGCAACATGGATAAAAGGGTGCGGTGGCAGTAGCACGAACAGCGGTATCTAGTGGGCAAAACGTTGTACTTTCACACTGATTTATGGTAAATAATGCAAGGGACTTATTTAAAAAAAAACACATTCCCAGATTCACAGGGAATACATTAAATAGAATGAAGAAACAATACCCCAAGAAGCAGCTCCATACTACTTGTCAGACATAGAGAACTGATACTGTACACTGGTTAGTGGGGTGAGATTGGCGTGGGGTGGCTATTGATCCTTTTATTGAATTCCTCAGGCCTAATTCATTGTTAGGAAGAATTATGGTCCAAATCGGATATTATGTACTATATTTATTGAAGATTATATGAATCCTATAAATTAAAATACCTTAATAGCAATCAGTTTCTCAGAGATCAAATTATATTTAAACAAAATAATGTTGCAGGAATGCTAACCTTATCTGTTTCTAACTACAGAAATTATTTCAGAACAATATGAGATGGTGGGTGTCGAAATCCTCTTTCTTGTGCTTTTTGAGGTGGCTTGACTACCTTCTCTCCCGAGTTGTCTAAGGCACTGCATTTCAGTGCTAGAGGTGTCACTATGGATACCTTGGTTCAAATCCAGGTTGTATCACAACTGGCTGTGATTGGGAGTCTCATAGGGTGGCGCACAATTGGCCCAGTGTCGTCCAGGTTTGGCTGGTGTAGGCTGTCATTGTAAATAAGAATTTGTTCTTAACTGACTTGCCTGGTTATATATATATTTTAAAATCTCTGTCTCTTTACCCTGTGACAGACAGAGAACAGTGAGGTGGGTACTACCTCTCTGACTAACTGGCCATTTGTATAATTGATAGTGACACCCTGTAATTGCACCCCAGCTATGTTTAGGCCAATTAGGATTGTCTACAGGAGTCAATCTCTTGTTATTGCCTCGTCCAAAGCTTGGAAAGAAACACTTCTATCATCACTTACAAAATATGTGTTTTGACATGCAGAAAGGCAAGCCAATATGCTATAATGGCTGGCTATTAGTTGATCACTCATATTTTTTTGTGATGGACTGTATGGAAATTGACCATTTTAGTTGTTTGTTCTCATTCATTTAATGGACGACTGTGAGTCAGAAATGGGGATTGATTCCTCTCTCTGCATGGTAGACCAGACCAGCTTGTTACCAGCCCATCTCCTGCTTTAACCACCCATCTGGACAAGCGGCTCAGAGCAACATCCCTGTGCTGCTAGCCCTAGGAGAACACTGCTGATAAATAGATCAACTAGATAGGCTTCATTCTAGATATGCATAATGCGATAATCTATTTTGATTGTAAATTCTATACTTGACAATACAAAGACTGGATTTATATAATCTGAGGCTGAATCTGTTAGTTAAAAACCACTCTTAAAGAGTGGTACATCCATTTTGGACTTTTAAATTAATTCTAAATTGAAGAAAATAATTGATAAATGCCTCATGAGTTTAATTCCAGCCCCATCCCCTCCCCTGTTTAACAAAAAAAGTGGCAAGGTGGCAACTTTGTTGTTGTTAGAATCCCAGATTTCCCCTTTAACTCAACAACTGTAGTGGAAAATCAATATTGTAAGCATTTCTCCAGTCAGTCAGGCAGTCAGTCAGTGTTGATCTCCGTCAAAAGCACCTGTCTTCTGAATCTAAATGAACTGACAGCTTTCATTTCAGTCCCGACAAGCATATACTGTAGCTACATAATGTCGGTATCAAGGGCTTACGTAAACTATTTTTATGTATAATCCATCTAGGTTAAACAAAGCAACAGTAAACATATCCTCCCCCACAAAAATGTAATGGCTTATTTGATGGAATAGATGTTTAGTAGTGCTTAGGTTGCTACGAGTGTACTGATAAGTATGATACTTTGAAAAAACACTATATCAGTGTTGTGCCTGTTGTTCACACGCGTATCTGCCCTCTCATTGGATAGAATGGCTAGAATGATCTAGAACAGGGGTGTCAAACTCATTCCATGGAGGGCCTAGTGTCTGCAGTTAAAAAAAAAAAAGTTATTTCAATTAAGTCCTAGACAACCAGGTGTTGGGAGTTCCTTACTAATTAGTGATCTTAATTAATCAATCAAGTACAAGGAAGGAGCGAAAACCCGCAGACACTTGGCCCTCCGTGGAATGAGTTTGAGAGAGAATGAAAAGACTGTTACCCAGGCTAACTGCTATCTATTTTTTACTTTATTTTTTCATTGTTAGAGCAGCCACTATAATGGATAATCTGTGGTAACACAATAACTGAAATGTCTTAGTCACACGCAATATCTCAATTGGCCCAAGAGGGGGCGCTGCATCATTCATGGGAGACTGTTTACTGTTGCCTTGTTTTCCCTTGATGATGATGACCGGGACCTGCTAGTAGTAGTTTGGTGCACTGTGCTTAAAATGTTCGGTTAGGGATTTTTTCTTAACGTTAATTAAGTATCCCAATGTTGCTTAATGGCTCACTTGCCCTTGTTTGACCTGTAAACCACAGGTTTCTACAAACGGTTCCATCGCGGGTATATTTAGATATAGATTCTTGTGTTCAAGTACACAACTGAGGAAAAGTGGATCCATCTCTTTATATCATTATCTGGAGACTAGAGATTGTTCATTGTTAAAGGGCATGCATGCATGCTATATAAAACGTTCATTTTCGAATAAAGTTAAACACCATGGGAGCGATCTCAAGGCCCTTTCGCAGCACACGAAGTGACAAGGTCTTTGTTTTCCTTAGCAGAAGTCCACAGAGATCAGAGAGAATCTCTGGCTTCTGAATCTAACTCTAGCCAGTCAGAAAAGTGAAATGTAGGTCTCCTAAATTAGTGTCTATAATTGGATTAGAACAAGGAAAAGCACACAGCTTCCAAAGAGGAGAGGAAGGTGTGTGCCTTGTGTCTGGAAGAACAGTCTTTAAGGAAGATAAGAGAGAGCGAGAGAGCGAGAGAGCGAGAGAGAGAGAGAGCGAGAGAGAGAGAGAGTGAGAGTGAGAGAGAGAGTGAGAGTGAGAGAGAGAGTAATCCACTTTGCTTGACCAGCAGAAATCAACAAAGGAAAGTAATGGTCTGTTCCACAGGGGAAAAGAAGCAGTACTGAGACAATTCTTACAGTAGAACAAGATGATCTCTGAAATCCAACCGCCTGTCTAATGTATGACCATATTATAGACACATATTACAGACCCACAAAGAATTAGAAAATAAATCCAATAAGTCCAATTTTGATAAACTCCCATATCTAATGGGTGAAATACCAGTGTGCAATCAAGATGTGTGACTTGTTGCCACAAAAAAAGGGCAACTAGTGAAGAACAAACACCAATGTAAATTCAACCCACATTTACACTTATTTATTTTCCCTTTTGTACTTTAATTATTTGCACATCGATACAACACTGTATATATACATTTGAAATGTCTTTATTCTTTTGGAACTTTTGTGAGTGTAATGTAGACCGTTTTTTTATTGTTTATTTCACTTTTGTTTATTATCTATTTCACTTGCTTTGGCAACGTAAACATATTAATATTAAACATATGTAATATTAAAGAAGTCTCAAGGTATTGCTCGCCTGAGGTAGAGTACCTTATGATAAGTTGTTGACCACACTATCTACCAAGAGTTCTCATCTGTATTATTCGTAGCCATCTATTTACCACCACAAAAGTGAAGCTGGCACTAAGACCGCTCTCAAACAACACTATAAGGCCATAAGCAAAGAAGAAAATGCTCACCCAGAAGTGGCGCTCCTAGTGGCCGGGGACTTTAATGCAGGCAAACTTAACCTCTCTGCGCACCGAACCCGTTAGTTAGCGGGATGAAATTCGACAACATACGGTGATCGCTACATAAATAGTCATATTAAACATTCATGAAAATACAAGTGTTTCACAAGTTTCGAAAGCCTAGAATCTTGCTAATCCAACTGCGTTGTCAGACTTAAAAAAGGATTTACTGCGAAAGAATACGATGCAATTATCTGAGGATAGAGCCCCATAAAAAACAACTATTTCAACCAGCACAGGCGTAACAAAATCACAAACTGCAATAAAATAAATCGTTTACCTTTGATGATCTTCCTCTGTTTGCAATCCCAATGCTCATTGTTACACAATGAATGGTCTTTTGTTTGATAGAATCCATTTTTACAGCCTAACACGAAACATTTTGTGAACCGCTTGTGTCGTGAATTCCGTCTCATTCCATTTTCGACGACACATTCGATGTAAATACACACACCAAACGTGACTTTTCCAGTCATGTTTGGTTTCATTGCAATCAACTGGTTTGTTTGTAACACAACCAAACCTGATGGATCATTTCACGGGACATATTGACTGAAAGAAACCGATTTGAAGACAACAAGTAACGACATCATTGTGCACGAATGATATGACCGCTGTTTCGTTGATTGTCTGTATTTTAACCCAATGACCACTGATCGTCTTGAAATCTAGCTGGGTAGATAGCCAATGAGCTGAGGTAAACGGCAATATTTAATGTTTATGTGTTGGAAGACCAACCCATGTAGTAAACTCCGGCGTAAAGAGGGTCATTCGCCATTGAAGTTTCATACCGGAAGGAGCAATGCATGTTACGCACATCGTTGTTTTGGTAAAGCGCATCTTCAGCTGTATATATATCAATCAGTATGGCGACTAAGTCAGAGAAAGCAAAATCTAAGTCTAGATATACAGATGTACACACAATTTTAGAAGAAATTGATCGGGAAAGTGAGACAGAGATTGTTGGAGGACGATTCATTTAGCGATTCCCAAATGGAGGAATATATTTTGAACGGAGAGGACATCGTTTTGGACTGGAAGAAATCTTTCTTCCAGTCCACTTTTTTCCCTCACTGTAATAGGCGGTGTCAGAGGAAAGCCCATAAAATTGTCAGAGACTCCAGTCACCCAAGTTATAGACTTGGGCTACCGCACGGCAAGCTTTACCGGAGCGCCAAGTCTAGGACTAAAATGCTCCTCAACAGCTTCTACCCCCAAGCCATTAGACTGCTGAACAATTCATAAAAATCGCCACCGGACAATTTACATTGACTCCCCCTCTTGTACACTGCTGCTACTCGCTGTTTGTTTGTTACCTATGCATAGCCACTTCGCCCCCACCTACATGTACAGATTAACTCAACTAGCCTGTACCCCTGCACACTGTCTCGGTACCGGTGCCCCTGTATATAGCCTCATTATTGTTATTCTTATTGTGTTACTTTTTATTATTACTTTTTATTTGAGCTTACTTGGTAAGGGCTTGTAAGTAAGCATTTCACGTTAAAGTCTGCACTTGTTGTATTTGGCGCATGTGGAAAATAAAGTTTGATTTGATTTGATGTTTCCCATGCCAATAAAGCCCCTTAAATTTAATCGAAATTGAATTGAGAGAGAGAATGAACTCATCTGATCTACACCATTCAGAATGAACACATCTGACCTACACCAGTCAGAATGAACACATCTGACCTACACCAGTCAGAATGAACACATCTGACCTACACCAGTCAGAATGAACACATCTGATCTACACCAGTCAGAATGAACACATCTGACCTACACCAGTCAGAATGAACACATCTGACCTACACCAGTCAGAATGAACACATCTGACCTACACCAGTCAGAATGAACACATCTGACCTACACCAGTCAGAATGAACACATTTGACCTACACCAGTCAGAATGAACACATCTGACCTACACCAGGCAGAATGAACATGTCTGATCTACACCAGTCAGAATGAACACATCTGACCTACACCAGTCAGAATGAACACATCTGACCTACACCAGTCAGAATGAACATGTTTGATCTACACCAGTCAGAATGAACACATCTGACCTACACCAGTCAGAATGAACATGTTTGATCTACACCAGGCAGAATGAACACATCTGACCTACACCAGTCAGAATGAACACATCTGACCTACACCAGTCAGAATGAACACATCTGACCTACACCAGTCAGAATGAACATGTTTGATCTACACCAGGCAGAATGAACACATCTGACCTACACCAGGCAGAATGAACACATCTGACCTACACCAGTCAGAATGAACACATCTGACCTACACCAGTCAGAATGAACACATCTGACCTACACCAGTCAGAATGAACACATCTGACCTACACCAGTCAGAATGAACACATCTGACCTACACCAGTCAGAATGAACACATCTGACCTACACCAGTCAGAATGAACACATCTGACCTACACCAGTCAGAATGAACACATCTGACCTACACCAGTCAGAATGAACACATCTGACCTACACCAGGCAGAATGAACATGTCTGATCTACACCAGTCAGAATGAACACATCTGACCTACACCAGTCAGAATGAACACATCTGACCTACACCAGTCAGAATGAACATGTTTGATCTACACCAGTCAGAATGAACACATCTGACCTACACCAGTCAGAATGAACATGTTTGATCTACACCAGGCAGAATGAACACATCTGACCTACACCAGTCAGAATGAACACATCTGACCTACACCAGTCAGAATGAACACATCTGACCTACACCAGTCAGAATGAACATGTTTGATCTACACCAGGCAGAATGAACACATCTGACCTACACCAGGCAGAATGAACACATCTGACCTACACCAGTCAGAATGAACACATCTGACCTACACCAGTCAGAATGAACACATCTGACCTACACCAGTCAGAATGAACACATCTGACCTACACCAGTCAGAATGAACACATCTGACCTACACCAGGCAGAATGAACACATCTGACCTACACCAGTCAGAATGAACACATCTGACCTACACCAGTCAGAATGAACACATCTGACCTACACCAGTCAGAATGAACACATCTGACCTACACCAGTCAGAATGAACACATCTGACCTACACCAGTCAGAATGAACACATCTGACCTACACCAGTCAGAATGAACACATCTGATCTACACCAGTCAGAATGAACACATCTGACCTACACCAGTCAGAATGAACACATCTGACCTACACCAGTCAGAATAAACACATCTGATCTACACCAGTCAGAATGAACAAGCTACCAAGCTAGCTACCGCTCTAACCCTTTGCAACAACATCCCTTGAGAAAGGCAGCAGCTGAAATGTCAGGGACAGCTGAACTATATTTAATTCAATAAATGTGAAGACTAACAAAATGTATGATAAGTATTTCATATTTGTTGTGTGTGCACCCTCTTTCTGCATCAGGAGTGTCAAACAAATGTTGCCTACGGACCGCATTCGCTCTTCACCGAGGTCTGGAGGCCCACACTGAAAATGTGCTATATTTCCTCGCTGTCAAAATGAGCAAAAAATAGCCCTCTATCCATTGTTTTTGGAATTTTTGACGCTCCCTGACAATTCAGCTTTCGTTTCGATGATTCTTAGCAACATGGAAAGAGTGAAGAGACTACTGTATAAAAATGTAGGTCCAATATAATTTCTACACAGTTTCGATTTGGTTTTAGTCATTTCAATGTTGACTGAGGTTGCTTTTCCACCCGCAGGCTTTGAGTTTGACACGTGCTCTACATTAACCCTCTTGAATAGGGAAAGACTGGGAACTCAGTGGAATAACCAGGAAAGACTAGAGGAGAACTCTGTCTCCTAGTAACAGTCCAGTTATATATAATATATGCCATTTAGGAGACACTATTATCCAAAGAGACTTACAGTCATTCATTTTACATAAGGTCGGTCACTGGAATCAAACCCACTATCCTGGTGTTGCAAGCATCATGTTCTACCAACTGAGCTACAGAGGACTGAAGTCAACTAGCGAAATAACCAATACCCATCTCTATGTCTCGAGGCTGTCCAAGGTGGAGTCTTACTAGCCTACAGCAAGACTCCATGGACTTATTGCTGAGTACAGACTAAGTGCACAATGTAAGCTACATAGATACAAATACCAGAGGCAATTCATGAGAGATCATTTGAATTATAAACGGTGTTCTCATCTCTTCTCTTGAGTCTGCGGGCAAATTGACTTTGCGGATGCTCTTTTGCCTTTTCAGAGACCAACCCAAGTACAGTCAAGTGAGATCTCTCCCCTTGTGAATCACTAAAACACTGCAGAGCGTGAGTCATTTCTCCTCAATCAAGAAAAAAGTTCAGCTAAAGTTCAAACCTTTTGTACAGTAATACAACACATCTCCTCTAGTGGCTCTTACATAAAGGGAACAGAAACCTCAGACTGTGGTATTTCACTTGATAAGGCCAATGGTGAGACGTCCAGCACCAAGAAAATAACAAAACTAGTTCAGGTTAATGAAACAGCAAACTAGAATACAATTCTGTGATCAGGTAGTCAGTTAATAGTTCCTCTCTAGCTTGTACCTGGCTTCTGAGAGAGATAGAAAAATAGAGCGAAAGCAAGAAAGAGGAAAGATAGAGAGACACTGAAAGAGAGAGTCGTCAATATAGAGAGAGAGCGAGATAAAAATATTGTTATTTGGTCCTAAACATAATACCTGACCACTGTGACTGACCCAAAGCCAGTGTCTGCACAAAGACTAGGGTTTTTGGTTAAATAGTCCGTTAGATGGGTATATTAATTAGACTAGGGCCGGGGAGGGTCCATTTTGTGTTGGTTGTCCTTCACATTATCAGGGTACACTATGTACAGGCTTTTGTCACAGTCTAATTGGTACTTTAGTTGAGTTTCTCATGGCTAATAATGTGGACAAGTTGAGTGCCCGTCTGAAGCACGTTTAGAACAGTGCACTAAAGAGCAGATGGCACAGATTGCTGAGCACTACAATATTGAATTAGATCGTAAGCAATTGAAAAACAATATGAAGGCCAATCTAAAAGCCAAACTAGTTGAGGAGGGAATCCTAACTGTTCGAGAGCCACAGTTTGTTACTCCAGTTGTGTCACCAGGTGTCACTGGTTTAAGTTTTGAGCAACGAGTTAATGCTGCAACTAGAAAAATAGCAGATTAAACAAACTGAGTTGGCAAAATGACAGATGGAACAGTATAAACTAGACATAATCAGAGAGGGTAAACTTAGACAAGATTCATCAGTTTTGCCAGTAACAAACTATCCAACTGAGGACGTAAGAAATGTGCATTTACTTCCTAAGTTTAATGAAAAGGACCAAGAAACATGTTTCTCTCCCTTTGAGCGAGTAGCAGAATCTAGAGATTGGTCTGATGTAAATCGTACTTTACTGCTACAGTGTGTGTTAACTGGTGAAGCTCAAGAGGCCTGTTCATGGTTAATTATAGCAGATTCAGGTCTATGAAACGGTGAAAAATGAGTTGTTAAAAGCCTACGAATTGATCCCTGAGGCTTATAAGCAGCGTTTTCAAATTGGAAGAGAGGTGACAAGCAAACCTACGTAAAATTTGCATGTAATTTAGTGTCTCAGTTTAATCATTGGTGCTCTGTCACAGAGGTAGATACATTTGAGCAATTGTCTGATCTGGTGGTACTTGATCAGTTTAAGAATTCAGTTCCAGAGCGTGTCACAATTTATATTAGTGAGCACAAGGTGAAAAGTCTGTGTGGCAGCAGTTCAATCAGATGAGTATGTCTTGACCCATAAAAGCTTTCTTGTGGATCCTGGTCATCATTCTGAAACTGCCCGTACTAGAGTACTGCTACCCTCACCAAAAGTTTTCAAGGTTTGGAGCAGATCAATGCTTTTAGGTTGATTGTAGCATACGAGGTAGAAATTATCTAAACAGAGTATGTAACTACTGTCAAGGTAAGGGACACTGTAAAAATGAATGTCCTGTCCTTAAAGCAAAAGCAAAAGATTCTGGTGGCAAGTCAAAAGTACAGTTTTCTGGCCTAGCTATATCACTTAGTCCAAGTACTGTATCTCAGCTTGAGAAGCATGCATATCCTTTTGGAAAAGCCAGTGCTTCTGACTATGCTGCATACATTTCTGAGGGATATATCTTCCTGGTAGGACGGGATGAGAAAGTGCAAGTCAAAATCTTGCAAGACACAGGCTCTGTGGAATAATTTGTTTGTGAGTCAGATATAGGTGATTCTATACTCATTTGTGGGATGGGGTTGCTTGTTTTTCCTGTGCCTGGGCATACATTGAAACTTGACTCAGATCTTGTGAAAGGTTTGTGTTGGTGCATCCTCATCTACCAGTTCAGGGTATTGGTCTCATTCTTGGTAACCAGTTAGCTGGTGTAGAGGTCTGGGTTGGGGTGCCACCACCTTGTGGTTACACAGCAAACCCCTGTTATCCCTTCTTCTGAGGAGTCAGACCCCTGTTCTCCCTGCTCCCGAGGAGTCAGACCCCTGTTCTCCCTGCTCCTGAGGAGTCAGACCCCTGTTCTCCCTGCTCCTGAGGAGTCAGACCCCTGTTCTCCCTGCTCATGAGGAGTCAGACTCCTGTCCTCCCTGCTCCTGAGGAGTCAGACCCCTGTTCTCCCTGCTCCTGAGGAGTCAGACCCCTGTTCTCCCTGCTCCTGAGGAGTCAGACCCCTGTTCTCCCTGCTCCTGAGGAGTCAAACCCCTGTTCTCCCTGCTCTTGAGGAGTCAGACCCCTGTTCTCCCTGCTCCTGAGGAGTCAGACCCCTGTTCTCCCTGCTCCTGAGGAGTCAAACCCCTGTTCTCCCTGCTCTTGAGGAGTCAGACTCCTGTTCTCCCTGCTCCTGAGGAGTCAGACCCCTGTTCTCCCTGCTCCTGAGGAGTCAGACCCCTGTTCTCCCTGCTCCTGAGGAGTCAAACCCCTGTTCTCCCTGCCAGTGAGGAGTAAGAACTCTCCAGATAGTCCTGTTATCTAACCAGCTTGTGCAGTGACACGTGCCATGAGCCGTGAGGTGTCAGTAACTGAATATAATTCTGTCTGTTACAGAACCATTTGACCAGCCTTTGCCTGAATATCTCCATCTGTTTCTTGTGATGATTTGTTGAAGGAACAGCAGGATGACCCATCTTTGAAGGAACTGTTTGCCAGAAGTTGTCAGGAGAGTACAGGATTTAGTCCAAATTATTTGTTTTTTGGACATGCGGCACGTGGTCCTCTGGCTGTGTTGCAGGACAGCTGCAGAACAATAGAGCCACCACTAAATGTGCTTGATTATGTCAATGGTTTTCGTAATAGACTGCCCTCTACTAGTGAAATTGAAAAAGAGAAACTGGAAATTGCACAAGTAAAGATGAAGAATATTTATGACTGTCGGTCTGAACATAGACAATTTAGCCCTGGCGACCAGATTTTAGCTCTGTTACCTATTGTAGGTTCTCCTTTTCAGGCTAATTTCACTGGTCCTTTCACGGTGGTGCGCAAAGAGTCTGAACAAAACTTTAGTTTGCATTATACACCTGCAACATTCCAGCACTTCATGAACCGTGTTGTCTCTGGTCTGGGTGGATGTGCAGGCTGGCTTCCACCACATTTTGTTTTTTTGGTCTGTTCTCACCATACAACATTTTTGTATTTATTATTTAGTTTAAATGTATTCCTTTTTTACATTTAAGTAATGTGTGGTCTCCCCTTTTGTTGTGGCCACTGGAGCTGCTGCTGCTTCTTGTGTTTAGCTGATAGGAGTGGAACCCGGTGTGGTTTCTGCTGCAATAGCCCATCTGTGACAAGGACCGGGTAGTTCTGCATTCCCAGATGCCGTTCTGCACACCACTGTTATTTCCCTGTTTGTGGCCCGCCTGTTAGTTTGCAGGTTTCTTGCCATTCTCCTTCGACCTTTCATCAACGAGCTGTTTTCGCCCACAGGAATGCCGCTGACTGGATGTTTTTTGTTTGTTGCACCATTCTCTGTCAACCGTAGACTCTGTCGTACGTGAAAAGCCCAGGAGGCAGGTTGTTTCTGAGATACTGGAACCGCCGCACCTGGCACCGATGATCATACCACGTTCGTCACTTAGGTCACTTGTTTTGCCCATTCTAACGTTCAATCGAACAGTAACTGAATGCCTCGATGCCTGCTTAATATAGCAAGCCACGGCCATGTGACTCACTGTCTGTAGGAGCGAATCATTTTTTGTGAACAGGGTGGTGTACCTAATAAACTATGTTTCTCATGCCAATAAAGCCTTTTGAATTGAAGAAATTATAGAGGGACATATAGGGACAGATGAACAAAAAGAGAATGCAAGGGAGATAGAGAAATATGGAGAGAGACTTATGGGGAGAGAGAAAGAGCGAGCGAGAGGAAAAGATGGAGTGAGAGAGAAAGAGACAGACGGAGAAAAAAAGAGTGCGCGAGAGAGAGAGGTTACATTGATTACATCACCTGCCCTCCCTACACCAGGAACAGCACTGCTCCATCTGCTCGGCCTTGGTACAATACACACTACTACTGTACTGCATGCCAGGGAGAGGGGGAAATAGAGAGGGAGGAGAGAGCAAGCTGAAACATTAAATTGAGAACACAATACTAGAGGAAATGAGAAAGGGAGTGGAGGGAAAAGGGAGAGGTACAGTTAAGAAACACAGTACAGTATGTGTTTATAATACATGGACGTGAGCCAGTGAGTTAGTAGTGAGTGACAGGCTGGCCCCAGGATGAGAGGAGAGGCAGTGGTATAGGGCTACGTCCCAAATGGCACCCTATTCCCTATTTAGTGCACTACTTTTGACCAATACCAATAGGTGTCTGGTCAAAAGTAGTACACTATATAAGGAATAGGGTGCCATTCTGGACACACAGAAAATGTGTTCAGTTCACAAGAGGAAATATGACTGTTCCTCCCTTTGTGCTCAGTGCTCAGCCTATATTTCTAAACAAACATGCTCTTCTCATCTAAAATGTATTCTTCTCCAGTACTGTTTACAATGAAGTGATAACATTAGAAAGGGATTCATTCCTATTCTATCCTTTCCAAGATTATAGCCCAGCCCCAAACATAGTGAATCCCAAATGCCACCCTATATTCCCTATATAGTGCACTACTTTTGACCAGAACCCCATTGCCAAAAGTTGTGCACTAAATAGTGAATAGGATGCAATTTGGGACACCCCCGTAGCCTTCTACTGAGTCCTGGACCCGGGAGCCAAGGAAAGGAAGTGACAGCAGCCTGAGGAAACCGCAGCATTTCCTGTTGTTGGCACGAGACACAACTGGCACCCTGCCTGCTGAATCCTAAAGGCCCCATTCACACAGGCAGGATATAGGCATGCTGGGGGTGGGGGTGCATGCACTGGTGAGGCTACTAGGAGAGCTGAAAGACAAGTTCACTTAAATTCACAGTATTTAGAGATTGGAATTGGGAAGGGGATAGGGAAATGCCTTAATATAACCCTATACAGCATACCCCTTTCAGGAATCAATAAGAGTGGTGTAGCATTAGTCTATACAGTAAACACAAACATATGCATGTACAGTATATACATGAGTACATGCATGTCTATGATCAATAGATACTTCATATACTACTGCCACATTAGTGATGAGCCTCTATCAGATGGAATGTCATTTCATGTGAATAACATGATCCACTTAGCTAGCTGGACACAAACACTTACCAGATTAGATGAATGCTTGGTTGGGGATCAAGGGGGATTAGTGATCACCAGATTAGATGAATGCTTGGTTGGGGATCAAGGGGGATTAGTGATCACCAGATTAGATGAATGCTTGGTTGGGGATCAAGGGGGATTAGTGATCACCAGATTAGATGAATGCTTGGTTGGGGATCAAGGGGGATTAGTGATCACCAGATTAGATGAATGTTTGGTTGGGGATCAAGGGGGATTAGTGATCACCAGATTATATGAATGCTTGTTTGGGGATCAAGGGGGATTAGTGATCACCAGATTAGATGAATGCTTGGTTGGGAATCAAGGGGGATTAGTGATCACCAGATTAGATGAATGCTTGGTTGGGAATCAAGGGGGATTAGTGATCACCAGATTAGATGAATGCTTGGTTGGGGATCAAGGGGGATTAGTGATCACCAGATTAGATGAATGCTTGGTTGGGGATTAGTGATCACCAGATTAGATGAATGCTTGGTTGGGGATCAAGGGGTATTAGTGATCACCAGATTAGATGAATGCTTGGTTGGGGATCAAGGGGGATTAGTGATCACCAGATTAGACGAATGCTTGGTTGGGGATCAAGGGGGATTAGTGATCACCAGATTAGATGAATGCTTGGTTGGGGATCAAGGGGATTAGTGATCACCAGATTAGATGAATGCTTGGTTGGGGATCAAGGGGGATTAGTGATCACTTACAATCCCTAACAATTAGTGTTTTCTCAAGGTGCCCAATCAAATCAGAAGAATATAGGCTATGTACTGTAGCAGTGTTTGTTATGGTGAAACAAGCAGGTGACTCAAAGTCTTCCTGTCTGGTTACTGCTAGAGATGGAAGAGGCCACACACCATGGAATGAAAATGTATATTTGAACTAAATCCCTTTTATGGCCATTGGATAATGAGGACACAGTGCTTTATGGCTAAACAAAGGTTTTTCAACAATCTGACTATAAAGGGATGCAATGTTTTCACTACCTTTACATGGAGAATGGTTTAGTGTATTTCATCACTGAATGCAGATTGAACAGTGAGCTAAGCCTTTGCTATCAGTGCATATAAATGTAGCCTACTGTCAGACAAAAGTTTGCTGGGTGCAAATGAGCTAAAGCTGAACTTAACATGAATCACAAATTCAACAGCTGGCGTGGCTGGGTGGATTTCTCACTTTCCACTGGATTTCTTCACAGTCAGTCACACAGACATCTTTAAGATGCTTAGAGGACTTACTTTGCGAACACTTACCATGTTTACTTGTAAAGTCTGACACCATGGTTACGTTCCAAATGGCACACTATTCCCTACATAGTGCACTACTTTTAACAAATACAAATACAAATTAGGGACTAAGCCCATCACGTTCCACCTGCAGGCATGACATGTGACTGAAATGACTTCCAGTCTACCAGAGGACACAAGGTTCACTAACAGAACAACAGAGTAAAAGCAGAATAGAACACAAATTAAATCTCTTAACATTTCCTGGATTACCACATATATCAGCATTCACCATCACCACACATACAATCAATGCTTCTGAACTGATCATACATTGATCAGACAGAAATCCTTATGAAGACTTACCCTTGAAGTACCATCACAGCTATGGAGTAGACCCAGTCCTAGTAAGAACGGACACTTCTGATCTCAGATGCAGAATTCAGACAACTAACAGAGATAGGAGCTAGAAGAACCTGTTCTAATTTTGGCACCCAGAACCAAATAATGTTCACGTCACTAGAGATTAGTTCCTAAACCACTCATATGAATGTACCACATCAAAAGCTAACAGTGCTGTCCATCTAACCACACCAACCGTATGGCTTTCTACTGAATGAGTGGTCTCCTGCCAGCTCTGGGATTTTTATCTACGGGTCTGTCCTGACAGGGCAGTGCACTGGGCAGAGAAAGCAGGTTGCTTCTGTCTGCAGACAGACAAACCTCTCTGTGTGTGGCTGTGGCTAGCTTGGCCTGGGCAGAGTGTACTGTGCGGCTATGCTGTGGGCAGGAAGACTGGGAGCCAGCTGCCTGGCAGGCACATAGTGTTCTGGATTCAGCACTGGAACCCTGGCCTGGCCTACAAGCCCGTCTCACTACTCATGAAATAAACATTCTTCAGCTCCATTTACACTAATCCAGCTACACCTTGCCCTCTCCTTCCCTCTCAACCCAGAATGGTTCTCCTTAGCTCTGGTCCAGGGCACTAGGAGCCTTCAGCGCCAGCAAGCCGTACATGACGGCCTGGACCAGAGCTAGGTTCTGGACCAGAGCTAGGTTCTGGACCTGTGTGGTCGTTGTTAGAGGGATTCAGAGAGAGGGGGCACACAGTAGTTGTATGTTCACACCCAATGGGAGCTGTGGATAGGTAAGGTGAACATGAGGTAAAAATGGATCTGCTTGCTTTATAGGTATCATGGAGTTTTTTCAGACAATTCAGGATCTAAATACTGTGCAAAGAGAGACATAATATATATTTTGAAACGGTTACAATATTTGGGTCATTGCTGCTACTGAAGTAACAATCCTATTTCAAGGACTTGGTTGGACAGCTGTACCTTCAGTATACCTTCAGTCAGACTAGGCTGGTGGGTCAAGAGGCTTTTCTGTGTCTGCAGACTACTAGGCCTGTCAAGCAGCTACTAGGCCTGTCAAGCAGCTACTAGGCCTGTCAAGCAGCAGCTACTAGGCCAGTCAAGCAGCTACTAGGCCTGTCAAGCAGCAGCTACTAGGCCTGTCAAGTAGCTACTAGGCCTGTCTGATCACAGTGAGCTTCTGAAGGAGCCTTCTAACTCAGAAGCTCTGCTATGTGTGCCCACTGGGCCATACAATGTAAGGGGCTGTGTTACCTCACTGGCTGGTGGGACATGATGTAACGATATAATGACGAATCACGATGTGCGTCCTAAATGGAACCTTATTCCCTAAATAGTGCACTATTTTACCTCAAACTTCCTAAGTGTTCAATTAGGTGTGGCTCACTCCACAATGAGGCTAATTTGAGGAATGTATCTCCTCTTGTAAAGATCCACTGGTTGTGAGTGACTGGACTGGTAAGAATGACAAATAGCCATAGGGAAAATAATCACCATGTTCTAGCCCAGGGCTCTCCAACTCCCTGCTCCCAAAGAGCTTCCATCCTGTAGGTTTTCGCTCCAACCCAAATCTAACATACCTAAATTGTTTTATTTATATTTTACTAGGCAAGTCAATGACAGCCTAGTGAGTTAAATGCCTGTTCAGGGGCAGAACGACAGATTTGTACCTTGTCAGCCCGAGGGTTTGAACTTGCAACCTTACTAGTCCAACGCTCTAACCACTAGGCTACCCTGCCGCCCCCTAATAATCTAATAATTAGCTGGTTGATAAGCTGAGTCAGGTTAGTTACAATTGAGATTGGAGTGAAAACCTCCAGGAAGGTAGCTCCCAAATGGCACCCTATTCACTATAGTGCAGTGCACTACTGTTGACTAGGGCCCATAGGGCTCTGTTCAAAAGTAGTACACTACTATGTAGGAAATACAGTGATATTTGGGACACATCCTTACTTTCTTTCAGACTGGGTCTCATCATATAAGGCCAGAACAAGCCAAAGCCCACGGCACTAAGCCTGTACATTTACAAAACATGAATCACCTCCTGCAGAGGGTTATACAAGCAATGCCCACTACTGTACGTCAGCAGAACTATTTGGTTGACATGATCCTACATAGGCTCATTAGGCTTGCCAATTCATATTCACAACAACATGATTTTTATTTGATTTGGCCTGATCTTCAATTGCTGACTGATATTATGGTTAACAAAGAGTATTTAACAAAAAATAGGGAAAAGAGAACATTGCCTTTGAAGAAACAAGGGTGTTGTTCAAGAACAGTTTTACACAATTAAATAGGTGGGTTCACTGTGCTGCCATGGAGGTGATGTCCTATCAGTCCCCCCAAAAAAGTATCTACTGCAGGGGTATTCAACCGGGGGTCAAGGTACTGCAGGGGGTATTCAACCGGAGGTCAAGCTACTGCAGGGGTATTCAACCGGGGGTCAAGGTACTACAGGGGTATTCAACCGGGGATCAAGGTACTGCAGGGGTATTCAACCGGGGGTCAAGGTACTACAGGGGTATTCAACTGGGGATCAAGCTACTGCAGGGGTATTCAACCGGGGGTCAAGGTACTGCAGGGGTATTCAACCGGGGATCAAGGTACTGCAGGGGTATTCAACCTGGGGTCAAGCTACTGCAGGGGTATTCAACCTGGGGTCAAGCTACTGCAGGGGTATTCAACCGGGGGTCAAGGTACTACAGGGGTATTCAACCGGGGATCAAGGTACTGCAGGGGTATTCAACCTGGGGTCAAGCTACTGCAGGGGTATTCAACCTGGGGTCAAGGTACTGCAGGGGTTCTACAATATTTTAAAGTGATCATTTATTTATTTGTTCAATGTGTTTATGAATATCGCCAGCAACAACGGAATAAACACATTTTGACAGGTGTATAAAATTGAGCACAGCCATGCAATCTCCACATTGGCAGCAGAATGGCCTTACTGAGGAGCTCAGTGACTTTCAACGTGGCACTGTTATAGAATGCCACCTTTCCAACAAGTCAGTTTGTCAAATTCTGCTCTGCTAGAGCTGCCCTGGTCAACTGTAAGTGCTGTTATTGTGAAGTGGAAACATTTAGGAGCAACAACATCTCAGCCGTGAAGTGGTAGGAACACAAGCTCACAGAACGGGACCGCCAAGTACTGAAGCATGTAAAAATCATCTGTCCTCAGTTGCAACACTCACTATCGAGTTTGAAACTGCCACTGGAAACAACATCAGCACAATAACTGTTTGTTGGGAGCTTCATGAAATAGGTTTCCATGGCCGAGCAGCTGTACCTAGAGCCTAAGAACACAATGTGCAATGCCAAGTGTTGGCTGGAGTGGTGTAAAGCTCGTCGCCATTGGACTCTGGAGCAGTGGAATCACACTTCACCATCTGGCAGTCCAACGGACAAATCTGGGTTTGGCTGCCAGGAGAACGCTACCTGCCCCAATGCATAGTGCCAACTGCCAATTTGGTGAAGGAGGAATGGTCTGGGGCTGTTTTTCATGGTTCGTGCTAGGCCTCTTAGTTCCAGTGAAGGGAAATCTTAAAGCTACAGCATACAATGACATTCTAGACGATTCTGTGCTTCCAACTTTGTGGCAACAGTTTGGGGAAGGCCCTTTCCTGTTTCAGCATGACAATGCCCATGTGCACAACGCGAGGTCCATACAGAATGGTGTGTCGAGATTGGTGTGGGAGAACTTGACTGGCCTGCACAGAGCCCTGACTTCAACCCCATCGAACACCTTTGGGATGAATTGGAACGCTGACTGCGAGCCTGGCCTAATCGCCCAACATCAGTGCCGACCTCACTAACGCTCTTGTGGCTGAATGGATGCATGTCTCCACAGCAATGTTCCAACATCTAGTGGAAAGCCTTCCCAGAAGAGTGGAGGCTGTTATAGCAGCAAAGGGGGGACCAACTCCATATTAATGCCCATGGTTTTGGAATGAGATGTTCGACGAGCAGTATGTGTCCACATACTTTTGTTCATGTAGTGTATCTTTCTAGCTACTAGGCTATGTTATAGTTTATACTTCCTCTTCCAATTATAATGTCAGGATGTCAAAATAATTAAAAACTATGTACCAAATCTATTTATTTAAAAATGTTGATTATTTCTCCTTGCCATTATCATTCACTTGATGATGAGAAAATAGTTTGCTAAGGTATCATGGGGTCCCTGGTCGCCGGTTTGCCCGGGACGGGTCCCTGGTCACCTGTTTGCCTGGGAGGGGTCCCTGTGCAAGGAAATACCCCTGATCTACTGAATCGGATAAGAGCCATGCTGGGAATTGTTAAGTGTATGTGCAGCCTACCTCCACAGACATCATTGTAGTGTAGGTCAGTTTCCTACTTCACAAACCATTCCATGACAGCTATAGCCTACATCCCTTAAGGGAATATAAGAATCCTTTATAAACATTAAAAAAATACAAAAAGCAGACCACACACGCAAAACACATCATAAACCAAACAAAATTAACATTCCGTTGACGCAAGCAGAGCACAGACTGCCTCGATATGTGTTGTTACATTGTAACAACACGTAACAGCTGCGTCCAAACAACATGCACAGCTAATCTGTAACATTTACATTGTAACAACATGATGTTATGTATCCAGGTTACCTTGAATTCAGACTATTGCTTGTCAGTTTTCTTGAGGAAGGACAGGAGCCTTGTTTTCCATCCAGACTATCCTTTCAAACGACCTTTTCTAGTCGTTGCAGTTTGGCTCAAGTATTATCGACAACAGCCTTGCTGTCAGTGGACATCAACATTTATGTCTCTCTCTCTTCTTAAAAAGTATAATAGACAGCTCTAGTAGTTGGTGCGCTTATCAAAATCAACTGTTCGGTGGAAAAATGTAATTTGTATGCGTTATAGAGCCGTAAAAGCTCAGGAGGGGGAATTGCTGTATTCTGAGATATGTGGCATCGCGAAGAGCCCTCTGTCGAGCACAAGGCGTCATGAATAGGGTTTTCCCTGATTATGAGGTAATCCCTTTCAGTGTTTGGGAAGGAAAAACACAAGCCTAAAACAATTCATGTACCAGTACTGCCACCTGCTGTTTGGATTGGGTGGTATTATGGAATAATGTTTATTTATAGAAGAAATCGGCCTATTATCTGTAGACAATACAACAAGACTCACTGAATATTAGCAATCATTGATTAAACTGCTTCTTAATTGTTAAGAGTAAACGTGTTTTGGCCCTTAGCCTTCGCCAGGGTTGGGTTTTACAGATAGAGAAATGAAGGAGGATGTTATATATATTTTTTCTAAATGACCTCCTTCCATTGAAAAGTACAACACGATGTACCCACAATCTGTTGATCAGTTTACCTCTAAAAACAATTTATGAGATTTTTGAACTTAACATCACATGTTGTTTTGTTTTCATATTGTGATTGGTCCCTGAACATGAGGAAATATATTAGTGAATTCGGGTGGGTAGTTGCCTCGACCAGGATTTTAACCTGGGACCAGCAACTGGCTCAGGATTTGAACCTAGGACCAGCAACTGGCTCAGGATTTGAACCTGGGACCAGCAACTGTCAAGCCAACACCTGAACCGTTACACCAAGAGGTCCAAACCTCTTGATGAGGTTGCAAGGTGTTGTGTTAAAGTCATTACATTGCCCCCTTCCTTTAGGAGAGCATGTCCCCACGGTTCTCTACACCAAATCCCTTGCATGTACACACCTCTCTAGCCCATCCCACATCAATGTAGTAAATTCCAGGGGTAGCTCTGACCAGGACTCAAAACCAGTTCCAGCGTTTGTCAGGGCGCCAAGAGGTCTGAACCCCTTGATGAGGTCGCTAGATGCTGGGTTAAGGTCGCTGTAATATAAAAGCCTCCATCTCTAACTGTTAAACCTGCAAAGCTGCGAAATTCATTGTTTTTACTTAAAACAATTTAGTTTTAAAGTATTGTTTAAATGTAACTGCATTCTGCATAATTCCATCTTGAATGAAATGAATTGAATCAAATAACAATAAAGAAGCATTTTTTTCAACTTCTGACTTCCCTCCAAGACCTGCTGAATTTCCTCTTCACAACAACTGAAGTGAAGACGTAGGCTACGGCAAACACTCTTGTTTCTACTTTTGTAATTGAAAGAAGTGCTGGGACTAGTTGAGATCTAGCAGATATGAACAAGAAAATAAAAACATTCATCTCAAAAACAAAAAACCTTGCAACCTTTTTTCCTGAGACATGTTTTCATAGCCCTAGTACCTCTGTCAAAGTGCAAATGACATCAAACTAGCTACTTTGTCTTTCCTCAGCTAAATTGTACCATTAATTTTTGGCAAATAGTGGTACCAGCAGCAGCTCACATACTTTCTCCAATGTCTTTAATAAGTCATTTTTATTTTTTACAGTAGCTTACCTTTGGTAAATATCTGTCCACATAGAGGTCACAATGTTCACAGACATGGCAGTGTTTTGAATCCTGTGCTGGACTACTATCCTTCCCTTTCCTGTCTTCCTAAAGAACGTTGCTTTGATTCCCCTGCACTCCCATCACCAGAGGCTAACAGATCCATCAGGAGCATCAAATAAATCACACCAAAGCTAGAGAGTCCTGTTCAGTGTGTGTGTGTGTGTGTGTGTGTGTGTGTGTGTGTGTGTGTGTGTGTGTGTGTGTGTGTGTGTGTGTGTGTGTGTGTGTGTGTGTGTGTGTGTGTGTGTGTGTGTGTGTTTGTGTGTGTGTGTGTCTTATAATGCTGCCAGGCAGATAATGATTGGTGGTTTGCGTTGTCTTTGGATTCACTCTACCTGGATGCGTTCCAAATGGCTCCCTAGTCCCTATGCTCTGGTCAAAAGTACTGCACAATACAGGGAATATGGTGTCATTTGGGACATAGCCCTACCTGATGCGGGGTGAATTTCCCAGAGAACAGTCCCTAGGGCATGAGTGTCAGAGACACATCAGAAACTGAAACCTAAAGCAACATCAATGGCAGTCTCTGAAATATTACACCTGATATAGAGGAAAGGCTTCGTTCTTTTTGAAAGACACCTATACAATGTTTTTCTGTCACCTGATACCCTATTAATTGAAGGGCTGATGACAGCTTTATTGAGTGTACATTATGTTTGTTAAGTTACTGTCACCATATGGATGTCATGTACATGTGAGTCACTATTTGTGAGTCACTATTTTAGAGTACGGAAGTACTGCAGGGCAGTGGAGGCTGATGGGAGGAGCTGTAGGAGGATGGGCTCATTGTAATGGCTGGAATGGAATCATTTAACTGTATCAAACACATAAAAAATATGGAAACCACATATTTGACTCCGTTCCAGCGATTCCATTCCAGCCACTACAATGAGGCCAACTCTGTAGCCAACTCTAGCCTGGTCCCAGATCTGTTTGTGCTGTGTGCTGTACAGCCAATGGAAAGAGTTGTCTACACAAACACAAACAGAAACACAAACAGACCTGGGACCAGGGTACTTGTCTACTGTACTACCCCCCAAAAAACGGACTGGAAAATGAAATATTAATGATTACAAAAAAACACTCCAGTTAGTGTAACATAACTTGGTCCATTTTCAGACAAAACTGCTCGTGTGTATTAATTATGGGCAGCCTTCTTGCCAAGATTGGAGAGCAAATCTAGGTCCCAAGCACCTTATTCCCTATGTAGTGCACAGCTTTTTACCAGGACACATAGGGCTCTGGTCAAAAGTAATGCACTACATAGGGAATAGGGTACCATTGGATGCAACCTAGGACCAGTTGTTGGAGAGCTGATGTCTCACTCAGGACAAGGGAGAATCAGTGACCCTAGGCAGAATTATACAACAACCATTTCAATATTTAATTTAACCAACAACAGCCAGACAGGAGCAGGAGAAAACACTGCATACCAAATCATACCCAGGTGGCCAGTCGGCACCTAGCTGAATAGTACAGTAGCTGGTGGTGTCTGCATCCCAAATGGCACCCTATTCCCTATATAGTACACTACTTTTGACCAGAGCTTTATGGGCCCAAGTAAAAAGTAGTACACTATATCATGATTAGGGTGCCATTTGGGATGCACATGTCTTTCTGTGAAACAACTCAGCAGAATTTTTAAGAAGACAGACCACGACGACAAAAGAGAGCCTCCCAAGTTGTTGATGCAAGTATTATGAGGTGGGATTGACCTGCTTCTCCCACCACAGCATGTCATTGACATCGCCATAATGTTATGTTTCAGCTGATTTTCTGCTGCATTTTTACAACACTTTTGTAGTTTAAAGGGCAATCTGGGATTGGTACATCCATTTCCATCCCTCAGTGGAATGGTGGTGTGACCATTTTGTTGTTGTTTGAATACCAAATTGCCCCTTTAACATTTTAAAACTTTTCCTGTGTTGTCGGGGTTCAAGACATATCTGGGAGTGTAACGGCAGATTTCCTCTTCGTCTGAAGAGGAGTAAGGATCGGACCAAGATGCAGCGTGGTAAGTGTTCATGACGATTTAATAAAAACGAACTAAACACTGAAATACAAAACAATAAACGATGTGATGAAAATGAAAACCGAAACAGTACCGTGTGGCGACAAACACTCACACGGAAACAAACACCCACAAACCAACAGTGAAACCCAGGCTAACTAAGTATGATTCTCAATCAGAGACAACTGAGCGGGAAGTACAGTTCCCGCTCAGCCCAGTCAAAACTGTTCGCTGCTCTGGCCCCCCAATGGTGGAACAAACTCCCTCACGACGCCAGGACAGCGGAGTCAATCACCACCTTCCGGAGACACCTGAAACCCCACCTCTTTAAGGAATACCTAGGATAGGATAAAGTAATCCCTCTCACCCCCCCTCCCCCTGAAAAGATTTAGATGCACTACTGTTCCACTGGAGGTCATAAGGTGAATGCACCAATTTGTAAGTCGCTCTGGATAAGAGCGTCTGCTAAATGACTTAAATGTAAATGTAAATGTAACTAACGACACCTGCCTCTGATTGAGAACCATACTAGGCTGAACACAAAAACCAACATAGAAAACCAAATATAGACTGCCCACCCCAACTCACGCCCTGACCATACTAAATAAAGACAAAACAAAGGAAATAAAGGTCAGAACGTGACAGTACCCCCCCCCAAAGGTGCGGACTCCGGCCGCAAAACCTGAACCTATAGGGGAGGGCCTGGGTGGGCGTCTGTCCGTGGTGGCGGCTCTGGCACGGAACGTGGACTCCACTTCACCATAGTTTTAGTGCGCCTCTTAGCCCGCCTCCGTGGCCTCTTTAGAGTGGCGACCCTAGCCGCCGACCTTGGACTGGGGACCCACGCCACGGGTCCCGAATGGACGGGAGACTCCGGCAGCACCGGACAGGCGGGAGACTCCGGCAGCGCCGGACAGGCGGGAGACTCCGGCAGCTCCGGAGTGAAGGGCGATTCCGGCATCGCCGATGTGACAGGCGGGTCTGTCAGCTCCTGGCTGGCTGATGGCTCTGGCAGCTCCTGGCTGGCTGACGGCTCTGGCAGGTCCTGGCTGGCTGACGGCTCTGTCAGCTCCTGGCTGGCTGACGGCTCTGGCAGCTCCTGGCTGGCTGACGGCTCTGGCAGCTCCTGGCTGGCTGACGGCTCTGGCAGCTCCTGGCTGGCTGACGGCTCTGGCAGGTCCTGGCTGACTGACGGCTCTGGCAGGTCCTGGCTGGCTGATGGCTCTGGCAGCTCCTGGCTGGCTGACGGCTCTGGCAGGTCCTGGCTGACTGACGGCTCAGGACAGACTGGAGACTCTAGCAGCTTAGGAAAGACGGGAGACTCTAGCAGTTCAGGACAGACGGGAGACTCTAGCAGTTCAGGAAAGACTGGAGACTCTAGCAGCTCAGGACAGACGGGAGACTCTAGCAGCTCAGGACAGACGGGAGACTCTAGCAGCTCAGGACAGACGGGAGACTCTAGCAGCTCAGGACAGACGGGGGACTAGCAGCTCAGGACAGAAGGAAGGCTCTGGCAGCGCTGGACAGGCGGGAGCACCTGTAGGCAGAAGACGGAGAGACAGCCTGGTGCGGGGGGCTGCCACCGGAGGGCTGGTGCTTGGAGGTGGCACTGGATAGACCGGACCATGCAGGCGCACTGGAGCTCTTGAGCGCCGAGCCTGCGCAACCTTACCTGGTTGAATGCTCCCGGTAGCCAGGCCAGTGCGGCGAGGTGGAATAGCCCGCACTGGGCTGTGCTGGCAAACCGGGGACACCATGCTTAAGGCTGGTGCCATGTACGCCGGCCCGAGGAGACAACATAAAGCCGGCTTCATGGCACCTGGCTCGATGCCCACTCTAGCCCGGCCGATACGAGGAGCCGGAATGTACCGCACTGGGCTATGCACATGCACTGGGGAGACGGTGCCTGCCCGGTCCCTCTCTCTCCACAGTAAGCACGGGAAGTTGGCGCAGGTCTCCTACCTGGCTTCACCACACTCCCCGTGTGCCCCCCCAAGACATTTTTGGGGCTGCCTCTCGGGCTTCCAGCCGCGCTGCTGTGCTGCCTCCTCATACCAGCGCCTCTCTGCCTTCATTGCCTCCAGCTCTGCCTTGGGACGGCGATATTCCCTTGGCTGTGCCCAGGGTCGTTTACAGTCCATAATCTCCTCCCAAGTCCAGGAGTCTTGTGTTCGCTGCTGCTGCTACTACTGGCCGTTACCACGCCACTTGGTCCTTTTGTGGTGGGTGTTTCTGTAACGGCAGATTTCCTCTTCGTGTGAAGAGGAGTAAGGATCGGACCAAGATGCAGCGTGGTAAGTGTTCATGACGATTTAATAAAAACGAACTGAACACTGAAATACAAAACAATAAACGATGTGATGAAAATGAAAACCGAAACAGTACCGTGTGGCGACAAACACTCACACAGAAACAAACACCCACAAACCAACAGTGAAACACAGGCTACCTAAGTATGATTCTCAATCAGAGACAACTAACGACACCTGCCTCTGATTGAGAACCATACTAGGCTGAACACAAAAACCAACATAGAAAACCAAACATAGACTGCCCACCCCAACTCACGCCCTGACCATACTAAATAAAGACAAAACAAAGGAAATAAAGGTCAGAACGTGACAGGGAGTATCCCAGTATTGAATATAAAGATGAAGAAAAAAGACTAGCAAAAGATAACATTTGCGTTCACTTGATTTTTACATTTACATTTTAGTCATTTAACAGATGTTCTTATTCAGATGTTCTTATTTAAGGAGCAATTAAGGTTAAGTGCCTTGCTCAAGGGCATATTGGCAGATGTTTCACATAGTCAGCTCAGGGATTCAAACCAGTGACTTTTCTGTTACTGGCCCAAAGCTCTTGAACTTTTCAAAATCCATTCACATCACATAGCCTTCCCTTCTTGCAGATATCACACTCAACTCCAGTGTACTTTACAATAATCATTCAATAAATGTGTGTTCTGTGTAGGAGAAAATCACTCCACCCTGCAAAACCTCAATTGTTCAAAATGGAGGAGGAGAGCTCTGTGGCTCAGGTAGGCCTGGTCGTGTTCTATGCTTTGGCCAGTGCTTTCATTAACTAACGCAAGCTGAAGTTGCCAGGAACACTGCACCGTTCTTCGTTTGTTCCGGTGTGCTATATGGACCACCCGCCGGTGGCGTTTGACTGACGACATTCTCTTCCGTTTCTTCATGGTCAAACGGTATGTCATCGGTAGAGAGCCATTTCCTCCCTGAGACAATCAGAAAGCACAAGTGTAGCCGAAAGTAGAATATTATTTTTTCCCCCCGGTGACATCATCCACCTCTTTACAGCTTTCTAAATGAGCCAGTCACACTTCATATGCAATATATAGGATCATGATTAGATTAGAAGTTTAATAGTCACATGTACAGGGTTGCAGGTGTAATTACAGGGTATGGCGAAAATCTTTTGTTCATTGACTTCACCTGTGTTAGTTACTCACCTGGTCTCATCAGCTCCTTATTTAGTTCAGTTCATTCTGTTTGTACCTTTGTGAGGTATTGTTTGTTTTGACTCTACTAATCGTTTTAATAGCTCGTTTGTGAGAACGAGCCTTCAATCCTAGTTTTGATTCACCTGCCTGTTTGACTACCTGTGTATGACCATTGGCTGCCTGTGACTACGATTCCTGCCTTCTGCGAAATAAACCCCTGCCGCACTCTGGGTGTGAATCTACAGCGTTTTCTCCCTGACTATTCATTACAATGTTGTATAGTAAATATTTCCATTTTAATTATAATTGTTTTTATTCATTTTTTTCCAGTGAAGCACATTGCATTGCATTCAATGCCTGAAATGTGCTGTTTAAATAAAGCTTGATTTGATACTAACTAGCGAATCATGCTAACCATTTAACTAACGTTAGCCAGCTAGCAAAACAATGTATCTATGGGCTGTATGCGATTATGGAGAGTGAATTAATGGTTTCCCTGTCATCTTTCTAGCTAGTTATCTAGGTTTGTCCATCTGGTTAATATCAACAAGGGCCTTTTACCACAATTGCAACATTATGGACTGTACGTCATTTATAATGAGAGATACCTGGAGAAAATCGGACCTATCTGAAATTAAAATGGATGGCCAGCTCTTCAGTAAAATATATTTTACCCGACCCTCCCTGAATGCTTGAAAAAAAAACAAGTGACCCTCCCCTATACCTAAAATGATCATTAAAACATAGTGGATAGCAGAGAACATACCTACCATTTACCCTCACTCGTAGGAGACCAGAAGCTTAGATATGCAGTTTTAGAAATTGTTCTTCGTTTTGTAAGCATTACATGGCAAAGTAGCCAGAAGGCTGTGGATTCGCAGACCACCGTGGACAAGCACTGCATGAATATATCATCTTTGCAGTCCGAGAAAAAAAAATGCTTTTATTAATGCATTTCATTCAATTCTACATCATTTTACGTGACTGAAGACAAGCAGAATCGTTTTTAATACCACAACAGAGCATTACAACAAATGAGCGCATGTTGCAGCACCAGAGATATTTTGATTTCTATACAAGCTATTAGGAGGATAGTCATATTTTGGAATAGCGATAAAGTTATCTATCAACAGTAAAAGTTGAGCTCAACAGAACCAATTACAACTGAAGTATCTGATCATCAATGAAGTCGAGACAAGCCATTCATGTTTAACACAGCAGCCACATATTATCAGGTAGGCCTATAGGCACGTGTAGCGTTCACATATTTTTTCAACTTTTTTTCATGATATTATTGTTACAAAATAGATTTGTGTTGACATAAATTTAGGTATGGGGATATAAAAGCATCTGGTAGGCTAAATTAACAAACTAGGCATTAATACTGTACCTCACCGCATGATCCTCAAACCAAAGAAGAAAAGGGAATTCAGTGTCTCCTGACCCCTCCTGTCTCAGCCTCCAGTATTTATGCTGCAGTAGTTTATGTGTCGGGGGGTTAGGGTCAGTTTGTTATATCTGGAGTACTTCTCCTGTCCTATTCGGTGTCCTGTGTGAATCGAAGTGTGCGTTCTCTAATTCTCTCCTTCTCTCTTTCTTTCTCTCTCTCGGAGGACCTGAGCCCTAGGACCATGCCCCAGGACTACCTGACATGATGACTCCTTGCTGTCCCCAGTCCACCTGGCCGTGCTGCTGCTCCAGTTTCAACTGTTCTGCCTTATTATTATTTGACCATGCTGGTCATTTATGAACATTTGAACATCTTGGCCATGTTCTGTTATAATCTCCACCCGGCACAGCCAGAAGAGGACTGGCCACCCCACATATGCTCTCTCTAATTCTTTCTTTCTTTCTCTCTCTCGGAGGACCTGAGCCCTAGGACCATGCCCCAGGACTACCTGACATGATGACTCCTTGCTGTCCCCAGTCCACCTGCCTGTGCTGCTGCTCCAGTTTCAACTGTTCTGCCTTATTATGATTTCGACCATGCTGGTCATTTATGAACATTTGAACATGTTCTGTTATAATCTCCACCCGGCACAGCCAGAAGAGGACTGGCCACCCCACATAGTCTGGTTCCTCTCTAGGTTTCTTCCTAGGTTTTGGCCTTTCTAGGGAGTTTTTCCTAGCCACCGTGCTTCTACACCTGCATTGCTTGCTGTTTGGGGTTTTAGGCTGGGTTTCTGTACAGCACTTTGAGATATCAGCTGATGTACGAAGGGCTATATAAATAAATGTAATTTGATTTGAATTCAAAGGCACTGTATAGCCTAATAAGGCATTTTCCCATTTCATTATTATTTAATTCTGAGTAATTATTATTTTTGACATCATTTTATACCGCCTAAATGAGAAATGTATAGGCATGTTGTTGAAGTACTGTTGTTGATGTGTTGTTGAAATGCTGAGTGCTCCTGCCAGCCTGAAGCGTGTCACAAATGCTTCACAATTGATTTTTTAAATGGCAGACTATAGCCTTAAAATAATAATGATATAGCCTAAATTATTCATTTTCATTCATTCTTAGGCTACCTGGCTTGCTCATGACTGATTTAGAGTTATTTTTCTGCTTAATAGCCTTTTGAAATGTCGAACGTCAATTAGTGACAGAATAGCACATTACATCCCAAGCAAAGTACAATTTGTGTCTCCTCGGCTATAGAATGTTGTAGCGCAGCCTCTGAATGTCATAGAGACAAATAAAAAATATCACATATGCATCTGAGTTGTTCTCCATCATTTTACAGCTTGTTTCTAGCATAAAGAACTGCGGACTAAAGCGGCGTTATAGATTGCGCTATATAATCAGGTCCATTACATTTTTTTCTAATTCAACAAGGGTAGGCCTATGCCATTTTCTTTAACAAAAGCCACAACACCCTCACATAACTTCTCAATTCAAGCTGGTTTTAATTTACCACAGCAAGCTCTTCACTGACACAGATATTTAAGGAGTGCATGGTCACTGAAGTGATTGGCTGACAAAGTCCATGGATGGTAGACTATAATTTAGTCTGTCAAACTGGTAGGTCTACCTCTTATTTCTGGAATAGGAAGAAATAGGTTCCGACACAGAGCCCTCTTGTTGTTAGCAGCCAAAAGTCCATTTAAAATGAAGACTGTTTAAATGAATTAGGCCTTCTGGAATTAGCATACTTTCAGCACCCATGCGCTGTCCATCTCCGGGGCTGTCGCTTCACATTCATGTAAGTTATGTAAATTACTTGAATATGACTTGTAAGGAGGTCAATAACTCTGATAAATAGCTTCATTATGAGCAATGAAACATATCATTTTCATTCAAATCTATTATAGCAGTAGCAAGCTTTACCTCCAGTCCTCATCTTCGCTCTCTCCCTCTCAAACTGAACAGGATATCCGTAGGTCTAGTCCGCACACACAGTTATTGAATCATTTTTGGGCCCCCAAAAAATAATTCTGGAAGAATCCTTTGACTCACCTCCTGAAGTACACAGCACAGTCATTGGTTAGGCAGCACAAAAAGGTTTACATCAGCAAGAGCAGGGCAGGCCGTGGCTCATGATTGGGAACGCCTATCCATTGCATTGTGTAATGCAGTGCAGCCTAGTTTTATGTACACCATCCCAACAGTGCAAAAACTTGGGAAGGAAATATATTTTCTTAGAAACATAACTTTTCCCTGTGCTTCTCCGAGCATGCTCTTCATATAGCCAAGGCCTATAGCCTGTAGGTTATGGATCATTTGATTGAGACCACACTAGGCACACTTTATATTGCACGCCCAGCAGAGAATCCAGGGTGATTTTCCCACAAGGTAACAGCAACAATTGTGTAAATTTTGACCGCTCCCTTAGCGCTGATAGATAGCTGGCTTGCTAGCTAACATTGGCTATCTAGACCAGAAAAACAACACACACAGACATGCAATGCCAAACAATGCTACTGCCACCTTCTGGTTTGGAGTATTTTAACAAGGCTGAGTGGCAGACGAGTTAAAGGTCTTTGCTGTGAGAACACAGAAGAGATTGACTGCCGACACTCTGTTCAGAGGTGCTAAGTATTGTCGGCAAATGTTTGACAATCCTACCAGTGTGTCTGAGCCTTTAGGCCAATTTACAACAGCAACACCTCCCGAAAAGGAATTTATTTAACTAGGCAAGTCAGTTAAGAACAATTTTTTGTTTACAATTACGGCCTACCAAAAGGCAAAAGGCCTCATATGGGGACAGGGGCCTGGGATTAAAAATGAAAAATAAATACACTATAAACATATGACAAAACACACATCACAACAAGAGAGACAACACAACACTACATAAAGAGAGACCTAAGACAACAACATAGCAAGGCAGCAACACATGACAACACAGCATGCTAGCAACACAACATAACAACAACATGGCACAGTAGCAACACAACATGGTAGCAGCACAAAACATGATACAAACATTATTGGGTGCAGACAACAGCAAAAAGGGCAAGAAGTTAGAGACAACAATACATCACACATAGCAGCCACAACTGTCAGTAAGAGTGTCCATGATTGAGTCTTTGAATGAAGAGATGGAGATAAAACCGTCCAGTTTTAGTGTTTGTTGCAGCTCATTCCAGTCGCTAGCTGCAGCGAACTGAAAAGACGAGCGACCCAGGGATGTGTGTGCTTTAGGGACCTTTAACAGAATGTGACTGGCAGAACGGGTGTTGTATGTGGAGGATGAGGGCTGCAGTAGATATCTCAGATAGGGGGGAGTGAGGCAAAGGATTTTATAAATAAGCATCAACCAGTGGGTCTTGTGACGGGTATACAGAGATGACCAGTTTACAGAAGAGTATAGCGTGCAGTAATGTGTCCTATACGAAGCATTGGTGGCAAATCTGATGGCTGAATGGTAAAGAACATCTAGCCACTCGAGAGCACCCTTACCTTCGGTCTATAAATCACAGTTAGTTCGGCAGCTGGGGTGAAAGAGGAGCGATTAGGATACAGGAAACCAAGTCTAGATTTAACTTTAGCCTGCAGCTTAGATATGTGCTGAGAGAAGGACAGTACACCATCTAGCCATACTCCCAAGTATGGGGTGGCAGGTAACCTCGTGGTTAGTGTGTTGAACCGAGCTGACAAGGTAAAAATCAGTCGTTCTACCCCATTCTTCTTACCAAAACACATGCCCTTTGTTTTGTAGGTGCTCAGAACAAGGTTAAGGGTAGAGAAAGCTTGTTGGAAAGCTTGTTTAGTGCCCTAGTTTTGACCAAAGCCCTATAGGGCACATACGGCCCTGGTCAAAAGTATTGCACTATGTAGGGAATAGGGTGCCATTTAGGACTCAAACTGTTAGTGTTGACTCTTGAGACTAACCATATTTTATGACATAACAGAATAGTAATGTGTGAAGATTTTCTTTTCTTAATTTTTTGCATAAAAAAGGGTCATAACTTGATGTGGTGAATTGTGAACCTATCGTGAACCCCATCCACATGAGACTTAAATACGTGTTTGTATCATGCCCTATAATACAGAGTCTATATCATGCTCAATGGAGGCTATAACAGTTTCCTGGTTTAACTCACCAAGAACCAGGGTCGTATTCATTAGGCAGAAAATGGAAGAAAGGGGACTGAAACAAGGAGGGACTACCTAGAGTTGACCAATAAAGAAACGCTCATTTTAATTTTCAAATGAATATAACTCTGTCTCAAAGCACTAGAGAGAAAGAAGCACAACAATATCCCACTGATCGTGAAAACTATGTACGGAAAAATGGATAAACACATGCAAACACAAACTCCAAGAATAATATGCTAGTCCATTCATTCTTAGAATTCCCCAACTGATAGAGCATCTAAGCCTCTTCAGAGAAAAAGCGAGAGAGAGAAAGAGACTTTGAGGGAGAGAGGGTTAACTTTGAGATGAAAAGCAGAGTACTTCTTGCTGAGAGGAATGAGAGAGAGAGGTTCTGTAACTTCTTATTGGATAGTTCAATAACATGGATGGTGGAACTCAAGGAATATTGCTTTCTTTTGTCTATTGCTTTATTTGTGTGTTCTGTACATTCTTTGGTAACACAAGAGTATATTTGCTCTGCCAATAAAGCGCATTGACTTAAAATTGAATCAGGAAAGCAGAGGGAAAAAATACTTTATTGCCATGAGTGAATGTGAAAAATTACTGTATATAGTACAGTGTATAATTTCATAACTTTCAAAACAAAAAGCTTCTTCTCGTACAGTGAAGTGCAGACATGTTTTTATTTTTTTAGCTGTGATATTTCTAAACACATCTCAGAGAGAGAGAGAATATCCAGAGATAAAAACAGAAAGGACTCCCCAGAATATGTACTCAGAGAGACGTGTGTGGTCAGACTATTACCTTCTACATGGTATGCTCTTAGAGTAAATAAGATGTCTACATTTTTCACCAACTTAGAATTTTCAGTTGTATTGTCTGGACTATTAAATAGGTAGACTTTGTCTGGCCTCAAGCGTTTCTACCCTATCTACTTAATGGAATGATCAATGGTCAAATTATCTACATGTGCTTAGAGTAATTGTAAACTGGGTGGTTCGAGCCCTGAATGCTGATTGGCTGACAGCCGTGGAATAGACTGTCAATATACCACGGCTAAGGGCTGTGTCCAGGCGTTGCGTCGTGCCTAAGAACAGCCCTTAGCCATGGTATATTGGCCATATACCACACCCCCTCAGTCCTTATTGCTTAATTAAATATAAGGTGACTCAGTGATGTCTAATATAAGAACAGTCAGGGATGTCTCTGAAATTAATTGTTTTGACTACATCCTCCGACTTTGTCTCAATCAAG